>NC_138033.1:72429360-72950238 GCF_964106645.2 Podarcis pityusensis
GGCTCGTAGTTTCCTAATTGATTTTCTCACACTTTACTGCGTAAACCTTTTTCCTGCCCCTTGCCCTTTCTAAACCCCCTTTCAACCCCCTAGCTCTTCATTCGCTCCCTGTACATTCCTACCAACCCCAGGGGAGGGGTTCAGTATCAACCTGTTTCCAAAACTGTAGCCTATCTTATTATGCGGCGGTGCCCATTGAGACGGAGAGTGGGGAGGCAAGGAGCCCAACAGTAGGCGGAGCCAGAACTGGTGATTAGCAGAGCCAGAGCCAATGACAAACAGTGCCAATGCATTCTAGGTTTGCCTTCCTCCTCCCTGCCAAGTTCTACAAGGGGCAGCACTGAGATGAAGGAGGAGGAAGGGCCACTGTCGCCACCTCTTGCATTGGTGGTAAGCAGGGAGGAAGACAGGCAAGTGCCAAGTGGGGACAAACTGAGTTTGGTTGGGCAATGCCCCATTTGCCCAACCAGGTAGAAACAATGATGAGAATCAGGAGGAGTCTGGATGTCATCTAGCCTAATCCTTCTGGACTTGTGTCGGGGTCACCAGGCAGCCCCAGCATCTCCTTTCCATGCTAGGGAACGTGCAGAGTGAGGTTATGTCAGGCTGAGAGTGAGTGACTGGTCCAAGGTCACCCAAGTTGTTTCATGGCTGAGTGGGGATTTGAACCCTGGTCTCCCAGGTTCTCGTCTGACACTCTAACTGTTAGAATTCCTGCTCCATGTCTGCAGTCATGGGATTTTTGTCTATCACATGATGGTGTATGTTTTGACTTCACAAAGTGGGAAGTGACGGAGACAGGATGTTTGTGTTACTGTGTTCCGTGAAGTGGGACTATTGTCCTTTGTTCTTTCTTTTTGCTATCTGATCCTAGAAAGAGAGGGAGCCATGTTGCAGTGCTCCTTGAGTGTTTATATGTAAATAAAGTAGATTAGCCGAAATGCTGAGTTGCTGAGGTCTGTTACGCAAGCTGCAAAGACTCTGCGGATCCCTAAGTGTGCCGATGTCTGTTGGTATCGGTCGCTGTGATGTTCGGGGTGAAGAAAGCTTTTGAAGCTCCCAAACGATCGACCAGAAGGGAGAGAACATGCCAGTCGGGCATGTGTCTCTGCCAGGGTCCTACTCGAGTGTAGGATGAGCTCCTGACACTAACCACTACTCCACACTGTCTGTGTTTCCATACAGATATGGAACTCGTTGCCTCTTCCACTTGAAAACAAACCACGGAGAAGATTCCCGTGTGTGTCCTGTAGTATACAGTGTTGGACTCTTGCCAAGTCTGGACCATGGGCAGCAAGGTGAGCCGGGAGGCCAGCCAGTAGACAGGACCTGAGAGCCAACCAGGTCAAGAAGCAAGCTGTAAGTTGGGACTCAAGCATAAATCAAGGATAAGGACATAAAAAGAGCCCTGCTGGACCATGTCAAAAGGCCAATCTAGCCCAGTATTCTGTTCTTGCAGTGGCCAGTCAGATCCCTCTTCTGGGACGGCCACCTGCAGGACCTGATTGCTGCAGCGCTCCCTCCACTTCGGATACTTGGCAACTGGTGCTCAGAGTCATGCTGCCTCTGACAGAGGAGGGAGAGCATTGCAGGGACACGCCAGACTTCAGGAAGACATTGTCAGCTGAACAACACTCAACTGGAGCTGCACGCCCCCTTCTATATTCTGGGGAGTCCAGTGGCCAACCTGGGTTGACAAGCCTGAAGGTGCTTCACTGAGAAGGATGCCTCCTTGCAATTCAGAGGTCCACTGTATGGAGCACTGCATGGCAACCCAGCAGCTCCTGATGCTCATTTTGCATGGGCCACCTGACAGAGAATGTGGGGAAATACTCGAGTTTGCATGCCCTGAATCTTCTAGCTTAACAGGCCCTGCTGAAATTTCCTTGCCTCAAAATCCGGGCACTCAACTGGAGTCTATGCAAAACTTAGCTACAGGTGTTTTCTTCCATTTGCAGCATGTTTCAGAGCTGAAGGCAACCTGGTGCCAAGGATAATCAGACTGTCTCGCCGCGAGAAAGTAGGGCGCCAGAACAACTCGACCGGGCCAGCCATTGTTTTCTAAAAGGCCCATTGTTAGTGGAAAACAGAGCAAGTTGTGGGAAACAATGTGGCGGTGAGTTCGAGATGTGCTCCACTGCGGCTTGTCAGAAGCAACGTATGCAAAGGGTTAAAGCTGGCCAAAAGAAATGACCGTCCTTTCACGGGGAAATGTTCTCCTTTACAATAAACACTATTCACCCGTGAGGATTGTCTTCCCAGAGGAAGCTGGAGAGGCTCGCTCTCTGAATTGCCTGCTGTTGTGTGCCATGGGGCAAAGCGTTCCAGGAACTGCTTAGCTGGAGAGAGTTTTATTTTATTTTCTGGAGATGAAGGTGTTTTGAAAGAGAACGGACTTGATGCAACTGTGGAACGAGAGCCTGGAATTCAAAGCCGGAAGCCAGTCTGCTGAAGTCGGAAGCTGGTTGCTGCCCAGGAAGCCACACACAGTAGATAATGTTAAAACAATAAAAGGGAGTGTCTAATCTATTGAAGTTCATGGACATTACTAACACGGCCCATTCATTTCAGTAAGTGTAGGACTTACGTAGTTGAAAATGACCCAGTGAGCTTTGTGCAGCATCTGAAAGACTTACAGATTTATCAGGGTATCAGCTATCATGAATGTGAGACCACTTCTCTTCCCCACGAAATCATCTCTGCCAAGGAAAGACGGTGCTGTTTCCACAACAGTCTTGGGCCAGCACGCAGCATCCGTTTTTCTTTCTTTTTTTTTTTTTTTAAAGCAATTTATTAAATTTTACAGTAAAAATAAACATAATAAACAATGTAACATTCATCTTAACATATTTTCACATTTTCTTTGGACTTCCTCACATCTCCCGCTCCCACTTTCATCGTTATAACATTTTGTCAGCAATTTATCATCTTATTTAAATTCTTATATCCCTTCTATATTTCATAATCTTATAATTCTCAGAAGGAGCTAAATTTCACAGTCTTACTTATTTTCTTAAAAACTTCTAAATTTAGTGGTGCTCAGTTATTTTGATCTAGCATCTTGTTTAGCATTCACTCAAATTACAATACTTTTGTAAATAGTTCTTAAATTTCTTCCAGTCCTCCTCAGTCCTCTCTTCTCCCAGGTCACGGATTCTGCCGGTCATTTCAGCCAGTTCCATGTAGTCTATCAGTTGTATCTGCCATTCTTCCAGTGTGGGTAGATCTTGAGTTTTCCAATGTTTTGCGAGAAGTATCCTTGCTGCTGTTGTTGCATACATAAAGAATGTCTGGTCCTTCTTTGCCACCCCTTTGCCGACAATACCCAAAAGGAAAGCCTCTGGTTTCTTAGTGAAGGTATATTTAAATACCTTTTTCAGTTCATTATAAATCATTTCCCAGAACGCCTTCACTTTAGGGCAAGTCCACCAGAGGTGGAAGAACGTTCCCTCACGCAGCATCCGTTTTTCAAGCCCCACGACTTTGTCACAATGGGGAAATGGCTGCATCTCGTTGTTGTTTTGCTCTCAATCCCCTAGATTACTTTAAACACACACATAGACTCGCATTCTTCTTTCTTTCCCTTTTCTTCACATCATTGCCCCGAGTCCCTGCCTGCAGAGACGCTGGATGGGCCAGAAATCCTGCAAGTATATAGCGGACTCTGGCATTTTTACGGGCTGCGATATACAGTGGGAGTATTTTTGTTTTGTGGCCCTCCCATTTCTGAAATACCACTTGAGCCGGTCTTCAGTTGGCCGGAAGAGGGTGGAAGCTATTTCATGGGTGACGTTTGGGGTTACTGCCGGCACATAACTCAAGCAAATCCACTCCTCTGCCTTCCAGTAATTATGCCTGCACAACCCTCCATTCGGCTTCCTTTATTATCCAGTATTCCATTTACAGGCAGATAATGCTGCTTATGGCTTGGGCAGGTTCTGCCAGGGGCTTGTTTTATGCCCCTTGCTTTCTGGAGCTGTGCAAAGTTTTGGTAGGAAAGGAAGGGAAAGCCTTCTAAAGATTCTCTTTCCTGAAGCACTTGAGAGTTAAGGAGTCAATATTTATTTGCAGACGTATATGTTATGCAAGAGGGTGGCAGACAAGCATATATTCCTGCCCCCTCCAAAAAACCCACACAATGTCATATTCGGGTTCCTTCTTGCTAGCAAACCTTTCTCTCCTACATCGCAACAGCCTACCCTATTTTTTAGTCTTCAGCTAGGGTTGCAATATTTCAAAAAGAGAAAACCTGAAAACAAAAGTTGTTGAGCTTCCAATATAGGCTGACATACACCCGGGTTTTCCGGACATTTTAGCTACTTCCTGAAAATTTCACCTGGACGCTTTTTGCGATGGATGAATCCTGGCTATGCCCAGGAAATTCTGGACATATGGCAGCCCTACTTCAGCCCATACTCATGGAAGCAGGGGGTGTCCGCTAGCAAGCAGCCACCAGACATCAAAAGCCATCAAAGCAAGTACCTCCTTAGTCTAGCCTGGACACAGCATAGAACAGGAATAGGCAAACTCGGCCCTCCAGAGGTTTTGGGACTACAACTCCCATCATCCCTGACCACTGGTCCTGTTAGCTAGGGATCATGGGAGTTATAGTCCCAAAAGATCTGGAGGGCTGAGTTTGCCTATGCCTGGCATAGAACAATCTTTCATGGCCAGCTAAGAAGAAGCCTAGAGGTGGTTTCTCTCTCTTCACTTACTTATTTGTTTCACATTTATTACATTTATATCCTGCTCTTCCTCCCAAATTAGTCCAGGGCGGCAAATGATAAAACATCTAAGCGCATCTTTAAAATATTTCCAATAAAGATGAAGATGGGGGAAAGATCTCTGCTGAAAAGCCTTGTTGGAAGAGAAGTGTCTTCAGCAGGTGTTGGAACAGAGACAGTGCCTGCCTAATATTCAAGGGGAAGAAATTCCAAAAAGTAGGTACCACAACACTGGGATGTGATACCTACATTGTGCAGAACAGAGGTATCTGCAGGAGGCCCTCACCTGCAGAGCATAGTGACTGGTTGGGCATTGGGTAAGACAATCTTGCAGGTATCCTGGTCCCAAGTTGTTCAAGGGCTTTATACACTAAAACCAGATCATTTCACACAGCCCAACAGTGCTCCTGTTGCAGCGGTGGAGAAAACATCAGAGATATGTATGCGCGTGCGGTGGCAAGCTTTGCCTCCATTTCCCAGATTTTTGCCTGAGTGACAGAAAATCACAGCATCCTCATCTAGGCTCATCATAAACATATTAAGGGCCTCGGCACGATAAATTCTGCTCCAACGAGATGCTGGGGGGGGGGGGGATTTATAGAACCAAGCAATCAATGGTGGCACAAGGGTAAGATGTCCTTGGGTGCATGTCAGCTAATTTACTGCCATTACTCAGATATGTAGCTATAAAAAGGACATCAGGATGCTTTTCTATGCCTTCATAAAAGCTTAATTTATAACTTCATCTCCAGAGTCAGGATCTGCCCGCAAACGGTTTATGACACACGGATCTCTTTCGGAAGGAAGGCTCGCCCAGGTGCTGACAATCATCCGTTCAGTTAATGAGACAAAGGGAGAGGAATTGCCTGCAGTGACGGCAGCGTCATCTACTCCCACCCTCCTGCAAATTTATTAGGCTACTTGGGATTATTAGGGTAACTAAGTATTTTGTGGCTGTGAACACAGGAAGCTGCCTTAGGCTGAGTTCGTCTAGACCAGTGGTGTCTTCTCTGACTGGCAGCAGCCCTCCGGGGTCTCAGGGCTTAGCAAAGAACAGCTTGCAGCCATGTCAGGCATTTTTGTACCTTCCATCTTAAACATAGGTGGAGATTTCCACGGAGGTTGCGGCACATAGAGAAGGGAACGGTAAACTTTCCCCTGCCGTGATCCTGATGAAAGAAGCCTCCACTCACTGTCACACATAAATGAGCTGAAATTTATGATGGAGGGGAAAGCTCCATTGATTGATCCCTGCAAGCAATGGCTACTAGGCATGATGGCTATGTTCTCCACTGCCAAAGGCAGTAATGCTTCTGAATGCCAGTTTCTTGGAACTGCAAGTCAGGAAAGGGCTGTTGCACTCAGGTCCTGCTTGTGGGCTTCCCGTTGCAGCATCTGGTTGGCCACTGTGAGAACAGGGTGCTGGAGCATATTCTTTGGTTCTTAGGTTCTTAGCAGGGATTCCGATGTCAAGGAGTGGATTATAAAAGGATTCCTTCTAACAAGGATATTTCTCTTTCTTCCTCTGTTTAAAGTATCATCACTGTCAGTTTTCCCCTGCAAGTTCCTGGGGGGGTGGCCCCTGTGGGAGCGAGTTCCTTAGGTCAACTATGCGCTGCGTGAAGAAGTCTTTCCTTTTCTCTATCCTGAATCTTCCAACATTCAGCTTCCTAGGATTTCCATGAGTTCTAGTGTTAAACCACAATGGGGCAGCTTGTCCTCCTAGGGAGTCCTCCAGCTCCAAACCTTCTCTGGGAAAAAGAAACAGGAACTGCACGCCAAGCAGGCAAATCGTGTGTGTGTTTATGCAAAGGCATTTTCCCACCCCCTGCACGCACGCACACGCCTTTGATTATTTATTCCATGCAAATTTGCATGCAAAATTCCAAATGCCTTTCTTCCTTCAGAAGCATTATGCACTTCTTAATTGCAAGAGAAATGAAGTCGGCTTCTCCCTTCTGCCTTTGCAAGATGCGGAGCTCGTCGTCGGTACTCAATAAATAATCAAGGTTTGTTTTTTCTTCAAAACCTTCCTTGCCACTTTTGCTAATGATCCATGATGTTTGCGATAAACAAGCCATTTCCCTCCGAGAAGCTTCAATCAGCTTCTTGTCTCCTGGGAGCCCTTCTCTCTCTCTCTCTCTCTCTCTCCTTCTGTTTCTCTTATCGCCAACCATGGTGTCTTATCAGTTCCTAGTGCTGTGAGCAGACTAAGCCAAGCTTAGCTCAGCCTCTTCTGGAAAAATGAGTACTGCACATGGGCAGGTGTTGATGGAGACTGAACTTGGAAGAATGTTAGGCATCTGATGGGAGCAGCATAAAGTGGTGGGGAGTGTGTAAGCATCAGAGGAGAACTTAAGGAGAATTCTTGTGGGTTTGGGCCACCAAAAAGGTCGAGAGAAAGGGAGGAAATGAGAATCATTGGGTTGTGTTCAACTGTGTTCTACACAGATTAGACCCACTGACATTAACAGACATCACTTATTCATAGTCAATAGTCTACTCAAAGTATGGGTACATAACTTTAGAGTTGGACAGGATCTTGGGCGTCAGCAGGTCCAACCTGTCTGCTCAAATTGATGGGCGGGTGTGTGTTCCTGCATCCATCTTTGTTGCTGGAGGCTCGGGTAGCCTTAGTGGCTAGGAGTGCCTTTTACCAGCTGTGGCTGGTATGCCTATAGCAGTCCTTGGACAGAGTTAGCCTGATCACAATGAACCATGCATTGGTAACCTCAAGACTTGCAACATACTCTATGTGGAACTCCCCATTGGGCCTGGTTTGGAGGCTCCAGCTGCTGCAAAATACAGTGGTACCTCGGGTTAAGGACTTAATTCGTTCTGGAGGTCCATTCTTAACCTGAAACTGTTCTTAACCTGAGGTACCACTTTAGCTAATGGGGCCTTCTGCCGCCGCCGCACCGCCGGAGCACGATTTCTGTTCTCATCCTGAAGCAAAGTTCTTAACCCGAGGTACTATTTCTGGGTTAGTGGAGTCTGTAACCTGAAGCATCTGTAACCTGAGGTACCACTGTACTGTGAATAGAGCGTTGATGGGGACAGACTATTGATAGCTGGTGCTCAAAAGCTTGCACTGGGTGCCCATATGCTACCAGGTCAGGGTCAAGGTTATTGTAATACAGTGGTGCCTCGCAAGACGAAAAGAATCCGTTCCGCGAGTCTCTTCGTCTTGTGGTTTTTTCGTCTTGCGAAGCAAGCCCATTAGCGGTTTAGGGGATTAGCGCTATTAGCGGCTTAGCGGGCTTAGCGGATCAGCTGATAAGCGGCTTAGTGGCTTAACGGATCAGCTGTTAAGCGGCTTAGCGGATCAGCTGATAAGCGGCTTAGCGATCAGCTGTTAAGCGGCTTAGCGGACCAGCTGATAAGCGGCTTAGCGGCTTGGGAAAAAGGGGGGGAGGGGGAAAAACCCCGCAGGAACTCGCAAGACATTTTCGTCTTGCGAAGCAAGCCCATAGGAAATTCGTTTTGCGAAGCACCTCCAAAACGGAAAACGCTTTCGTCTAGCGGGTTTTCCGTCTTGCGAGGCATTCGTCTTGCGGGGCACCACTGTAATTTGCAAGGCCCTTAAGTTGTTAGGTCTAGGAGACCTCAGGTACCGCCTGAACCTTTAAATCCTTGCCCAATCATTGAAGTCACTCTTAGTGATCCCCCTGGCTCGGATCCACGGCTCATATTCACCAGGAGCTGTGTGTTCAGTGTTGTGAGCCCAGTTTTATGGAACTCCCAGTTGAGGTCTGACAGGCCCTCTTCCTGTTGACCTTCCAGGACCTACAGAAGACTTCTTTATTCCTGCAGGCAATTCAAATAAATTCTAGTTTCCTGGTTTTAACTAATTGCACTGAGTTTCTTTGCACACCACCTAGAGACATTTGTAATTAAGCACTTAGAAATTGCTGAAATCAATCTTGAATGAAGAAATATTGAAACTACAAAATGTTGTAATATACAGCTACTGACTCAGGCCTGTGTGCATGAACCCTGAATTGCCCATGGGGGTGGAGCTTAGCAGACTCCCTGCAACCTTTTAGTTTCCTGCTATTCTCCTTTCTTCCTATGCTTCCCAGAGCAAGGAGACATGTGGTCAATGGCTCCCAGTAGCAAAAAACCCAAGTGAACTGAATCTCTCCAAAATGGAGATTTTAAAGCCTGCACCTTTGCTAACCCAGAGATTACATGGTCCTTTTTGTAAGGAAACCAAGTTCTTTTCCTTTTAAGTCATTTAAACCTTTTTCATCTTCATTTTACTGCCAATGGAGAGTTGCTTACTGTAACTTCTGGAAAATCCGTGAATAAAACATTCACTTATTTGCAAAGTTAAGAGTCTGTGATTTCTTCTAGCCTAAGTATTTTTGTAGGCAACATTTGTTTAAGGATAGATGAAGGCAGATGCAAATCTAAGCCCCCCACCAGTATTGCACATAACAAAAATTATTATTTTAGTTGCCTCTGTGGCAAAAAAAAAAATACCCCCCCCCTCCAAATCTCCTTCCTTGATATCTTTCTGCCTTGTCAGCTTTGGTAATTGAGAATTCAACAGCAAAAAGCAATGTAACGAGCCTTCAGTTTTTACTGTCAGCCTGGCTGTCCACATATTTCAACTTTATGAGGCATATTCTTGCAGCGAGACAAATTGTATACAAGGCCCTCATTCCACCAATATTTCCTTGGCTTGACATTTCATCTTCTCCATGGGAGTGGGAGCCAAGTCACGATGCCAAGCTGAGGACGAGGCCCAGATGAAAGGAGGAGGAGGCTTCTGCTGGACCACATCTGGACAAAAGAGCAAGGGAAGCAGACCCGGCTTGATGTTGGAGCACCTGCTTGGTGTGCAGAAGGCCTCAGGTTCAATCTCTGGCATCTTCAGGAAAAGCTGCTGGAGACTCCCTGTGTTCCTGTGTCTTAAGAGGAGGGTCACAGCTCAGTGGTAGAGCATCTGCTTTGCATGCAGAAGGCCACAGGTTCAATGCCCATCATCTCTGGTTAGGGCTGGGGCAGATCCCCTGCCTGAAACCCTGGAGAGCCACAGCCAATCAGTGTACTGAGCCAGATGGACCAACTAAGGTAGCATCCTATGTTCCTATCAGCCCAAGGCAGCATGAACAGCCAATATGGGTGATGGAGGTGGTAGCCTATTATCATCTGGAGGGCCACAAGTTCACCTTCCTCTGCTCTAGGAAAACTAGGTGCTGACCAAGGATCAGTGGTCTGACTCAGTATAAGGCAGCTTCCTATGTTCCTATATAACCTCCCTTCAAACTGGGTGAGCCAAGTCGGAAGTTGAGATCAAAAGGTGCAACAAAACGCAATGTGGTGGACTGCAACTCCCATCTTTCCCAGCCACCTTAGCCAAGGTTCAGGGATCATGGGAGTTGTAGTCCAGCAACATCTGGGGACCCAAGGGGATGTATTCTTATTAGGACTGCTTTGTGTGCAGAAGGCCCAGGTTGAATCCCTGGCATCGCCAGGTTAGGGCTAGGAGAGACCCCTGTCTGAAACCCTGGAGAGCCATTGCCACTCAGTGTAGACAGTCCTGAGCTAAATGGACCAATGGTCTGGGCTCAGCAGACGGCAGCTTCCGATGCAATGTTGGCGAGGATGGTACAGGAGTAGTTGGGAAACAAGAAAATGTAAGAAAACTGAAATAACTGAACAAGACTGTGCTACGGCAACAACAAAAAAAGAGATCACAAGCTGTTTTCCAACAGCTTGGATTTCACGCTGAGAGATGTAGTTAAACGGGGCCGCTTTCCCTATCAGTGGGCGATGCTGTGCGCCCGCCTTAAGAGTACAAGGCATGGATCAGAGATAAGAAAATGTGCTCAGTGGGAGGTAACCGGCTTCTGCTGGGCATCCTAAATCCATTTAGGCCTTTAGGTGGGACCGTGATATTAGTGTAATCTCTCTGGTTTCCCTGCAAACGGCCTCCTGACACGGCACTTTGGTCTCTACTTAATGAAACGAGAAAGGCAACCCAACTGCGCCCCCCTTTCGCAGAAAGCACCAGGCTCCCCACCGTTAACACCTTACAAAAGGCACCGCAGTTTTCTGGCAAATTAACCACAGCCCAGAAATAATTAACCCCACTGCGGCGAGGATTTTTACAATGGCTATATATCAAGCTCAGCTAACTTAGGCCCCCTCAGATAATTGCTTCGATCTCAATTGTTTCCCCCACAAACGCAGAGAGCCCCCCCCTTCTTTCTACCAACTGTTGTAAAATCAGCTGTTGTTTATGTGCCACGCAGGGTGACTTTAGAAGATGTATGTTGAATGCCACATCTCAGTATGCCGTCCCTTTAGGGAGGGACAGCTGCTCAGCAGTAAAGCACATGCATTGCATACAGAAGGGCCCGAGTTTGATTCACGGCATCTTCAAAAGGACCAGGAAGCAGATGATGCAGTCCCTATTTCTGCCTGAGAGCCTAAAGTGCTGCTGTCAGGCACTGGAAGCAATACTGGGCTAGATAGGGACAGCTAAAGGGTGCTCACATTTCCGATTTAGAGTGCAGTGAAGTCGTGTGGGGTTGTTCCAGTGCGTTAACAGCTTTCTCCCCAGCTGTTCACATCCACAGGACTTCATTAGTGTCAGATTCATTTCTGTGTGTGCACAGGGCAGGCATGTCTTTACCCTTATGCAAGGGTCTTTGCACCTTGGCTGGAGACAAAACAGGAATAGCTGGCGGACTCCAACTGGTGTGAAGCTGGTTTGATAAACAAAGCATCCAACAGCAGTATTTTAAAGCAAAGCACAGGCTACATAAGCATTTGGGAGAATGTCGTGTGGACATGGGTTAAAAACCCAGAAATGGAAACTCTGCGAGTGTGAACTGCCCAAGCCTGCCTTGGTATAAAGTGGCTCCCTGTGTTCTTTTAGAATGAGGGTGGGGGCTTTTCCAGGCAAGTTAATAGGTGCTGTCACATTTCACAGAAACTTCCCAGCCAGGCAAAAGCACTCAAGGAAGCAGAGCAGAGGGGAAGGAGTGTGGCCTAGGGAGAATGCCAAGGGCCAGGTAGAGAGGTCCATAGGGCCACATTTGTTCCCAGGACCTGAGGTTCCTTAAAAAGGTAAAGGGACCCCTGACCATTAGGTCCAGTCATGGCCGACTCTGGGGTTGCAGCGCTCATCTCGCTTTACTGGCCAAGGGAGCCGGCATACAGCTTCCGGGTCATGTGGCCAGCATGACTAAGCTGCTTCTGGTGAACCAGAGCAGCGCACGGAAACGCCGTTTACCTTCCCACCGAAGTGGTACCTATTTATCTACTTGCACTTTGACATGCTTTTGAACTGCTAGGTTGGCAGGAGCTGGGACCAGGCAACGGGAGCTCACCCCATCACGGGGATTCGAACCGCCGACCTTCTGATCAGTCCTGGGCTCTGTGGTTTAACCCACAGCGCCACCCATGTCCCATTCTGAGGTTCCTTACTCCCATGCTAACATTTAGGAGGTGAATAAGAGGCTTGTATGAAGAAGGCGTGCATCAGCCTAGCCATAGGGAGCTACTAGGAATTGTGTGTTTAAGTCCTTTACAGGCCTAACTGCAGTCTGCAGGATCTGCTCCTGTGACTGCCAGGCAGTGGATCAGGCCTGCTGGAATGAAAGGGGATGGCTATTCATTTCAGTGGATCTACTCTGAGCAGAACTTAGTTGGAGACAACCTTCTGCAGTTTCCTTGGGCCTGCCTCCCCAGTTACATTCCCCGCCTGTCTCGCTGCTGAGTTGTCCTTCCCTTCCTGCCGACAGGCTCTTATACGGCCACAGCGAGGGGATAGGCACATACCGCAGCCAACTTCCACTGCATCTCTCCAAACCTCTACGCTCCAGTGTTTACTTCCAACTGAGCCAAGGCTGGAGAAATGCAAGGACGTGCCACACCCTTGCTGCCTTCCTGTTTCTAAGCTGGGTGACCAGCTATCTGGATGCTGACGCAATAGGGTTTTGGTCTTGTTGTTTTTTGCACTATGGAGGCAGGGTTAGACTACATGACCACCAAGTTCCCTTCTAATGTTGTGGTTCAATGCTATAGGGCCTTTAAAAGTTTGAGCTTTTGAAGTTGAGCCTTTAAAAGTTTGCTGGATTAGCCATCTATCTGCTGTCCCTGAAAGGTCTCTCCAACTTGCTATAGCTCTTCCCCTTCTTCTGGTTACATCCCACTTCCCACTGCCAGATCCCTCCTCAAAACCCATCCCATCCCATCAATAGTGTCTTAGTTTGCACTGCACTGCCCCACTTTACCTTCCTAATCCACTATGCAACTACAGGTTGCAACTGAAGCCATCAAACGCGGGGCATGGCCGAAACAGTTAAAATTGCTTTTAAGCAAAAATTAAAACCAAATGCCACAAAGGAAAAACTAATATAGGAATAATCTTCATCAGACTTAATTAGCAACTCGGGCTGTTACCAAGACACACAATTAAATCTATAGGTAAAACGACAAGCCAATACAATTTGTGCACAGAGCTTTAATCTGCAAGCGGGTGCAGAAATCTATAAGGAGGAAAAACAATCATTAATTTTAATAATGCCTAGAATTACTATGTGCCGAGATGAGTTTTCAGCATCAAGACAACAGCTTCACCTCTTGGGAGGCATCAAAGAAGAATTAAACTTTCTTTCCTTAAATATGAATGGGGAGAGCCAGCTTGTCTGGATCCTTAAAATGCAGCGGATGTTCGCACCAGGTAACGGAATATCGTACACACTCGCAGCAATGTCTCTCTCAGTGGACTAAACTGGTTATTTCCATATCCATCTTTTCAATCTGTGTCCGGTTGCACAATACCATTTGGGGCTTAAGATAAACCTGTTTAGATTTTCTTCTTCTTCTTCTTCTTCTAACGGATGCTTTGCATCAAGGGATGCTTTTGTTCCTGGAAGTTTATGGCTGTCTAAAACTTTGTAAGCTGAGAAACGGGGCCAGTGTCTCCAGCAGAGTTGTCAGCGAATCAATTTCTATGCACTTTCAAAGTATGTAGTGTTATGATTTGGGGGGGCGCCAGTCAGTCTGGATGGAACCCTGGGTTCCCTTCCAAACCTTCAACCTATACCTGTGGGGGCAGAATATGTAAGAGGAAGCCTACCAAACTACCGTATTTTTTGCTCTATAAGACTCACTTTTTCCCTCCTAAAAAGTAAGGGGAAATGTGTGTGCGTCTTATGGAGCGATTGCAGGCTGCACAGCTATCCCAGAAGCCAGAACAGCAAGAGGGATTGCTGCTTTCACTGCACAGCGATCTCTCTTGCTGTTCTGGCTTCTGAGATTCAGAATATTTTTTTTCTTGTTTTCCTCCTCCAAAAACTAGGTGCGTCTTGTGGTCTGGTGCATCTTATAGAGTGAAAAATACGGTAGTCCCTTTGTCAAGGAAGTGGCAAAGAAAGGGAGGAAGACATTTCACCCCATTGTGCTCACCCAGCTAGAGGCCATGCAATCCTAGGTAGGGAAAAGAACAATAGCCAGAGTTGGTGGTCGTGTGTGTGTGTGTGTGAGAGAGAGAGAGAGAGAGAGAGAGAGATGAAAAGCTAAATGCTAGAAACTGCAGGCAGAGAGCAATGTTTTTTGCTCCGTGCTGGATTTGTTGAGGTATTAAGACTGAGAGCCCCTCCACCCGATGCTCAGCTTGTATATACAGTCATACCTCGGGTTACAGACACTTTGGGTTGCGCGATTTCGGGTTGCACACCTCGCTGAACCCAGAAGTACCGGAATGGGTTACTTGTGGGTTTCAGCACTTGTGCATGCGCAGAAACGCTGAATCGCAACCGCACGTGCACAGATGTGGCGCTGCGGGTTGCAAACTTGCTTTGCTCATGGATCATGTTCACTACCCAAGCGTCCACTGTGTGTGGAAATAAAGTCATAGGCCCTAAAAACACCACACCTTCTGCTAACTTGCATTCCAAGGAAACCAAACCCTGGGTGATGCGCTTGAGATCCCTTGCGCCTCTCACTGCTTGGAGGGTGGGGTGGCATGTAACAATATATTTCAGGAATCCCCCTCCGTGGCACCCACCACAGACGCCACACCATCTCAATTTATTTTCTTTTTTTAATTGTTTAGTGTTTTGTTTTTGTTTAATTATTTCCCCATGAGTGGTGCTGGGCTGGTTAGAAGGCAGAATGCAGGCATCCACACCCTGGGCTGTTCCTGAGGTCCTGCTCAAATGCTGACACCCACATATGAGCAGTCAGCAGTGTTGGAGGCAGGGTGGGCACACCAGGTGAGCAGGGAAGGAGGGCACTCTCTTGCTTCCTGCTATGCATTTTTAAAACTAATATTATCATTGATTTTTATTGCACATGTTTTATTTTTAAAAATCGGGGGGGGGGGGGGATAACCCTCAGCTTACATTGACAATACATTTAAACATCAACACATCCATCTTAGTTTACACATATAGATCAATATATACCATCTAAATGTCCAATTATGTATCCAAGAGTTGGTGTTTATATAAAACATGCTCAATTGTAACAAGAGTGTTAATGTCATCAAACCATTGCAAAAGAGATAGCAGATATTTATCCTTTCAGGCTCAAATAATAAGTCTCTTAGTGACCAGTACGGCCCACAGCATCCGTTCTTGTTGTCCCACCATTAATCTCCATGTGAGAAATATGATTTAAAACTACACAAACATCTGAAAATTTCAAGGATCTTGCCAATACAAAATTGATATGGATGACAACTTCTGATGAAAAAGAAGTATCACGGGACATGCTCATATCCTGTGTCTCAGAGAGGTATTTACAGTTTTACACCTCCAGCACCTACCTGAATTGGATAGGGCTTCCTGCTATATATAACAGGATAGATCTAAGTAAAATGTAACATCTGATCCAGCAAACCAGCCCATAGATAAAGAACTCCACCATTTTATGTATCAACTGCCGTGCTGTCTACAACACTTGAAAAGCATTTTAATAAAAATAGAGACATTGGATTCTTATCTCATTACTGTATACATGATATAGCCATCTCACTCCTTGCTTTTTCCTGTAAGACCAATTGCAGTCGTCAACAGTCGTCAACAGGTTTACCACACCTATCAGCCAATCACCCATTCCCACCACCCTTCTGAGTAATACCCCTCCCCACCCTCTCACTATATATAAGGGTCTGGTGACTTCTCTTTCAGTGTATCCGAAGGTGTGTGCATGCACACGAAAGCTCATACCAATAACAAACTTAGTTGGTCTCTAAGGTGTTACTGGAAGGAATTTTTAAATTTTGTTTTGACTATGGCAGACCAACACGGCTACCTACCTGTAACTAGAATGATGTTATTCATTTATGCATAAAATCTTAACACACCGTTCCTCCCAAAGGATCCCAGGGTAGCAAACACATAAATGATAAGACAATGCAATTAAAACATTAAAGAACGAATTTTATATATAAAAACAATTGCACAGCAGATGAAGATTGGGATAAAGATCTCCCCCCAAAAGATTTGTCACAAGAGGAAGGTCTTCTAATAGAGCTTCTGAAACAACAAAAGGGCCGGTATCTCTCTAATATATAACATGAGAGCATTCTATAGGGCAATTGCCAGCATGCTGCAGACCTAATCCCTACATTGTACGGAATGAAAGTCTTGACAAGATGGTATCTGCAGGAGGCCCTCTCCTGCAGAGCGCAGTGATCAGTTGGACATAAAATGCATGAGACAATCTTTTACTCTAATTTGCATATGATTGTTTTCCAGAAAACCCACATCACTGCCTTCACTTAGGGCTTTCGAAACCAGCACTTTGAATTGCGATCAGAAATAACCAAGCCATCACTGCAGCTGCTACAAAGGTGGTGATGGGGGAGAAGAGATATATGAGCCCTATAATCCCACCTCTGTAAGAAGTGTGGCTGCAGCATTCAGAAGCGACTGAAGTTTCTGAATGGTCTTTAAAGGCAACCCACATATAGCGCATTACAATAATCAAGAAAGGAATGAGGCACAGATCACTGTAACCAGATAGGAGGGTTACACTGTTTTGACCTATTCTGCTAATATCAAACATTAACGGGTGAGCATTTGTTGCTTTCTGATGCCTAGCGGAAAGCCAACAACGTTCAGTCAACTGATCTCAATACCTTTGTGCAAGCCGCAACACTGTTCACCCTTACCTGCCGCCGTCTTCTGAACTTCTCGAAAGCCTCCTGCATGCTCTCAGTATCTGTTCTTTTCTCCTTGCCTTCATCATCAGATCCCTCAAGAGTTACTGTGAAAGCACAGTAATTGTTCTTCCTTCCCGATGCCATCATTCTTTTGTACCTTCCGTACAAAGAAGTTCAAATGGTCATTTGCCAGAAATTCACATTTTAATTCCACCAAGTTTTAGAAGACTACTTCCTAGAGTGGTCCACCTCATAAGGAAACAAGAACATAGGAAGGGCTCTGCTGGATCATACCAAAGGCCCATCTAGTCATGTTTCATAATGTCAACCAGATGTCTATGGGAAGCTCACAAGCAGGTCCTGAGAGCAAGAGCATTCTCCCCACCTGCCATTCCCAGTGACTGATATTCAGAAGTATACAAGCAACCCCTGATTTGCAGGGGGGTTGCATTCCAGGTCATTACAACCCCACGATGGTGGAGCGTGTATAAGCTTGCTCTGCACAGTTACGCCCCCTTTTTATGCCTTTTTCTTTGATTTGTTGAAATAAAAAATGAACTTCTAAGTTTTTCCACCAAGAAATTACTCTGCCTGTAATTTAAGTGAGATATTCACCTCTAAATGCCAACTTCCCCTACTTCATTCTGTCCAGTGGGACCAATGTTGGATGTATGACTTAGTGTACATGTTTAGGTGGACAAAGACTACTGCATTGTATTTGTTAAGTTGTGGGTTGACATAGCAGACGACACAGCGATTTCTCCAAAGCAGCTCTTTATTTTGTAAGCTGGAACAGAACTAAGCTGAGGAGCTCAGTCAGCCTGCTCCAGAACAATGTAACTGTTGCCATTTTCTAAAACTATCCAATCACTGAACGTCACTTTTCGATCCTTCATTTGCATACAAAACTATCCAATCACTGAATGTCACTTTTCAATCCTTCATTTGCATAACTATCTACAGTATCCCCTTGCTGGCCCAGGGTGAGAACTTCAGTACATAACAGTATTCTGTGTATTTAAGTATTAGGCACCATCTTTTTCACCTGGATATGAAAGGCAGTCAAGACCCTAATGATCTTTAAAGCATCTGTGGGTTTTAATGAAATCACTACTACATAGTGTAGTAATTCAATAACTATGTAACTATGATGTATTACAGTATTTTAATATTTTTTTAGAAGCTGCCCAGAGTGGCTGGGGAAGCCTGATGGGCGGGGTATAAATAAATTATTATTATTATTATTATTATTATTATTATTATTATTATGCCACTTCTGGGTTCATGACAATGCACACATGCACAGTCGTGGGTGCTTTGAACGTGCACAGAATGGTAATGGCCTGTACTACCACTGACAGTGGAGGGAGATCATGTTTGTTTTTGGGTAGTGCTGAATGAGAAATTTGACTCAGTGTGCAGCTTAAGGTGAAACAACCTAATTCACACTTTCCAAAACAATACGCAAACTGAAACACAGCCATCCTTCAAAATTCACGCTTCTCTCCAGCCAAGTAATGGGTACAAAAATGTACACACTGGGGGTAAAGTGTTCATAAAAATGTTTATATTAATGAAAGCAACATATGAAAATGCATCCCATTAGGAAAAATCACTTTGCGTGAATGTACACATTAGGGGAAATTACATACTAACATGTATATTAGGAAAAAATCACACTAAAATGCTGATGAATTTTCTTGAGGACTTTAAAAAAAAAGTAACTTGCAAATTGATGTAGAAATGGGGAAGACTCATATTTAGACTGGCAAAGTGAGACACCAAAATGAACAGATTTGCCCTCTCCTACTTTGCAGGGTGGGGGGCACCTCTGGGAAGGAAGAGCCATAATCTGAATCCTATTGAAATGACTCCATGATCGGAGCAGAAGTGAAGTCCTTCGCTGCTTGTTAATGTGGGAACAAATGACTACCGTTTTCGAAAAGACAGGCAGGGAAGCACTTAAATCTGTCCTAGCCTCATTACACAGATAATTAAAATTTCACTCAGTAGTGCACAAGACCAATAACCTAGTCTATTAAAATATTTGTAAAAATGTCACTGTGTGTGTTCTTCCAGGATTTTAACGGCTTTCTCCAAATGTCTGGCTGGATTACCAAGTAGGCATGAAAGTTGAGCAGCCTTAACAGAATGGATATGCTGGGGCCCTCCAATTTTTATTTTTATTTTTAATTATTTATTTCTCTCTTTCTCTCTCAGGAAAAGTGAGTCTCAAGTCATTTCATTTACAGAGATGTAACAAAAAACAAGCAAACAATTTTCAAGCTGATTGCTAAACAAGAAACAAACCAGCTCCCGTGCTCCATGGTTCTGGCTGGTGTTTGCAAAGGTGCTTGCAAGCGTTTCCCCCACTCGCACCAAAGCTTTTCTGCCCTCATAACTGGAGATTCCCCTGACCACATCCCTCACCGGCCCTAAGTCCCACCTCAGTTGTTTTTGCCTGCCTGCAACATGTCCTTCAACTCTGATACTGCCTCTTGGTTGCTGGGTGCAGCGTAAAGAGGAGTCTGAGAGTGTGCATAGAAGCTAGTCAATGGATTACTGCAATGTATTATATGCGGGGCTGCCTCTGGAAACAGTTCAGAAACTTCAGCTGGTGCAAAATTTGACAGCCAGGTTGCTCACCGGAACAAGAGAGTTTGAGCATATAACGCTGATACCAGCCCAACTGCACTGGCTGCCAATTAGTTCCCGGGCCCAATTCAAACTGCTGGTGCTGACCTTTTAAGTCTTACATGGCTCAGGACCTCAGGCCTCTCCCTATACAAACTGACCCGGACCCTGTGCTTATCATCCAAGGTTCTTCTCTATGTCTCCCGCTCTCCATGAGAAGTTCCGAGGGTGACAACAGGCCTTTTTGGTGGTGGCTCCGCATCTGTGGAATGCCCTCCCCAGAGGATCCTGGGAGGATCATTACATGGATTTAGGCAGCAGGCGAAAACATTCCTCTTTACCCAACCATTCAACCATTAAGCAATCTATGGCTTGCTAAATGGGGGGCAGGGGGACAGTTATTACCATTATTTTATCATTATGTTGTGCAAATTATCTTCTTCACTGGACTTGATATTAGCCAAAAGGCTGAAAAATTGTCTTCTTAATGTTGTACATCACCCTGGGATCTTTGGATAAAGTGCTGTACATAAATCGAATAAATAAATAATAGCCTACTATATAATGGTCATATTTACATTTATTGCCCCAACCACCTTTACCTCTAGTCTCGCCCATCACTGACATGCGGCCCTTAGAAGGTTGCCCAGAAGAGAATGTGGCCCTCATGCTGGAAAAAAAGGCCTCCCACTCCTGATTACTCCCAGCATCAATGTGGTGCTCTGGTATTTACAGCGCAGCCACCAGAGATGGCCAGAAGGCAGTAGTGTGGTTCTGGCCCACCAAGACTCAGGTGACACAAGGCACCAATTATGTTCCAATTGGTCTTATACAGTTGCTACTCACTCTGCCCTAGCAACTTAGTCTGGGCCAGGGGTCCTCAAACTTCTTCAGCAGGGGGCCAGTCCACTGTCCCTCAAACCTTGTGGGGGCAGACTATATTTTTTTGGGGGGTGAACAAATTCCTATGCACACTGCACATAGGGAGGGACGATGAGCGGTGCGCGAAAGGGCTCTGGAAAGGGGCTGCTTTTAATGACGGCTGCTTGATAGGGGCGCTCAGCCAACCGCGGATCCTGTGTCTTGCAAGCGGCAGGGGCTGGTGGTGGCAGCGGAGGGACAATAAGTGGCGCGTGAAAGGGCTCCGGAAAGGGGCTGGCACCAACAAAGCCCAGCCCCCTTCCTCCTCTAGGCAGGGTAGGGAGAAACCAGGAGGAGGGAGGGAGGAGGAGACGCCGACGCGCCCTGTGAGGGAGAGGGAGGGAGAGGAGAAGAACGCATGCGCACTGGTGATCCACATGCTGGCAGTCCACACAGTGATTCCTGGACCATCCACAGGCCGGATTTAGAAGGCAATTGGGCCTGATCCAGCCCGCGGGTCTTAGTTTGCCGGCCCATGGTCTAGGCAATGTTGCTGAGGTGCTCACAGAATCCTACCATTGGCTCAATGGCCAATTAGTTGTCATGTCTCCTGAGGCTCAGAAGTGAGCAGGTGAAGCCTGTGTGGTAGGAACACATCCTAGTAGTGTACGTATGGCAAGATGGTGTGTCAGGAGGGAGAACATGGCTTTACTTTGCGGTTCAGGGGTGCAGCCTGATGAACACAGGGACAGAACTAGTCTCCAAATACTTGAGCCAACTAAAACGCAGGCTGCTCCCTTGTTTCTTACTGGAGACCCTGAGGATGGAGGTTGAAACCAAGAGGGGTGGCAACTTTACCTCCTATTGAACCAGCTGGTGGTTCCAAATTGCCAGCCTCTCAGAAGGTGGCAGTCCAGACCTTTCAAACTTTTTGGTCATTCCATACCTTGGTCTCCCCTTGTCTTCAAAAGAGGGTTGACATTTTGGGGGAGCTGTTTGGTAGCCATGGTTATCAGATTCTAAAAATAAGGGGCTTCCATTATACTTTACAGAGCCACCTTTTATGGGTGATGAAGAATTGTTATTTCTTTGTCACTTTATTATAACTATTATAATTATTCTTAAAGGGGCATCCATATAGAAATGTTGTCACCTGCCAACTGTCCCTTTCAGAACATCTCTCTTCCCCCCCCCCCAAAAAAAATGAAAATCAGTGCTGAAAACAGCGAGCTTCAGTAATAACAGTGTAAAGAGCTGCATGTTAAACCCTTTTGTCTTCAGGAGAAGTTGTGTTTTGTTGGACCAAGCTACAGGAAGGAAGGGGATTCCCTATTCTCTCCGCTGGCTTTAAGACTCTTCACCTTTTCCCTTCCTCACACCACACCACCCTACAAAAATCAAAGGTATCTATCGAATCAAAGCAGCCTTTGATTCTTCGGTGACATCAAAACGCTGTTGTGGCTTCTCTCCACCCCTTCCTGGATATAATAAGAATCAGGGTTTCATGTTGAGATGTCTTTGAGCGGTGCAAAACCAAAGAGGGAGCTTTAGCTGCAAAGCCAGCTGGGCAGTAGAATTCTATTTGCTAACCAGCTGATGGGGGAATGGGTATTGATTGTGCGTTATGTGATGTATTCAACACTAGTGCTACTCAGGAGTACACCCATTGAAATCCGTGGCCATGACTAAATTAGGTTCATTAATTTCAATTGGTGTACTCTGAGTAAAACTTTGTGGGGGACATTTTTCACACCAAGGGCCACATTCCCATCTTGGGCAATCTTCCAGGGGCCACTTGACAGCAGTGGGCATGGCTAGAGTCAACAGTGGGTGGAGCAATAAATGCAAAATTTATCACTGCACTAGTATTACACAGACTGCTTGTATGTTAGTTTGTTTAGACAGAAGTATGCAGATATGTGAATGGACCCATCTGAGATTTTTAAATACTTTGCAGCTTGGTTCCCCCATCTCTTCTCTCTCTTTTACTTTTCAGTGTGCTTAAAGGTGAATTAGAACTGTGTTTCATTTCCCTTCTGCTTGAGTTAAGGAAAGGGAACAATCTTCTACGATTCAACTGAATGATTCTGTGCTGCAATGTGGAATAAATTACTCAGTTTATGTTTGCATAATTGCATAGTGAATATTATTGTTAATAATAATAAGAATACAGTGCTATTGTTTCTGTTTAACTGCTTAGCATGTAATATTGAAAACATAAAAATAATGATTATATATGTCAACATAATTTAGTACTATTGTTTTTAATGTAAGAATAACTTTTTCTATATTGTACCTATGGAACGTATGTGCATAGGGATCTTCGTGGACCACCACCCCTAAAAATTAACACCTATCCCCCATCCTCAAAATAATCTTTCTCTCTCACCTGATCCCTTCCTCCTCCAAATACTACCGCCACCTCTTCCAGGGGCGTCTCCGTGTCCTAGCAACGCTCAAGATGGCCTCTCCACCCGGAAGGATTTCTGGTCGTTGTAGTCCAGGGCTGCATTCAACGGCAGCGTCTCCTTCTCGCCTGAAAACTACACTTCCCAAGAGGCGCCGCGGTAAAAAGAGGGGAAGTGGGGCAGGCGAAGCGCGTTTACCTGGACGAGGTGAGGCACGGAAGCGCGGTGGCTGATGGGAGGTGTAGTTTCCGAATAGCAGGAGGCTCCAGCGGCGCAGGCGGGCCGTAGGGCCCCAGCGGGACTACAAATCCCAGAGAGGAGCGGGAGGGAGCGGGGCAGGGCGCCGCCTCAGGGCGGGGGGTACGAAAGGGAGTCGGTTGGAGTCGGCTGTTGCCAACGGCTGTTGGGTCCGCTCGCTCAGGTGAGGCCGGGAAAGGGGCGCAGGTGGGCGGGGCTTGGCGGGGCTGTCTCCCGTCTTTCCCCCCATTCCTCCTCTCTGAAGGTAGAGCCCCTGAAGAGCTGGAGGAGGGTCCCCCGTTGTCCCTCAGCGAGCATGGAAGGCTCAGGCAGTGGCGCCTCCTGCTCGGGGGGTCGGGAGGTGGGGGGTCGGGTGGAATCTCGCCTTGACGTCACCTGCATTGACCTCCTCCCACATAGGCGTCTGGGGGATCTAACTTGACCCTTCCACCCCACCTCCCACAGACAAACATTTGTGGGCATCTAGCTTTGCCCCCCTTTCCCTTCCCATATATTTGGGGGAGTCTAGTCTAGACTATTTCCTCCCCTCCCCTATGCATTTGGGCTAATATTTTAATATTTTACTGTTTCAATATTTTAATGTTGTATTTTAATCTTGTTTTTAAGTTGTATTCATTCAACTTGTTTTTATTATTGCTTGTTAGCCGCCCTGAGCCCGGCCTTGGCTGGGGAGGGTGGGGTATAAATAAACATTATTATTATTATTATTATTATTATTATTATTTAACCCTGACCTCCACCTACATACACACACACACATATTTGGGGGAGTCTCGTCCTGATACTCCTGTGAACATACACACGTTTTTTTGGGAGGAGAGGGGTATTTTGCCAGGAGCATTTTGGCACCTGTATATTTTTAGGGACCAAGGGTGAAGCTTATGGGACGGTGTCCTCTTGACTTGTTAAATATTTGGGACAGAAGGTTCCCGTCTGTATTTGTTATGAAACTTGGTTCTTGTTTTCATATGCATCTTGATAGATGCTATGGGGGGTTGGAGAAAGAAGTGGGCTTGTTTGGGGGGTGATTTGAAGGATGGCCTGCAGATGGGTGGGGTGTACATAATATATCATTGATATTATTATGTGGAGTTTTGCATATACAGCCAATCAGCTGCCCCCTCCCTTTTCCACTGAACTATAGCTTTACCTGGTGCACACATTACACCTCATGGACCAAGTCTGGTGGGCCTAGTTAGACCTGCCGACTGGATACTCCCCGCTGCCAACCTGAGTCAGGGGACCTTCGGTACCTACCCTTAAGGTCAGTTGTGCATAAGAAGTGGGGCCTTCTTGATGGTGATCCTGGACCCGAGGTCCTCACCTTGCTCTGTGTAGCCAGTTGTTTAGGTCAGTGTTGAAAACCTTCCTCTCCAATGCTGTATTTAACTTGAGATTCTAATTAGCCTGCGAGTTACAGAGCAGCTTGTTAAAAGTTTTTTTCTGTGCTTGGCAATGTGGATGCTATATCTTTATAACATGCCCTGCTCTGGTTTGTATGTTGCTTTGTGAGGACGTAGCCATCAAGAATATATTTAATAAAGGAGTTAGTCTCTCACAAAGAGAATGGCCCAATATTGGATCTCAGGGTTGACCCACCTACTCACCTAGGAAAATGAGGAGAAGCTCCCCTAAAAGGGAGAGTGTTTTAGGCCTCACACCTGTATGTCTGGCTCCCTACAGACACTCTAAACAGAAGTATGTGGGACAGTAAAACAAGCAAGTTCCAATAAGGAGAATATTATTTATTTTATAATTCCACTTAATATCCCATCTTCTTCCAAGGCATGCAAGGTGAGGTACCTTTTGTCCTCAGAAGAGCTTTGTAATGAAGGTTAAGCTGAGATAGTGACCGGCTCAAGTTCACCATTGTAAGAATAGTTTTGCATGGTGTTTGTTGTGGGTGCATTTCCCCCATCTGAATTTAATTTATGATCAATAGGAGTAATCAGTAAGGGGCGGGGAGTATCTGGGCTCTGGCATCAGATTTTTACAGAGAGGCATATCTTGGGTTCCCTTATTAATTTGACTTTTAAATGATCAGGTGACAGGAAAGTGCCTGAGAGCTGCTGCTGCTAGCCAGAGCAGACAATACTGGGCAAGATGGAGAGCTTTACCTGGTGCACACCTGACGCCTCATGGACCAAATGAGGAAGTTTGGTGGGCCTAGTTAGACCTGCTGACTGGGTACTGGGTCTGGCCTAGTATAAACAGCATTTTCGTGTTTCTGTGTTGCAGTTTTAAAGGAAAAGCAACACATGGCATCTCAAAAGATTAACTGACTCATTTTGGTAGTGTGCTTGTGGAGAAAATTACCTGGTACCATGTGCATGCAGCAGGCAAAGAATGTAATGGATATACGAGCAACTAGACAATACAGCCTGTACTCTGCATCTATAGATAAAGTTGGCAGTGGCTGTTGCAAATTTTCTCATTTCTACAATTCAGTAATGCTTTTAGGTGTGTCATGGGAACTCTCACAGCTACTGAGTACTGTTCTGAAAAAGCTTCATGTTCTGAGCTGCATATATCCAATTCTTCCTTTTCCTGCTAATTGGGGTGTGTTTGAGGTATGTGTAATAAAAATGGAAACTGCTGCGAAGGTTCCTTAATTTTTGAACTGCTTGGTGAGACTGGAGCATCTTACATAGGTGAGTGGAAGCATCTGTGCTTTGGAGTTTGACCCCTGTACCTATGAGGACTATAAACGTGACTTCCTTATTGAGCAGGACAAGCATAAATTATCCAGTGAAAGAAACAACAAAATGACGAACAAAATAAATTTCAATAGGGACAAATGTAAGATTCTGCATGTATGCAGGAAGAACCAGCTATACAACTATAAGATGGGGGGACACCTGGCTTGCCAGTAGTACATATGAAAAGGATCTTAGTAGACTACAAGCTTAACATGAGTCAATAGTGTGATGTAGCAGCAAAAAAACCTAATGCTATTCTAGGCTGCATCAACAGAAGTATAGTGTCCTGATCAACGGAAGTTTTAAAATGTGGCTCTTTTGCGGGGGCGCGTTATTGGATTATTGTTTTGATTTTGATTTTATATAGAGTAATACCTCTGGTTACATACCATCCTCCTTGTGAACGCTCCAGGTAAACAGCTCCACTAACCTGGAAGTAGGTGCTCCTGGAAGTGAACTTTGCCTCGGGATGTGAGTGGAAGTTGCACGCCAAAGGCACGTGAGCAGTGGGAAGCCCCATTGGCAAAAGCGCACCTCATGTTAAGAACGGCTTCAGGATAAGAACAGACCTCCGGAACAAATTAAGATCGGAGACGGAGGTACCACTGTATTGTGATCTTTTTTCGTGAACCGTCCTGAGAACTCCGGGTATAGGGCAGTTTATAAATTCAATGAATGAATGAATATTACTACTCTATTCTGTTTTGATCAGACCACACCTGGAGCCTTATGAGGAATGGTTGAGGGAACTGGGTATGTTTATGCTGGAAAAGAGGAAACTAAGAGGAGATGTGATAGCCAATGGCTACAAGTTACAAGAAAAGAGATTTCAATTAAACATCAGGAAGAACTTTAAGACAGTAGGAGCTGTTCAACAATGGAATGGACAAGGTGGTGGATTCTCCTTCCTTGGACGTTTTTAAGTGGAGGTTAGATGGTCATCTGTCATGTATGATGTAATTGAGATTCCTGCATTGCAGGGGGTTGGACTAGATTCCATCCAACTCTACAATTCTGTGATTCTATGAAAAATGATCTGGAGCAGGACTGGGGGTTGCTGTGCCTTGATTCTGTTTCCTTGTTTTGTATGTCTCCATCCCTGGATAGAGAAACCTTTCGTATTGGGGATGTCCTGTAGCAAAAGTTTCATCCAGCTATGGCAGCTAGAGGTTTTTTATTATTATTATTTAAATGACTGTTACATAAAAGACAGCTGTGTAATTTAATACACCTAACTGAAATAAGTCACCATTACTCCTGGAAGCAAGGCTGTCCAAAGGGGAGAGGAATGGGCATGGTGCCTTAAATAATAAATCGGTCAGATTCCTGGAATGGGCAGGGGATGTCATTCAAACTTCTTGAAGTTGTTGATGAAGGAAAATTTGTTTGTATATTTAGCAGACAATGCAAGGCCCAGCAAGAAATAGAGGGGTGGGTGGAGAAGCATTGCATTTCTGGCAGGAAAAGGATTCCAAACTTTGAGTTAAGAGAGGGGCTGTGACAGCCTTGAATTTTCTTGGCTTCTCTGACTTCTGAGCCTTTCTCTGCAATATCCTGTTGTCTGCTAAGTCCTAGCCAGGCATATTTCAAATAAAGTGTTTCAATCCTTTTAAGAAAGTTGAACTATCTAGCTGGGGCTTTAGAGTCTGGTATTCTCTCTGCATCCACAACTCTCGCTATACTGTGTGCATTTTGTAAGTCTCACACAGTCTTGAGTTTTTCTGGGTTGTGTTTTCACTAATTCCTGCAGCTGTACAAGAATCGTGATGAGTCAAAGTTGGCTAGAGCTACCAGCAGAGCAGGCTGTGCAACCGTTGCCAAACTGTAAAAAAAGGGGGGGGGGGATGACCCCTTCTCGAGATGCCAGAAGTTTCCAAAATGCCAATGGCTGAGTCATCTCACTGTGCTTTGGCAAGTAAAGCCCTGTCAGTCTTAGTGTGTTCTTGTCTAGAAACTTAGCCAAGAGACCTAGCTGCCCTGAAAAAATGGCAGAGCCATGGGAACATTCTTTGGGGAAGGACAGTAGCTCAGTGGTAGGAAATCTGCCTTGCATGCAGAAGGTTCCAAGTTCAATCCCCAGCGTCTCCAATTATGGCAGGGAGAACCTCCAGTCTGAAACCTGGAGAGTTGATGCCAGTCAGTGCAGACAGTACTGGGCAGGATGAACCAATGGTCTCTTGACTCTGTAAAAGGCAGCTTCCTGTGTTCCTGTGTCTTGCTGGATGCACCTAGGATATGGTGACCAAATTTCCAACACAGATCATCATTGCTGAGGCTCTGCACTCTGATCACAACCTTAAAGGTTAGAACTTGGTGAAATAAATGGCACTGTTCACTGTAGACCTTAGCATGAAGTACAGTGGTACCTCGGGTTAAGTACTTAATTCGTTCCGGAGGTCCGTTCTTAACCTGAAACTGTTCTTAACCTGAAGCACCACTTTAGCTAATGGGACCTGCTGCTGCTGCCGCACCGCCGGAGCACGATTTCCGTTCTCATCCTGAAGCAAAGTTCTTAACCCGAGGTACTATTTATGGGTTAGAGTCTGTAACCTGAAGAGTATGTAACCTGAAGCGTATGTAACCCGAGGTACCACTGTAGTTGCTTTAGGCAGTGAGTTCTACAGAAAGTCTGACATTCCTCTTTCTGCAGTGTGTGTGTGTGTGTGTGTGTGAGAGAGAGAGAGAGAGAACTTTTCCTTTAAGGTACAAAACTGTCTATGGTCAGCCCTGGAAAATTTTGAGAACACATTGACTGTGTGTGTTCGAAAGCTCAGGAATTGAAATGGGTTTGAGGATCTGCCCTACATTTACTCTATTATTTTGAACCTTTATTTCGCACAAAGTGGACCAGGTTCTGCTAATGAGAAAGCCCTGAAGTGCAAAGGTAGTGTTCATGCTCCCAATAGTCAAGCCTTGGGTTTCTATTGTCTGCTGCAATGCTTTCTTCAAGACTTCCGAAACAACCTTACTGCTTTTTTTTTTTTGCCTGGGCCCCAGAAACCTCATTACTCTGGGCACTATCTTGGATAATGGGGTGGACCTGTACATTCTTCTTTCTTTGACTTTCCTTACAACTTCTGAACTTTTTAAAATAACTTTAAAAAAAACAAAAACCATTTGCTGCCAATTTTATTGCTTTCTATTCTGCTCTTAGCAGCAGGTTTTATCGACTCCTGCATGTCACATTTTACAGCCTAAGATGCTATTCTGTTAGTGACCCTAATTTATATCCGTTTTCCTACTTCCATTTCCCACTCACCCCTATGTGAGGGTGTGTGGGTTTTAAAAAGTGACCCACAAGAGCCTGTGTTTCTCAGATATAGCCAGAAAGCCCTTGTGCACGAGAACAGGTTAAAGGCCTATCTAGTCCAGCTTTCTTTTCTCAGAGTGATTAACCAGAAGCCCACAAACAGGACACGAGTGTAACTCTGTGACCCTGCTGTGTAAAATGCATGCCATTATTATGCCATCACAGTGCATGGCACTTTTACAGATTAACGAACACAGAAAAATCCCTTCCCCAAAGAGCTGAAAATTGAAAAGTCAATGGCGGGGGAGGATATATATATGCATACTGTTCCGTTACCCATATGTGGTCTTAGTGCCCCCCGCATCTAATGGTTTGTGTGGAATGACTTCACAGAGAAGTTGAGCTTTAAAGTGGGAGATAGACTCTGAAGGTAAAATGACAAGTAGACTGTGTTGGATTTGTGAGTGGAGAGAAGAAAGACGACACAGTTGACATTTAAGGTGAAGCAGAAGCTGGTCTAATTGTCGAAGGTGATGAATTCTGAATAGAAGGACGAAGGTTAAGGAATGACAATGAAAAGTTTGAGAGAAGAAGGTTGTGATGGTCTTGATGACGTGATTTTTCCTCCCTTGTAGGGGCTGAAAGTAGGAGCTGTGGGGCAACCTGAGATGTGAGAGCACAGGACACAGGAGCCAACTCCTAGGGGCCAAGGGGGCTTCAGTCCCCCCAATAAAATATTTAATAGGACTGGGTCCCCCCAAAGTTGATGGGCATTGCCATTCAAATGGTGTGCATGCACCGTGTCATGTGATCGATTTTGTGGGGTGGGGCTTACCTGGCTCTCCCCCCCCCCCAATATTTTATTCAAGTTGGCACTCCTGGCACAGGATGCTATGAAAAGTATGTGTGAATAAAGTTCCAGTGAGGAATAGGACCTTGAGGTGGGGAGACTTCCGGTCGGCGCCAGCGTTAATGGCGGTCCTCTTTCCGAGCTCCGGAGGAGGACTGCTCTGCGAGTTCGGGTCTGACCCGCTACGGCAAGCGGGGGACCCCTAAAATCACAGGCGTGGAAGCCTGTGAACAAGGAGACTCGGTGGGCACCAGAAGCGCCCCCCTTACTGCGAAAGAGCCTTTTTAAAGGCTCCGGAACGGCATCGGGAGAGCGCGGTGCTGAGAGTCGTTACCCAGCCCGCAGGGTGAAGCCGCGTCGCCATTGACGGAGAGCGCCGATTCCTTCCTGTAAATTTTGGGCTGAAAACCCCGTGAGTAAGATTGGATGTCTATCTGGAACTAAAGATTTAAACCTGAAATTTGGCTGAAAACGGGGAAGGTGAAAATTAAGGAAGTCTGCCTTCCCCCGACTGCATGACAGTTAAAGCAACGGAGTTTTAAAGCTGCATCCGCAGGAAGCAATTCAGAACTGTTTAAACCTGACATTGAATATAGATTCCCCTCTAGCAAGCAGGGCAGAGGGGAGGAAAAGGGACATTAGAATCCTGCATGATCTACCTAAAGAAAAAAAGCCTTCCGCTGTCTTAATCCACTGAAACGGACTGCCAAACAAGATATTAGGGCACTGAACTGTCTTTAGAAACTTGTGGGAAAGTTACATGGTTAAAGTTTTGCTTGATACAAAGTTTTGGGACTTTATTGCTACAGTATACTGGAGTGTGTTGAAAGAGTATCTACAGGAAAAAAGTGTTGCAGTTTATATGTTCAAGCCTCCTGATATACTTGTTTTTAACTTCTTTGTTTCCCTCACTTGGACATTTTGTTTTGCTCCCTCTAGAGGGCTGAAAGTATTAGTTGCAACGGTTTAAGACAGTGGGATTTTCCATCAGGGAACTGTCTTTGTGGGAACGTCCTTGGGACATGAGTGGCCAGGCAGAAGAGATAACTACCAGAGCTAAAGCTAAACAGCAACAACTGCAACAAAAGAAAAGAGGCTCAATTTCTAGTCTAACTCCTACAGGAGCAGCTGGGCAAGAAAAAGTGACAGCTGCCTCCATGGAGTCAGTGACACAGGCATTACTTAAGATAAACCAATCTTTGGAGACTTTGACAAAGCAGAGTACAGAAAACTCATAAAAACTAAAAAAAACTAACAGAACTAACAGCGAGATTGGACTTGAACACGAAAAGTGTGACATCCAATACAGAATCTATAAATAAGTTGATTGAAGAAAACTCGGCAACACGTAAAATTGCAGAGGACGCCAGAAAAATTGCTGGAGAGGCACAGGAGAAGTTAGAACCGATTGCTAAGAAGGTATATGAGCATGATGCGACCCTGTCTTTGATGGAATTACAGAGAAAGGAGAGAAACCTGAAATTAAGATCAATTCCCGAGAGTGAAGGGGACAGTCTCGTGGAGTTCCTAACACAAGCATTTGCTGACTTTTGGCAGGAGGATTTGGAGGAGGAAGAATTTAAGATAATAACAGCATTTAGATTGGGCAGGAGACAGAACAGAAAGACCCCGAGGGATTGTCTGATTACTCTCAGATCCACGGAAGAAAGAGACAAAATATTAAAACTACATTACCAAAAGGCCTTGGAAATTGAAAATTCACCTATACAAATCTTTAAAGACATCCCTAAATATATCTTGGAGGTGAGAACCTTCTATAAGGATTTGGTCTACCTGCTGAAGAAGAACAACATCCTCTTTAGGTGGGAGTTTCCACAAGGACTGTCCTTTAACTACAAGGGAAAGAAGGTGAAAATAAAGACAATCCAAGACAAAGAGAAGTTCCTGGAGAGAAATAACGAGGACTTACAGAAGGGAACGGTGGATCCAATTCTAGAACAAAGGAGAGCGTTAGATATTTTGAACCTATCGTTTGGACTTAAACCACCGCCATCAGAGGAAGAGCAACAACTTGGAGCAGTAGGAGGAGTAACGGAGAAACAATAAGATGGCCCTGCAATTCCTCAGTTGGAATTGTAATGGGCTGAACATGCCTTTGAAGAGACGACAGGTGTTTCATATTTTGAAAAAAGAACAATTGGATTTGATTTGTTTACAAGAAACTCATGTAACCAGGGTACACAGGAAACTACTTATAAATAAAAGATTAGGACAAGAATTTATCTCATCGGACAAAGTCAAGAAAAGAGGAGTTGTGATTTATGTAAAAGAGAAATGGACCCCAAAAATGATGTTTAAAGATGAACAAGGAAGATACCTGGCAGTTGAAATACAAGTACAAGGAGAAAAATTTTTAATAGTTGGAGTTTATGCACCAAATGAAGGCAAGGCGGAATTTTTTAAGAAGCTTCATGAAACTCTGATGGATTATTTGGATTATAATGTAATAATTATGGGAGATATGAATGGTGTGGTCTCTACAAATATGGACAAGGCACAAAGACTGACAATCTCCAAGGAAGGCAGACTTCCGAAGACCTTCTTTGAAATGACTGAAAATATGGACCTAATAGACATATGGAGAACGAGGAACCCTCTTGAGAGAGAGGGAACTTTTTTCTCTCAAGCAATGATGACCTGGACCAGAATTGATCAAATTTGGATTACTAGTGGGATGGCTCCAAAGATTAAGAAGGTAGAAATCTGCCCAAAAACTTGCTCCGACCATAACGCCGTGAAGATGGAAATGAAACTTACAACAACTGGTCAATTTAGATGGAGGATGAATGACACCCTGTTTCGAGATGAGGAGATCCACATGAAGGCCCAAAAAACGTTAAAGGACTACTTTGAAATAAATCTAAAGGCCGATGTGGAAAAAAGAGTGATCTGGGACGCAAGCAAAGCTGTGATGCGAGGATTTCTGATTCAACAAAATTCAATAAAAAAGAGAAAGCAGAATGAGAAGAAGGAAAAGATTTTGGAAAAGATAAAAGAAGGAGAGAAAAAATTAAGATCAAAACCAAATTCCCAGGAGATTCTGAGAGAGATCAAGTTATATCAAACACAATATATGGAATTGATGAATCAAGAGATTGAATGGAAGATAAAGCAAATGAAACAAAAGACATTTGAATCGGCAGATAAATGTGGCAAACTTCTGGCTTGGCAATTGAAGAAAAGGCAGAAATTAAATACAGTTACAAGCCTAGAAGTGGATGGAAAGAATATATCTAAACCTAACGAGATTAGAAACTGTTTTTTGAGTTATTTTAAAAAACTATACTCTCAAGGGCCACAAAATGAAAAGGACATAGATGAATTCCTTAATAAATATGGATTACAAAAAATCTCTCATCAAAGTAAGGTGGATTTAAACCAGAGAATAACAGAACAAGAGATAGAGGGTGCCATTCAGGACATGCAACTGGGCAAATCTCCAGGACCAGATGGATTGACTTCCAGATATTACAAAGCCTTGAAGGAGTGGTTGGTTCAACCGTTAAAAGAAGTCTGTAACGAGATTTTAGAGGGGAAAAAGGCACCAGAGTCGTGGAAAGAAGCTTATATTACACTCATACCAAAGACAGAGACTGAAAAGACTCAACTTAAGAACTACCGCCCAATATCATTACTCAATGTGGATTATAAAATTTTTGCAGACATTTTGGCAAAAAGATTTAAAAGAGTGTTGATGGAGAAGATTCACAAGGACCAAGCAGGCTTTCTCCCAAAAAGGCATTTATCAGACAATGTAAGGAATATAATAGACATTTTGGAACTACTAGAGGTGAACTTAAACACCAAAGCAGTGTTGATCTTTGTGGACGCGGAGAAAGCCTTTAGCAATATTTCTTGGAGTTTTATGAAAAAGAATCTTCATGGGATGGGGGTAGGTCAAGGTTTTGAGAACGGTATGGGTGCGATATATTCTGAACAAAAAGCTAAGCTGATTGTAAATAATGTGATAACTGAGGAACTTAAGATAGAAAAAGGAACACGACAGGGGTGCCCAATTTCCCCATTGCTTTTCATTTCTGTTCTGGAGGTGTTGCTAAATATGATTAGAAATGACCAGCAGGTTAAAGGTGTACAGGTCGGAGCCAAACATTACAAGTTAAGGGCCTTTGCAGATGACTTAGTATTGACCTTACAAGAGCCAGACACTAGTACGAAAAGGGTGCTGGAGATAATTCAACAATTTGGCCAGGTAGCCGGATTTAAACTGAACAAACAGAAGACTAAAGTCTTAGAAAAAAATCTAACAGTCATGGAGAAGGAGAAATTTCAAGAAGAGACAGGGTTGACAGTGGTTAAGAAGGTGAAATACCTAGGGGTTCACTTGACATCTAAAAATTTGAACTTGTATAAAGATAATTATGAAAAGTGTTGGTCAGAAATTAAAAAAGATCTAGAAATATGGTCAAATTTGAAATTGTCAATGTTAGGCCGAATTGCAGTTATTAAGATGAATGTATTGCCTAGAATGTTATTTTTGTTTCAAACTTTGCAGATTCTTGACAAGATGGACTGTTTCAAGAGGTGGCAGAAAGATATTGCGAAATTTGTCTGGCAGGGCAAAAAGCCCAGAATAAAATTTAAAGTACTTACAGATGCAAAAGAAAGAGGGGGATTTGCCCTGCCGGACTTAAAACTGTATTATGAAGCAGCAGCGTTTTGCTGGCTGAAAGAGTGGATGCTCCTCGAGAACACAGATATCTTGGATTTAGAAGGTTTCAATAATACATGTGGTTGGCATGCATATCTATGGTATGATAAAATCAAAGTGCATAGGGCCTTTAAAAATCACATTGTCAGAAAAGCGTTATTTAATGTTTGGATAAGATATAAAGACTTGTTGGAAAACAAAACCCCTAGATGGTTGTCACCCTTGGAGGCTAAGGCATTGAAGAAACTCAATATGGAGGCCGAATGGCCAAAGTATTGGGAAATCTTGGAACAAGATGGAGACAAATTGAAATTACAGAGTCATGAGAAATTGAAACCTAAAGTACGAGATTGGCTCTATTATTATCAAATAATGGAGGTCTACAAACAAGATAGGAAAATTGGCTTCCAGGTGGAGAAATCAAAATTAGAAACTGAATTGTTAGAACCCAATACTAAGAATTTATCAAGAATGTATAATTTGCTGCTGAAATGGAATACACAAGATGAAACAGTTAAATCGGCTATGATTAAGTGGGCACAGGACATTGGTCATAACATTATGTTTGCTGACTGGGAATGGTTGTGGAACACCGGTATAAAATTTACGGCATGTAATGCCTTAAAGGAAAATATTATGAAAATGATCTATAGGTGGTACATGACCCCAGTCAAGCTAGCAAAAATTTATCATTTGCCTGATAATAAGTGTTGGAAGTGTAAAGAAACTGAAGGTACTTTCTATCACCTTTGGTGGACGTGCCCGAAGATTAAGGCTTTCTGGGAAATGATATATAATGAAATGAAAAAGGTACTTAAATGTACTTTCCTGAAAAAACCAGAAGCCTTTCTCTTGGGCATTGTCGGCCAATTGGTGTCAAAGAAAGATAGAATCTTTTTTATGTATGCTACGACAGCAGCAAGAATACTCATCACAAAGTATTGGAAGACACAAGACTTACCCACTCTGGAAGAATGGCAGATGAAAGTGATGGACTATATGACACTGGCTGAGATGACTGGCAGAATCCGCGATCAGGGGAAGGATATCTGTCACCTGGATATCGAGAGAGTCTCCATTCTGCAAAGGGGGTGCCAGCGGAGAGAGCCTGTCTCCAAGTGGCCATTAGATAAAGATCAGCAGGACGAGGCAGGACCAAGAGGGCTTCTTCTGATCACTGTGGTGGGCAGGTAGATCTACACAGGTGGAGCCATTGTTTCAGATAGCGTGGTCCTAATCTGTGTATGGCCTTGAAAGTTGCCAGCAGTACCATTAAACTTGGCTCTGGAGCAAATCGGCAGCTAACACCCTTTTCGCAGCTCTGGTGATGTCGGTGTTATATGGTTTCCCACTTAGGAGTCTAGCTGCAGCCTATTGCTTCCAAACTTGCCGCCATCACTGCATCCCAACTGCCCTGTCCCCACCTGATTGTATTTGCAGGCCTGTTGCTTTATTTTAATGTCTCTTTTTAGGGAGGGTTCAGAAACATCCTGCTCTGTTCCTCTAATGCCAGTATTGAGATTCATGCCCAGTCCACAAGTCCTGGCTTCCCACAGCTTGTATGGACCTGCCTGTCTGCCAGGATCTCTGCATTGTCACTTGTGGGAAAAGATGCTGGCAGAGGGGCAGGAGAACACAAAAGGTGCAATGAATTCAGGAAACCTCACCCCAAGCTCAAATGGGTTGAGAAACACTGAATTACTTGACTAGTGCTCTTCCTGTATGTGGCTTATGGTGTTTTCTTGTACACCGACATAGCTTGAGCAGATAAGGCTGCAGTTGGATGCAACTGGTGATGGGCAAACTGTGGTTAGCATTAACCTCCAAATCATGGTTTTGAAGTGGGCTTGCAAACCATTATTGCTGGATCCAGATGTCTCAGCAAAGTGTGGTTAGAGCCACTGAGAATGGGGTGAGAGAGTGTGTTGCGGGGGTGTCAGTGGGGGGAGGGAGCATGCCAGCCCAAGATGCTTTCCTGATGGTCTGAATCGAGATTTGTGCGTAAAGGATTCATTTTCAGCTTAATTCCAGCTAAATAACAAGTATAAAATCTGGTGGTAATAACAGCTATTTTTCAAGTCAAATGAATTGTGCCTTTTGTCTGCTCCTAATAGATGAGCCTTCAAAGACCATTGTTTGAGCCACAATCCTAGTTAATATCCTGCTTTGACAGTCTTCTCTTTATTTTAATCAGCTTAAATACTGAAGCATTAGATATCTTTACAGCCACTATCACCGAAACCTACTTTAGGAGGGGGGGGGGGAGGATTGCTTAGCATAGCAGAATAACTGTAACCTTGTGTACGTTGTGTTGGCTTCATGCGTTTTGCTGAACAACTGTAATGTTTGAGAGAGATCCTGCCGTTCTTCTCTTGGGATGAGTAAATAGGCTCAGTTGGGAATGTCCCACTTCTTGCCTGTCTGTTGTGAAGGGCCCCTGGGATAGGTCCCTGAATAACTGGGACAGCATATACACAGTATATATACTGCTCCAGTATAGAGTGGTGCAGTCTATAAATTAATAAATAATAATGACAATATCTTCTGTCTGCATGGTGCTTGGAGCTTAACCACGGTCCATCAAGTCTCCCGTTTCAATCATAAATCTACCATACGTTTATTTGTTGGTCTTGGGTACGCTGCTATCTCTTGGCCTCCATAGTCCCTGACTTCTTTGCTGGGTATGGGAACCTGCCTGGGAAGTTGGTGAGTCAAACCAAGATGACAGCCAGCACTAGTGCCAATCTAGGAGTCCCTGTGTGCCAGGGGGCACACAAATTTTGGGTAGGTGCTCAACACCCACACCACGGGGCTCTGATACGACTTCCAGTTTCTACATGCAAAGCCTCAGAAGTGACCACTGGTAGAAACCGGAAGTGGCATCAGAGGTCTCGCGAGGCCTCCAACATGACCTCCGAGGCCCTGGAAGCGCTGCTGTGGCGCCAATGTAACATGATGTCATGACATCATGTTACATCGCAGGTGTCACTGGGCACCCACAATTGGGGGGCCAAGTCAGCACCCCTGACAGCAAGTAAGAGGACAAACTACCAATGTCGAAACCGGTGGGAAGAAACAGGCTGGATTAGTGGCCAACTGTGGGTTTGGTGACAAAGGAGAAGTTGCTGGCCTGTTTGCAGGTCCTGGAGACCTCATGGAACATCCTGGCTGCTTCCCAAGCAGTATATATAAAGGGGAACCTAGGAAGCTGCCTTATGCTGAATTGGACCATTGGGCCGTCTAGCTCAGTCTGGTCCATAGCCATCTAGTCTGCATTGACTGTTTGCAGCTCTCCAGGCAAGAAGTCTCTCCCAGCCCCACCTGGAGATGCTGGGATTGAAAATGCAATCTTCAGCATTCAAGGCAAATGTTCTACCACCGAGCTACAGCCTTTCCCCCAGGAGGTGATGGAGCAGTGGCCCTGTCCCTTTGTCAAGATCCCAGGGTTAGCTGGAAGAAGCTGTTTTGGGTGCCATAAAACAGGCTCCATTTCCTTATCCCAAGCTACAAAGAAATCTGGAATCTGGCTCCATTGGGGGAAAGCTTTAAAAGGGGCACCCGCCCGCTGAGGCACAGAACTGCTGAGAAACTGACTGGACTATTGACTCCATAGGTGTGAGGTAAGAATGACTGAGAATTGTGTATATCAAAGCCCTTTGATCACTCTGGAAGTGTTCAATACGTTCTAAGGAGCCCTCTCACTGGATTTATCCAGTGTGATGCTGTGAAGTGAATCTTGAGGCCAAGCTGACATTGAGCAGTTCCAGTAGGCATGCTGGTCCCCCAGCAGTTAACACGTCCCTTAACAAAATATAGGCTCCAACAGAGTGAAAAACACAAAACAGTTCAGTCAAAGAGAGAGGCATATCAGTTCTTCTGCAAATGAAGATAAATCCAGTGTCCTGTCCTTGATGAAACAGCCTTGGGGCAGATATCCTAATTTTTAGTATAATAATTTGCAGCTATGAAAAGCTCCTCGTAAATGCATTGTCTGGTTGATAAGTGCCATTATGAGCATTGAGGCTGGGAAACGGAGGTTCCTAGCTCAAACCAGTGAGTCTGATTGCTGATGGTGCATCGGTCATTCCAACAGCAGTTAGTTACATAGATTACACATGCTGTGGCTTCGAGGGATTTTTTGTTGTACGTTGCTGAAGATAGATGCTTTTGGATGAGTGGTGAGCATGCTTGTTCAAACAATCCTCTTCAGGTTCTCTGCCGCAAATGAAGCAAGGGCCGGTGGCAGCTTGCGCAAAGTAACCACGATGATGATGGATGTGTTAGCAAATGTCTGTAAACAGAGCCGCTCTTCTCTTTGCCGATCTCTTCTTTTTTTAACATCTTGAGGAAACAATCTCCACATTTTTAGAGAAGCCGGAGTCACTTAAAGAAAAAGCAACAGTTATTTAATACACTTTGTCACTGGAAGTAGGTAGGTGGGCTGTGGTGTGTTTTGTTGGCTTGAACATTTCAATTGCAATGTATCGACCCATTTACCAGTTAGGATAGTAGCTGTTGTGAACAAACATTAATGGTAAAGGTAAAGGGACCCCTGACCATTAGGTCCAGTCACGGATGACTCTGGGGTTGCAGCGCTCATCTCGCTTTACTGGCCAATGGAGCCAGTGTACAGCTTCCGGGTCATGTGGCCAGCATGACTAAGCCACTTCTGCCGAACCAGAGCAGCGCATGGAAATGCCTTTTATCTTCCCGCCGAAGCGGTACCTATTTATCTACTTGCACTTTGATGTGCTTTAGAACTGCTAGGTTGGCAGAAGCAGGGACCAAGCAACAGGAGCTCACCCCATTGAGGGGATTTGAATCACCGACCTTCTGACCGGCAAGCCCTAGGCTCTGTAGTTTAACCCACAGCGCCACCCAGCTTCAAATACAGAAACTGCCTGTTGCTGTCACATCAGCCAATGTTGGCAAAGCACAGGAGCATCAGAAGCTACCTTAAAGCAAGTCAGACTATTTGTGCACCTAGCCCAGAATTACTCTGACTCTTTCTCTCTTGGATCTTGGGCAAAGAGGTCTCTCGCGTCGGCTGCCATCTGGCCAAATTTCTGGCATCTCCTGTAAAGAATGAATCTGGGACCTGAAAAACACATTCTTTTCTGATCCCATTTCAAGTTCAGTCCCTGTTATCTGTGGGTAGGGCTTGCAGTGTCTGAAACCCTGGAGATCCACTTCCAGTCTCTGTAGTAGACTAGTGGCTTAGCTCAGTATTGGGCAACTTTTAATGTTCCAAGTGTATTTAAAACTATTCAGAGCCATCACTTAAATGGCTCACAGGACTTGGTAAGCCATCTGTGGAAGGCTTAATCTTATGTGTTGTTTGCAAGAGGGATCTCATGAACTCCCTGCTATCTTGCCGGGCCTCTTCATGCTCTTCTATCTTGCCCTTGTCTCAGCCCTTTCTTCAATGGCTCCCCAGGACCTGCTGGGCATTGTAAGGAAACAGTGGCCACCAAGCAGCCAGTGGGATTCAGCAGCAGTATGGCACTCACCCAGCCAGTACCTCAGGATTTATTTACACATTGATTTTTGGGCAAGAATTGGCTTACAACATTTAAAATCCAGCAGCCAGGTACAATAGGGAAATGTAGATAGGTGCGATCTCTCATTTCTGGTCCCTGATGGAACCAGTGGAAGGGAACAGAATGTGCAATGGGCTCTGTCTGTTTCTGATAGTGAAGAGATCAACCCACCAACTTGGATCTTCCTTTTATCTGCAGGCGCTTCCGTCCCCCTGGCAATGAAACACTAGCGGAGCAACCACTGTTCACATTTTATAATGGAAACATTCCAAACTAGGTGCTTGGCCTGAATCTTTAGGCGGCCCTTTGACTTAAAAGGAATGTGATGAAATCGTCACAGAAGGTTGTCTCTGGGATGCACCATTTATTTGAGTTTATAGATTTGGCTTAACCCCAGGCAGTTAGCTATATCAGGTAACAACAATTTCTTCCTTTCTTCTTTGTGAAAGGAACAAGTCTCCGAAGGGCCCGCAATCTAAACTTGTACATGTCTCCTTTAGATGCTCCAAATGTCAAAAGCATGAAAAGCGTTGGACTTTGATGGAGTACAAGCTTTGATATCTCTGTTTGGTTTAGGCACAAGAACAGTAGCTCTGCACGTCGTCTTTTTTCAGGTTTTCCCATCTCCCTCTTTTTAATATGCCTGTATCACCCCCTTGATGTGTCAGAACTCCTAGAAGTGAGTAGGCAGGGCTGGTTACGAGGAAGATGATGGATGAAGAATGTTTATTCCTTCCTTGAGCTCAGCAAGCTAAATTTAGTGAAGTTTTTGGAGATGAAGGGAATGCTTCATCTTCTAAGGATGAAGACAGGGGCAGAAGAGGGGTGGAAGCATCCAATTATCACTTAAGAGAAGCATTTTTCCCTAATCTTGATTTATCAAAAACCCAATTTGTTCTGTTTAGATGGTGTGGCTTCCTTTTCAGATTTTGTTCCCTCCCCGCCTTCCTTTTGAATCTGGCCAAGATTGCTTTTATGTTACTGGGCGCTTCTCAGTTTGTGAATATAAAATTAGAACAGCCTCATAAATAGGTTCACACAAGTTATTAGCAAACAAAATTTTACTGGATGGCAATTCAGTTTATGTTACTCATGGCACAGGGTGGAAGGGAAAGAATCTTCTTCTTCTTCCTTTTCTTTTGAAAAAGCCTAACAACACAAGAAGAGGCTGCTGGATCAAGCCAATGGCTCAGCATCCTATTCTCACAGTAGCCAGTCAGATGCTTGTGGGGAAACCACAAGGAGGACCTGAGCACAAGAGCTCTCTTCTCTCTTGCCATTTCCAGCATTGGTATTAGAAGCATTACTGCCTTCAACCATGGAGGCAGAGCATAGCATTCATGACTTGTAGTCGCCACTGGCCTTCTCCCATACACCAGAAAGAGGTCACACGGAGAATGGTGACTTCCATCCCTGAGCTGATACACTAGATCTTGATAGTCTCATAGCTCTTTCCTAAAGTTTTTATTTCCTAGACTTTCGTTCATCATGGACTGAGTGAGTTTCAGCCGCTCAGCCTCTCCACTTCCTTGCCTTGGAGGTTGTCTGTGGGCTCTGCTGCCTAGTAGGCAGAGGTCAAATGTTGAATGAGGGCAAAGAATGAGGGCAGCAAATGCCACCTGAATAATCATGGCACCATAGGGCTGCCATGTTTGTATCTCTTATACCAGACTTTAAAATGTGGCTTTGATTTTATTCCAATAATATTTTGTGGAGCAGCTTTGAGAGCCTTGGGGGAGCTATATAGCGGGATAGAAGCATTCCAAATAAAATCCATGCTGGGGTTTTAAAATAACATTGAGCATCTTGCTGGTACAGTAAGGCTTCATTAATGGAATTTTATTTTATCTCGCCCATCTTTTAAGAAGCACCCAATAGCATAGTCTTCTCTCTCACAAGCACAGACACACACAATATTATCCTCACATACCCATTATTGCCTCCAAACAAGACTGTAAGGTCAGTTAAGCTAAGAAAGGGCAAAAGCAAAAGTTGACCCAGCCCTCCCAAACCACCTCTTCCGTCCCCCCTTAAGATGCAAAGCCTTTCCAAGTAGTTCAGAAAGAATAGGCATAGCTTACTACCTTGTAAATGCCACGTATTCATGTGCACTGTGCAAAGTACTTAATGTGGAACTTTCATTTGGGTTGTCTCTTTATCCTCTGTGTACCCTTGAGAAGTCAGGGTTCCCATGTTCCCCTGATTCGATATCTGCCCGTTGCATCTGAATGCCATTTTCTGGGAATCTTGGGTGGAGAGAGAGCTGTGGTGCTTGGGTCTGGCTTACGGGCTTGTTGTGGGCATCTGGTTGGCCACTGTGAGATCAGGATGATGAACTAGGTGGGCCTCTGGCCTAATCAAGAACCAGGCGCTGCTTCTGATAGATGAATTGCTGAGACTAAGCTGGGAGGTGAATGCATATAATTAGCAAAGTCTAGGGAAACTTTTCTCTCTTGGGTCCTTCAGAGCAATTAACATTTAATTGGTACTGCCTGTGAAAGCAAAGGCAGGGGATTCTCAGGCCTTGTAAACAGCCATTTGCCTGCTTCTTGGTGGCAGGTGGAAATTTGCCTCCTGGTCCTGACAACTAGGCTGGCAGGCGTCTGTGAACCAGAAGAGAGTTAGGAGGCCACCAACATGGCAGCATCCCAGTCGTCGTATGCCTGTTTTTCATGCAAAAGCTCCCAGTTATCAGTCTCCATCATCCCCTGCCGGTCAGAGCAAATAGGCCAGGGCTGGAAGGACAAAGCTGGACTCGGCATAAGGCAGCTTCTTGTGTTTCCAGGTGTGGCTGACTGAACTCACTAAAATTTGCTAAACTTCCATGTTGAGACTTGTGCACCAGCTCAGCAAGGCTGAGCAAAGCTGCTGCAGTTTGTAATCTGAAGTCCAAACTTCTGTAAAGTCTTCAGGTCTGTCTCCTGGCTGGGAGGGAGGACAGGCTGAGTGTGTTGTGTGTGCTGTCTGAAAAGCCATTTGTGTTTTTGGTCATTCTCTCTCCCTGTCTCGTATTGATCCGGTATAGCTGAGTGCTGCACCCAGTTGCTTTCTGCTCCCAATGAGGTTTTTATCGGCGACAGTGCCAGGCAGTTGCTGTTCCCATCTGCAACCTCATTGATTCCGGGTGTGGAACAGGCTCTGCTCTGAGCCCAACTGATAAGGCTCCCAGTTTCTTAGCAACCACACATGTCTTGCATGAGCAGAAGCTTGTCCTACTGCAGTAGCAGTGACAATCCTGAATGTCTCCAAATTAGCACCATTTTTAAAAATGAAAAACAAGGTAAGGTGCCTGCTTTTCCCCCACCCACCCCCCTTGAGATCTTTGGTCCACGGTTCTTGTGTGAAGTGGGGATTATGGGAGCTCTTTGTACGTTCTCTGCAGCTGAACTATTTCTCTTTCTTTCTTTCTTTCTTTCTTTTAGACTTCCCTCCTTATTTAGTATGGCTGTGCCATGTGTTCTCCTCCTAACTGTTCTTGGGGTGGAAGTAAACAGCAAATCCTCTGACAGTTTGGTATGTATTTTGCAGTGAATTAAAAGCCTCTAAACAAGGCTAGTTCTATCCTTTGAGTCCTGTTGCCTATCCAGAATTTGAGAAACACGGTGACCTCTGCTGGTGTGTGAAAACAGTCAGGATCCAAGCATCCCCAGACATTCACCTCCAGATGATGGAGAAGTCGGGCGTCATCCTGGCACCTGGGCATTGTCACTTGGTCACAAGTGGTCGATAGCCAGGTGCAAAATGCGCCCGGCAAATTTTGAACACCAGTCACAGCAAGCAACATCTTAGAGCCAGGGTGGGGATATCTGTGACATGCCAGTTTTTGATAGGCCAGAACCCTGTCCTTTGGCAGTGATCACTGGGACACATGGGGATTGGAGTCCAACATCTGGAGGGTCAGAGGTTTCCCACCTCTACATTAGAGTAGTCTCTGCTACGTGTAAGTGAAGGAGGAGCCATTCTTTTAAGAATGCACCTCCCAGTCATGCACTTGTAAATATTAGATCATGCGGGAGGATGCCAGTTCTTTTTAACCAGGTTGGTATAAGCCATTGATATATGGTTGAAAGCTGGCGAGCATTGCCTAGTAAGTTTCCAGAAGCCAGATGTGAGCTATGCATGACATCTAGGGTAGGGAAAGCAGGGACTTGGTTTTGTGCATAGCCATCTGTTCACCTGTTTGCGGTGGTGGCTGGTGTCCATCAGGACGAGGAGGGTGTAAGGTAGGGAGCCCAACAGTGGGTGGAGCCAGAACCAATGACAGGTGCAAATGCAGCCAATGGCAGGCAGAGCTACCTGATTCTGATTTTGACCCCATCCTTCTCCTCCCTGCTGAGTTCTACACAGGTCGCATCTGAGACTGAGGAGGATAAAGCTGACTGCCAGGGCCATCCCTGGACTGGCTGATATTAAGAAGGCAGGCAGGTTGTCTGAGGTTGGTGGGGCAGTGCCCCCCCCCCGCATTTGTCCTAATGGGCCAGCTTCTACCATCTCTCCTGCCCCATTACTGGTTAGAAACAGCATTGAACTATTCAACATATGTAGATCTCTGCAAATCGGCTGGCTTTGCATGCTTTATTCTAGGGGGAGCTGACTCTCCAGATGTTGTTTGGCTGCAGCTCCTATAATCCCTGGCCTTGGGCCATACTAGCTGAAGCTGATGGCAGGTGTAGTCTAGCAACGTGGAGGGCAGCACGTTGGCTACCACTGCTTTATACAGTTCTTGCAGTCCAGATGTCCTTATTACAGGATTCCTTTAAAATATATATATAGGACAGCATTTGCACACTCGTCATTTATAACTGCAAAGTGGGGAATCTTTCTCCTCTGAAACAGAGCAACCTAGCCCGCACATCTGTAAAAGTAATCCATATTATGCTTTCTGTGTGTGCCGTTCTGTGTCCTCCTCCCCTTCTGTCCTTCCACCAGATGGATGAAGCCTGCCCCAATCATTACAGGTTTGATTTACAAAGCCGATCAAGGCTGAGTGATACACTCTTTCCCCCATGTGTGCTTTTAATCTCCTTTACCTGTTTGTTTGTGGGTGACTCATCATATTCATCTTGATTTAGAGCCTCTAAGGAAGAGGAGGGTGGGTTACTTGTACTGTACAGTAACAGAAGAATTCCCTGAGCTGCAAGCTTGTAGTCTAATTTTAGAAAAACCTGCCCTCTTTCGCTGAAGAAAATCCCGTTCCCGGTAAGAGGATAGCCGTTTGTTGCAACGCCTCACGATCTCACCAGGTTGTTATCGAGTTGCTTCCAGATACAACTCAAAAGGGTTTGATCTAACCTTTTCTGAAAGCCCTAAACTGTCTGGGTCCAGAATACCTCCTCCTCCCAGACAAACTTGCTTGGCGTGTTAAGATCTTTTACAAATGCCTTTTTCTATCCGGCCACCCATTTCACTTCTGAAGGTCAGGGCTACCAGAGGTGGGGTCTTGGGAGAGGAACTGCAGCTGAGTAGTTCTTTCCTGCATGAGATCTAAGGTTCATAATCTGCCTTTGCCTATTTAAACCATGCTGGACTCATTGCTAAGCCAGGAGTGTTTTTCATTGCGGTTGTATTTGGGCCTTAAATTATTTTAAAATCTTGATTTAATTGTTGTCGTGGGGGTGGTGGCTTTTTTTAAGTGGAGTATAAATGTGCTAGATTATGAATACGGACTACTTCCCAAGATCTGCTCTACCTTGACTAAGAACCCAGAACGGATTGTTATCTCCTCCAGACCAGGAGTTTGGAAGCTGAAGTCCTCGAGTTAAAATGCAGTTCTCTCTGTCTGGCCCTGGAGACCCTCCCGAGCCACACCTCCTTCTCAGGCCACGCCCTCTCTTCCTGGGCCACACCCCTCACTGGTTCTGATCTGTACCCACCTCAGGTCCTTATGTGTGGCTAGAATGTGCCCTCAAACTGGGTGATCCTTCTTGCTTGCCTCTTGTTGACCGCTGGAGAGGTGTGGGTATAGATGGGGGGGGGGGATGTTGCCTACTCTACAAATTTCTCGTCCCTTGTTATGCTCATGTTTGCCTCTGGTGCCCACCCACCACTGGTATGCCCCCCTGCCCAAGGTTGCCATTTCACCCGTCTGAAGCAAGAGACATTTGAGATAGCAAATTTTTCATTTGTAATTTTTATCTGTGAAACAGGCTATAGTATTTCCACAAAGCAGCTTAGTCCCCGCTTAAAATTCAACGCACAGTGCCAGTGGCAGGTGCTGTGTCTAAATGAAATTATTATTTATTTAGTCGGCAAATTTCATAGCCTGCTTTTCCGCAATTGTTCTGGCGGCAGGTTACTGTTAAAGTGGGGTTGGGGAAGTACCAATAAAGTTGCAGCGATGGCAATAAAACATGGTCAAGGGAGAGAAGGAAACAAAGAGCTTGGCAATTGGGCAGCACCTTAGTCATAAAAAGGCTTGCCTGAAGAGACCTTGACGGCTCACTTGAAAGGGCCACGTCTCCCGAAGTTGTCTCGCCAAGCTCAGTGGCGGGTTTCTTAGTAATTGGAGTTTCTCATGTCATTGGAAATTTCCTTGGCCCCAGCTCCATAAAGCTACTTTTTAAAAAGCATGCTAATTAATAATTAGCAAGGATCTTCAGCAGTAGAAGCGTCACTTTTCTGAACCCTTCAAGGAACAGTTTTATGGAGAGATCTTAGGCCAGTTTCCTGTCAAATAGCAAAAAGGATACATATGGTTTATAGATACTGTCTGTCATGACTGTCTGGGCGCATCTCTGCATATTCCAGAAAGGAGCAGCTCCCTTGCCAACATGTGTGTGAGTGTGCGTCTGTGCAAACATGCGCCTCCTCCACAACCTCATCCCTTGTTTCAAAATGTCATGCATGTTGTTGACAAGAAATATATGGCATCCGCCTTCTCGTCACAGCATTTTTGCCTGAAGAAGAGCTGGCGTGTTGTTGCTTCCCTCCCTATGCTGTGTTGGCACTTTTGCATGCACCCAATCAACATTGGAAAAGCATAATGTTCCACTCGTGCTCTGCTTGCGTGTTCTGAAAGTACGCTGAACCCCTTACTCCTGCTTCCTCTGGTTCTCCGCTTGTCTTCAGCTGCCATTTTGGATGGGCCGTTTCAGAGCGTGTGGACCCTATTTCTATAGCATGGTTAGCCAATCAGACCCAGCGGCCCAAGCTGGGAGTTTGTGACACTCTGGCACAGGGTTAGGGTTATGCATAGGAAGCTGCTTTCTACCGAGTCAGATCATTGGACCATCAATCTCAGTACTGCCTGCACTGACTGGCAGCCACTCTCTGCGGTTTCAGGCAGGGAGTCGTTCCCAGCCCTACCTAGAGATGCCAGGGATTGAACCTCAGGTCTTCTGCATGCAAAACAGATACTCTACCAATGAATACTACCTTCCCCTGCTCCCCACTTGGCAAACAAAGAACTGGGGTGAAAAATGGTCGTTTGGGTTCTGCTGGTAGATCTCTGGATATTTTGCAATAGGCCGGCAAAAGGTTTCTGTCTCCGAATTGGTCTAACAATTGGCACAACAAAAGGGGCTTTTCCTTCTCTCCCGCCCCCTTGTCCCCTGCTGAAATGAATAAACCTGGGGACGGGATTACAAAGGGTAGGTTTGCAGCAGGAAAAGGTGTGGTGTGTACACAGCCTGGATCAGCAACACCTGCAGACCCACAACTTCCTCTGGTGAAGGTGAACAGGACTTGAAAGCAAGGCACGCCCATCCTTGAGCATCCACAGATTCTCCTCACCAGTTAGCTGTGACTGCATACAGGAGGAACTGCTTGGTCTTTCCCTGAAAAGGATTCCCACCTCTTCTTCGTGTGCATAAATGGTTGAGCAAATCTGTGCTGTGAGAACCCGACTTGGGGGGGGGGGTGTTCATTCCAGATGTGAAGATCCACCCTATGAGAATGAATCGTTCTTGTTTTCTTTCTTTCATCCTACTACTGAATGTTGTGCCTTTAAAAAGGCACCCCTTTGGGGAAAGGTTAAGCTGTGTACACTTTGCAAGGAATACTAGCCTGTAAGCTTTTTCCCTCCACACACAGTTGTTACTCAACCCCCCCCCCCCCCAAAAAAAAAATCCATGTTGTTCATGCTTGTGTGGGGGTTGTGAGACTCCCCTCTACTTATTAGGCAATGTCATGAAACTGGAGTTCAGCTGAGTTTGCGCTCTTGCTGTAAAAGTGAATGGAAATTTTTACATGAACTGAGAATCTTTATTTTCCTCTATTGCTCTAGGAATCGGAGTTGGAATGTTGCATGGATGCAATGGAGACCAATACCACCTGTCTAGCCGAGAACCAGTGCAGTCCAGGTAAGTTATTGGTGGTTGTTACGCACTAATCCAGTGGTTCCCAAACTCCTTTCCCTACAGGCCGCTTGAAAATGTCTGAGGGTCTTGCTGAACCACTTAATGATTTCTCTTCCCACTTTAGCCATTGTATTGCACTCTGTATGGATTTTAATTGCACTTTTAAGCAACTGCTTTTATTTATTTTTCTATATTGTATTCCTCAGGAACACAATATATAAGAAATAAAAGAAGCAATAAAATGGAGCATTTGTGGTGGATCTTCCTACACTTTTATCCCCACAACAGCCCTGTGAGGTAGACTAAGCTGAATGATGGGGATTGGCCCAACGTCAACCTAGGTCTTAAACCAGAGACTCACCAGCCTTAACTGAATAACTTTCACCCTGTGGTGATGTATGTTAGGGCATCAGGAGACCGCTCCCAGTCAAAGCTGCAGTAAAGACCCACATATTTAGTTGCAAGCCTCTTCTATCTAGCCTTGCAGACTCTCTTTCTGGGGTAGGGGAAAGCAGAGTACAAACTGATCCTTTAGGTCCTTGTCTGGCTTAATTATATTAATTCTATATCACAGCAATTATGTCCACACACTTCTGCGCAACCAACCCTGCGTACAGCCACTTGCCACAGCCCAGAAATACAATTTTCCAAAGAATGAGCTGATAATTTTTGCTGAGCGTAGCCTTGCATCTTGGGCACGGTAGGGGAGGTAAGTGGCCTAGGGACTTCCAGGCAAACGACCAAAGAACATGTCAGAAAATTCTGGTTGGCAAATTAGTGGCCCCCTTTAAAACTAAAAAGTTAATAAATTGCTGGCTCCCCCCTGTCTTGGGTTACATTAATGTTGCAACATAACCTTTGAGGTTTTGTTGTTGAGAGTGATGTATCGAGGAGGGGAGCTGCTGAACAGTTGCCAATAAATTCCAGATTTCGGTTTTTCATATATTTCAAAAGGTTAATCGATCACTATCTTCAGTGCCACTAAAAGAGCTTTGTTGTCATTTTCTCCTTCCTTTTTTTATATTACTGTCAGATAGCTTTGCCCTCCCAGTAGGTCTGTTTTTATGTTTAGATTAAATGTCAGATGTAATTTATCACCAAGGGTATCTAATGTGCCGCTTCCAGCTGAGGGAAGCGGAACAGCCGTGTTTGTTTCCCAATCAGTGCCTCACTCATCATGTGCTTTATGGAATAATTGATCCCCATCGTTGGCTGCGGAGGGCTGGCCTGGTGAGGCTACTAGGCAGCCGGTTTGGGCTCCTGAGATCAAAGCAGCAGCTCTCCACGGCTGATGCACTCCAGCCACTTGTCCAGAAAGGTTGAATGGGGGGAAATAGCTTTGCCCTCTTCCGTGTTGCATTGCAGAGTGCCACGTTAAAGTAAGGACAGAGCCCCCTGAGGAGCTTACAAGTTATGGGCATAGCTGTCAATGTTTCCCTTTTTTTAAGGGAAATTCCCTTATTCCAAATAGGATTCCTCACAAGAAAAGGGAAAAGTTAACAGCTATGGTTATGGGCATAAGAACTCCCCTGCAGGATTTACCGTATTTTTTGCTCTATAAGACTCACTTTTTCCCTCCTAAAAAGTAAGGGGAAATGTGTGTGCATCTTATGGAGCAAATGCAGGCTGTGCAGCTATCCCACAAGCCAGAACAGCAAGAGGGATTGCTGCTTTCACTGCACAGTGATCCCTCTTGCTGTTCTGGCTTCTGAGATTCAGAATATATTTTTTGTTTTTGTTTTCCTCCTCCAAAAACTAGGTGCATCTTGTGGTCTTGTGCGTCTTATAGAGCGAAAAATACAGTAATCAAAGACCCACCCAGACCAGTGCTTTGCCTACATTAGGGCAGCGAGATGCCTCTGTGAAGATCACAAGCAGCAGATAAAGGCAGTAAACCTCCCCTCTTTGTTTCTTGCTAACAAGGGATGAATGCTTGGGATGGGTGGAGTTGCTCTAGAACAGGCATGTCCAAAGTGCGTTTCGGGGGTCTAATCTGGTCCTCCGGTTGATTTTACTTTAGGGTAAAATTGTAAAAAAAGCTCAGCAACTTCAGTCCCCATGCATCGGCCCTCACGCATGTTCACTTCATCAAATGTGGCCCTCTTTGAAAAAAGTTTGGGCACCCCTGCTCTCGAACTTGGAACTCTCTCCTTTTTACCCAGCATCCATTCTGACCTGGGGCTTACAGGGCAATAATAGCACACAAATCCATCAGGTTCTGGCAGCTCATGGGGCAAGTCTTCAGCCACTTTCCAAAGATGAATGCAGTTGTTACATTCGCAAGGAGTGTGGTGGACTCATGTGTTTCTCAAAACAAAAGGGGCTTGCCTTCTCCACCCTGCTTTTGCTGCCTGCCTCATCAGCAGTGAAGGCGGAGACATTAGGGCAATTGGCATTGCCCCACCAACCTCAGCCAAACCCCGCCTGCTTGCCCATTTTTTACAACCGGTGAGGGACGGATTCTGTCCGTGCTTGGCTCTGCCTTCAGCTCCTGCTGACACCCCTGCTTTCTGCACAACTGCTGTGTTTTCAAGCTGTTTGCAGGGAAAGAACCTGCCGTAGGTGAAAATTTGAAAACATTGCGGGGTGTGCCTAAAGCTCTCTCCATCCCCTGGGTCGGAGCCCTCTTGCTCACAAAACTATTTGAATTCTGTCGCTCAGACCTCATGCAAGTGTCCCAGGCCCTATGCAAGGAGCTGTGAGGAAATGGGCCTTTGGGGCAGTCAGACGAATGAAGTGGGTTTCATCTGATGCTTGTTTCTGCATGAAAGGTACTTCTGAGGCTTCTTCTTTTTTTACTCTTCTCATTCTGCCTTCATCCTTTTGTTCCCCACCCCCTCGCATGCAGGCTGCTACAGGCGGTGGAATGAAGATGGCAGCAGTAGCTGCATCAAATGTGATAACGAAACTGTCGCTGCCACGCCAGCGTACAACCTGACTGACTGCCGAAACAGTAAGCCATCTGTGCAGCGTGTTCTTCCCCAATTTGAGCCCTTATAGGAAAGGCCTTCATAGGGGCTTATTTCTGTGCTTCCCTTAGTTTAGACTTCTAAGTTTGGAGAAAAGGTGCAGAACAGGTGACACAGCAGAGGTGTAATGAAATCATGTGTCGCATGCAGAAAGTGGATAGGAAGACTTTCCCTCCCTCTCCCATAGCACGAGAACTTGGAGGCATCCAATGAAGCTTGGGAGATTCGGGACAGGCAAAAGAAAACACTTCTTCACACAGCACATGGTTAAACTGTGGAACTCCCGCCCACTGGAGGCAGTGATGGCTGCCAACTTGGATGGATTTAAAAGAGGATTGGAGGATAAGGTTTATCACTGCGATGGCTGTGTTCTACCTCCACAGCCAGAGGCGGTATTCCTCTGAAGACCCTTTGCTGGGAATTGCAAGAGTGGAGAGAGCTGTTTCACTCAAGCCCTGCCTGCAGGCTTCCCAGTGGTTTGCCGCTGTGAGAACAGGATGCTGGATCCTGATAGGCCTTTAGGTTGATCCAGCTCCAAGGCTCTTCTTGAATTCTTTCTCAAGCATCCTGTTGATGCCCTTATTCTCTAGATTGCTTCCTCCCAACCGTCCAACAGAGGTCACTACAGAGCACTTTTAGGCTTACTTTCCTGAGATACAGTTGTTCAAAGTTGTAATCATTCTTCTATTAGCCACGCTGCATATTTCCTATAGTGCCATCTGTGCACATGGTGCATTACAAAGAGCAGGTGTAACGGATGCTTGGGAGTCTCTTACTCTGAGTAGGCCCATTGAAATTAGTGAAATGACCATGAGCTGGGAAGCCTCTCAAGTTTATATCCTATCATATCCCTAGACGGCCTTAAAACAGACAAAGCTTAGCTTTCACCCTCTTTTTCCCCACTTCACTTTAGCCGCAGGGGGAAATTACTGGCTGCTTTACACTGGGAGACAATGGGAGGTGCTCCCAAATGTTCCAAAGTGACATAGAGAGAGAATTGCAAAAGTAAGACTGTGCTATGAATACCAAATCAATACTAGCAATGAGGGGGGGAGGGAATGTGTTTAGTAAATAGCAGTCGAGTGGCTCCTTAGTAGAGCATCACCTGCTTTGCATGTCGGAGGTCCCAGGTTCGGATCCTGAATTATCCAAATATGGTTGGATATCTTGGAGAGTGGCTGTCAGTCAGTGTAGACAATACTGAGTTGGATGGACCAATGGTTTAAGGCAGCTTCCTTTGTATCTGTCAAGGAGGGGAGTCTCGGCCTGTTGCATTATACGTAAGCACAAAACCTAAAGCAGACTAAAGGGTGGTGTGTGTGTGTAATAGGTAGACCACTTCTGACTTGAACCTAATGTGAATTAGGTAACGCTTTTTGCTCCTCTCCCCCGCTGGTTCCCTTGTAGATGGCGGCAGAGGAATGAATTCCCAGATGAATCTAACTACCGTAACCCCAGTTACTCTGGGTGTAGGTGAGTAATTCTGGGAAGTGGGCTGCGTATACTGAAGGGGGCTGGATCAGAAAGGGCTGCTGACACCCCAGTGTTTGTTCAGGTAGCTATGGCCTTGAACCATCCGCAAAGCTACTTCCATTTTGCCCCACACCTTCTCACCAACTGAGCCAGATCAGCGGCCTCAATTACTCTGTTTGTGAATTCTCCCTTCTGTTAATACTTCTGTTGCTTTAAGGCACTCATAGCCCCCTCCCATCCCACCTCAGGGAGATTTTCTCCCAGTTTGCTTCTGGAAAAGGAAATGGGATAGAGCACCCTTAAATAGACAAATTTGGAAATGAACAAACCTCCAGAGTCCAGACTGCATCCATCATCTCTGACAGTTCTTTTTTTTTTTTTTAACCATTAAAGATGAAATTGCTCCTCTTCTCACAAAAGTATGTGTCCTGCTGTTGGAAACCAGTTGCTGCCACCCCCTCAAAAAAAAAAACCACCAACCCTGAAGATTGTGTCTGACACATAATTTCATTGTGTATATTTGTTGATTTTACCTGGTGTTATAATTTTATTATGACTTTTTAAAGTCTGCTTTAATTGCTTGTTTTTAATGAACACATTGCACCGTTTTATGGAAAATGGCTTATTTATGTGTGTGTTTGCTTTTGTTTGATGGAGTGGCATATACATTTTTTCTGAATAAATAGTGACAGTTGCGAGGACCCAGTTTTGCCTGTGACGATGCTAGGAGGCCTGTTCATCCTCTCTCCTGTCTCTCCTTCACAGGGGGCCCAGAAGTAGCCGCTTCTCTTATCTTTGGGACGTTTGTCATCAGCCTCTTCCTCATACTGTGTGTTGCTTCGTTCTTCTACCTCAAACGTGCCAACAAACTTCCAAATCTCTTCTACAGAAGGAGCAAAGGTACGCTGCTTCTGTCGCTTCCATCTTTAGCCAATTTTTTTTTTTAGGTGGCTTTGGATCCAGATCAACGTGTTGGCACATCCCATCTTTCTTCCATCATGGAATTCAGGATGGCTTATGTGGGTCACCCAGGAGATCTCCCACCTAGGCATTGACCAGACCCAGGCCTGGTTAACTCTCAGCAAGATGCAGCACCGTCTGTCCTCAATCCATGCCCTAGGATAAGTCTTTCCCCAACCTAGTATCCTCCAGATGTAGTTGTAGTGCAGCTTCCATCATCCCTGGCCATTGCCCATCCTGCCCGAGACCGATGGAAGTTGCATTTCAGTACACTTCAGTACACCAAAGGAGGCAGTGGCTTTCAAGCTAGACTGTTCCACTGCCAAGCAGTTCTTAGTGTTGAGGCATTTAGCTGAAGTCTATTTCCTTGCAAACTCCCACCCATCACTTCTAGCTCTGCCATCTGCAACAAGAGAGAGCAAGTTTTGTACCAGTGAATTCCATGAGTTACCATATTTTTCACTCTATAGGACGCACCCGACCATAGGACGCACCTTGTTTTAGAGGGGGAGAACAAGAAGAAAAATTCTCCCCCTCTCTGCACAGCGCCCCTTTGGCGAAGCGGCAGGAGAGGGGTGCTGCGCAGAGAGGGGGAGAATTTTTTTTTCTTGTTCTCCCCCTCTAAAACAAGGTGCCTTCAGTGAAGGCAACCCGAAGCCTCCAGAGCACGGCGGGAGCTCCCGCTGATCTCTGGAGGCTTCAGGCGGCTACCTTGGAAGCCTAGAGAGTGAGAGGGGTCGGTGCGAGAGCGAGAGGGAGTTCCCACCGCGCTCCGGAGGCTTCAGGTTCCTTTCGACCTGCTCTTTGGGGCTGGAGGTGGCTTTCCCCAAAGAGCAGGTCGGGGAGCAGCGGAAAGGCTGCGCATAGCCTTTCCACTGCTCCCCGCGCTTGTGGGGCTGGCGAGGGAAGCCCGGGTTCCCCATCCCCAGGGACCACACATTTGCTCCATAAGACGCACAGACATTTCCCCTTAGATTTTAAGAGGGAAAAATTGCGTCTTATGAAGTGAAAAATACGGTAAATACACAGAAGCAGCAGTTCCTTGTTCCATTCTTTGGGGATTTGAGCTGACCAGAACTACTTCCAGGTCATTTTGAAACAAGCATCCAGCATAGGGCAGCTTTGTGTGTACAGTTCCTGCAACTGACATTGGACCAATTAGATCACTAATACTACTACTCTCTCTTTTAACCCTTCCTCTTTAGGGTCTGTTGTACAGTCTGCTGAATCAGTAAGTAAAACTCCAGCCTTTATAATTAATCTTTCTTAACAGGAGTAGCAATAAGTCCTGAGTTTCCAGACTCAGGCTTCAGGCTCCATAAAAGCTCTGTTTAGGAGCACCGAAACTAACAACAGTTGATCGCTTCTGTTGAAACCATTCCCACTTCATCTGTTTTGCAGTGGTGGGTTACTGCTTCAGTCTGATGACTGAATTGTAGCAGAACTGTGTTTCGGGTTTCAAAACCTCTCAAATTTGTGCTTGGTGTGGGGCAGTTCCAAGAATGCAGTTTCACTGGAATTGGGGGAAGTTAATGCAGCTTTGGGGAGGACTGTACCACCTTAGAGGTGTGCACATATATGCGTGTAGAATCGGCTCTCAGATACACTGGAAAGTTTGGAGGAAGTCATATGAAACTTAGAAGAAAGTTCACTACCCCGAAACTTCTGAGATACCCTAATCTGCATTCTTATCTTTTCAGGCATCAATGTTATCTCCACCGTCCTCAGGTAAGGATTCCACCCCCACCCCATCCCTTTGGTTTCTGCTAAAAGTCCCTTTTGTCAAGTGGTGGCAAGGAAAAGGAAAACTGAGAGCCCCTGCCTGGAAACTTTATTTTTAAACAGATATACGGCCTCCCCCTTTTAGAGTGCCATTTTTGTTTGCATCTTGATTTGTGGAGAGTTCCTTACAATAATCGCCTAAAAACCAAAACCTTTCTCGATGGCACCTTGCGGCATTAACGCTGCTAATCAGGCCCCTCTCCGGTCATAAAGGCAAAGCTTATATTGCCTCGTGAAAAGGTTCTCCCCCCCCCCCCCCCCGCTTTAATAGCATATTTGGTACTTAAGGGGGGTGTGCTTTAAAAGTAGATGGATTTCAGGCAGCGAGGGGTTTTATGGGCGCTTGAGAGAGAATTACTGAGCTGGTCCTGGCTTCTCGCAGCTCAGACTGTCTCCCGGGTTCCCAAGTGGCTCATTCTTAGCCTCGGTGGATTGAAATGTGTCGTACAGCTCAGAATAGATGACAGATGGAACACAAAAAATATAGGGGGTGGTTTGAGTTCTTCCCACCCCGCCCACCCATGATTTCTTTTCTTCTGCAAAATAATTATAAAAAGCATTTGATGCTCGAAACCATTCCTATTCCCTAGAAGTGCATGTAGTCTAATTGGAATATATTTCTTCTTTAAAGCTTGTTCGTACAAGAAACCCTTGCGCATAATGATTTTTCTAAAACAAAAAAGTGCACGTGTTTTATTTTTCCATTTATATCCCACCTTTTCTCCTAAGCTGCTCACGGTCTGGCATACGTGGTTCTCCCTCTCTTCCAGTTTATCCTCACAGGTTAGGCTGAGAGACAGTGACTCTTTTGTGGCAGTTTTGAACTGGGGATTTGACCCCTAGTCTCACACTCTTAACTGTTATACCACCCTGGCTTTCAGGTTTTTGGGGGGGGGGGCTCTTAATCCAGAAATCCTTTCTCTGCCCCCTACCTTTTATACTTTGGGGCCACGCTTTCTTGTGATGCAGTAATCACAAAATCAAAAAAGGTGTAGGTGAGTCATATATTTGGCAATGGAAGCCAATTGTCTTTTCAGTGCCTGCTTGAAGGGCTACTTCATCCAACAGATGCTTTTTGGAGAGATCTTTCCCAGTCTGCCTCTGTATTGGAATTTGTTTTTCAGATGTGTTAATTGTTTTTATCGAGAGCGACAGTCAGTGTAGACCCTACTGAGCCAGATGGACAAATTTGACTGGACACCGTACACTTCCTATGTTCCTAGCAAGTGCAGCCAGATATGGATGTTGGGAGTTGTAGTCTTTCACCCTCTGGTGGGCCACGGGTTCTCCCATCTTCTCTAGAAAAACCCGGTGCTGACCCAGGGATCTTAAATAACTTCCAGCCACAAGGGAAGTGACCTAGTTCTCCCCCTCTCAAAAATCAAGAAAAAATTGGGGTGCAAGGAAGCAAAAGCAACATCTAAAGCTAATCCCTCCCCCAATTTCCTACCTTAAGCAGTTAAGTTAATAGCGTCTCCTTTTCACTTCCCTTTTCTGCAGTCCGCAAACCCCGCTACGTCAGGAGAGAGAGGTCACTGATGACTTCCGGTACCAGCACAACTATTTCTGCAGAGACCAGAGTCAGCAATGTGTAGCAGCCAGTCTTTGGAGCCCTGAGGAATTGTAAATACTGCCGTAGGCGGCACGGTGCCCATGCACCCGGTTGCTAGCAAAAGTGCCAGGAAAACAGCTGAGAAAGTGGCCGGCTGGGAAGAGGGAAAAGATGCCAGCAGCTTTGCATCCAACGGGCTTGTGCCAATGAAGCATGGAACGAAGACTCACGATCAGAGGAGTTCCGGAGAGGGGAGCCAGTTCAGTTAACTGCTCTCAGGCAGGCTGCCAATTCTGTTTTCTTTCCTGGATCGTAGCGAAAGACTCTCCGCTCCCCTTTTGGGACGCTGCGTGCTCACTGCACGGCCGCTCCAGCTCCACCATCGTCTCTCTGACTTGTCAGGATTTGGAGGTCTGGTTGGCAGCCTAGCTCCTGCACCGCTGGGCCATTTCTTTTTGAGGAGGTGAACTGGCTTGCGGTGGCCGCTGCTCAGTGTGAAACACAAAAGTGCCATGTTTTTTTAATGCCGGTGGGAAGCGTTTGGCATCTCGTAATGCAAAATTTTGCAGCATGCCTTCAGGTTCTGAGATGCGAGCTGGGCTGCTAGCCAGGAACTGCTCTTCCAGCGCACCATGCAAGTCGCTTCTCTCTCTCTTTTTAAACAAGTGGGTTTTGAACGAGGCCTTAAGCTTATTGCAGTGTTGTCATCGCCGAGCCGCTGAAAGATTTTATTTCCTTCTCCCCCTTCCTCTGTATTTCATGATGGCAGGCAGTAGAATTTCCTTCCAGGTTTATCCACTGAGCACACCCACCTCTAGGAGGCTCTGCTGGTTTTTTGATGTGTGTGCTTGACAGCGCACGGAGGCAAGAGTGGCCAAACCATTGTGAGCAAAAAGCACACTCAGTGGCCTCTCATCTCCAAATGTTTGGAACAGGAGAGGTGGGAATTTGCAAATACTGCAATAGTTGATCCATTTGTTTTGTATTTTTGCACTCTGTTTTCTTACTCCTCAAGCTCTGCATCCATCCTGGGGAACTTGCAGCCTTCCAGACCGCTAGACTACAGTTCCCATTGTCTCTGATGGTTGGTTGTGTGTCCTAGGGCTGGCCAGGGCTGGGAACATCCAGCAACATCTGAAAGGCCACAGGTTCCCCACCCTGGCTTTCTGTATCCTTTGTTTCAGCAGTAGTGAAGCTGGTGCTCTTCAGCTTCGATGGCACTACAACCCCCATCATCTCTGGCTCTTGGCCGTCCTGCTGGGACTGATGGGGGTTGTAGTTAAGCAACATCTGGAGGGCACCGCAATGGCTTCCCCTGTTTTAGATGATGCCAGGTACCTTTTACAGTACCGTTCAGTGGTGGAGATGCAGTGTCAACTGTGCATCCATGTTTCTTGTCTCCCTAAGAGCCAGAAAACCTGCTCCCCACCTCTGGCGTAGATTTCACAACGCAGTTTAATTTTTTTGACCCTCACAGACTAAAGGGTCCTTCCTGCCTGTCCAGGGAGGATACAGGATGTGGTCAGGATAAGTGCAGAAATGTCTCACGGCGGGGGCACTTTAATCTCTTTGGGTTGTCTCCTACTCAGAGTAGACCCATTGAAATTAATCTGAGCCTTGCTCCTTCATATCAGTGGGCCCACTCGGGTGAGTAGGACATCATTGGATTCAACCCTCTCATTTATTTTAATGAGCTAAGATGTAGCTTTGAAATTGTCCTTCCTAAGCTGGGAGCATCCTCATTTTCTTCTGTTTTTAAACAATGCTTTTGAGCCTCGTCAGGATGAAAAGGGGGGGGACGGGACATCCCCACACCTCCCCAAGTTTTTAGATTGCTACAAATCAAATGTAGAACCACCCAAGGAGGTATCTCTGACTTAGTCCCCACAGAAGACTCTGCAGTCCACAACCTTCCTCCAAAGGCAAATGCTTTATTTCTGTATGGGGAGTCCTCAACCTTCACTTGCTTATATTTATATCTTTTATTTAAATGCAGGTGCCATTTCTTGAGATCAGAATCCTGAGGGGTTTTTGTATATTAGCTCCTCCTCTTCTCCCCATCCTTTTACAATCTCTCAGATTCCCTGCAAGTGAAAACACAACTGGGAAGAGACCAGCGGAGATTCCAAAACTTCTCCCCCCCCCCCCCGGGTGGACATATTACTATGCAATGATGCCATGCAAGGAAACCGCCTCCCCTTGCTCGGATGCAATCTCCCTTTTTGTAAAGTCAGTACGCTCCCCTTCCTTGTGCATTTAGGTTGGTGGTGCTGCCCTTTCACCCCAGGCACAGTTCTTTCTGCTAGGCTGTCTGATGCCCTGCCTTGACCCCAAAGCACATGCCTCTACTTTCTAATAGATGGTTGAAGTCACTCTGGTGTGTGTGTGTGTGTGTGTGTGTGGTCACACCATTCAATGCAGGGAAATCTGTTCTTACTTGCCAGTGTAGTTGTGGGGGGGGGGGGGGTTGTATCTCCTGCTGTGCCATTCTAGTGGAAAAGAGGCAAGTGTGGGCTGCTTTATTATTATTTTTTTACTCCCACTGTTGTGTCAAATGCAAACTTGTCTTTGTGTACATCTCTCCCCACTCCCTTACTTTTCCCTTTCACTGGCTTTAATAAAAGCACACAAAGTCCTGAGTTCGGCGTATTAATTTTTCAAGCTGGCTGGTTTGGGCACTTGCCCCTAGTTTTGGAAACGAGGTGCTAGGAGTTCTCCCTCTTCAGGTCAGAGGTGGGCATCGTAGGGACAAATTACCATTCCTATGGCAAATGGGGATTCGATTTTCTGATGTCTCTGTCAAGCTTATGCATGCAGATCTGTCTTCAGTCCCATCTTGCTCCTTGATCTTGACAATCAGCAAGTTGGTGGGGTTTTGTTTTGTTTTTTGCCGGTTATGTTAAAAAAACAATGTGCATAATATATTCTTACGCTTATACATATTTAAACTGCAGACTTCCTAAAGTAACCAGCACAACCATGAATTATTTTTAACTGCATAGAAATACTTTCTGTATTAATGCGACCATATAAATAAGGGTTGTAGCCCATGCTAGTCCTACTCAAGAGTAGACTCGTTGAAGTTAATGCAAGTGACTGCATTAATTTCTGTGGGTCTGCTCTTAGTAGGACTTTGGTGGACTGCAATCTGTTGCACTATGTGGTGCTTGTATATTATATTTAGATAGAAGACTCGTTTGCATATGCTTAGGCTTTCTTTAAAGATCTGCTTGAATAGCTTGGCCCTAAACCAATGGTCAGTACGAGAAGTGGTTCCATGCAAAGCTTGATCCAGTCGGATCAGTTAAATCCCATGTATATATCAATTTAAAACAGATTACTCCTCCCACCTCAGTGGTAAATGAAAGTTCCCTGCATTGTATCGAGGATAGTATACAGCAGGGGTCATCTAAACTTAGTCCCTGTGGTGTAGTGGTTAGAGTCCTGGATTAGGACCTGGGAGACCAGGGTTCAAATCCCCATTCAGCCATAAATCAGAAGCTTTCTTATTAGGTATTATAGGACAGGAATTGCCAAAACAACAGAAGAAGCTTTTCATGTACGCTACAGCTGCTAGGACTCTGTTAGTACCTTGTCGTCTTTCCATTTTTGGGCTAACAAAAGAATGGCAAGTTAAACTTATGGAATACGCAGACATGGCAAAACTTACAGGAAGACTTAGAGATAAAGACAACAGAGACTTTAAAAAAGACTGGGAATCGTTTATGTTGTATTTACAAAAATATTGTAATGAAATGGATTCGCTAGCAGGTTTTGAGTAAACGCAATTAAGAAAACATGAACAAAAGTCAAGAAACAATAATATGGAAATTAACTAAATGTAAGAGGCAATTTGAAGAAAATTTGGGATAAAAATGATAAGAATATAAGAGCCCTTAGTTAAAAGATGGAAAATAAGACAAAAATTAAGCAGAAGCAGCAAATAGTTAATGAACCAGAAGTTGGGGGAAGTAATGGGGTGTGGGAGATTTGTTTTATTGCATTTCTTTTATATGATAAATGTGTTGAATATCAAAATGTAAACTTAATAAAAAAATATTTTTTAAAAAAATCCCCACTCAGCAATAAACCTCACTGGGTATGACCTTGTTGCCTCTCAGCCTAACCTCTATCCCATAGAGTTCTTGTGGGGATTAAATGAAGAGGAAGAGAAGTGCGTACGCCACTCTCCACTCCTTGGGATATGGATGTAGTAATAATAAATAAACGATTGGAAGTTATTTAGCAAAAGGGGGCGATCCAATATAGCAGCTGTCTGTAGGCAAACATGAGGCCTACAGACTTGAGGCTGAAGTGCAGAGGTGAGGTGTGTACCAGATCTTGCCAGACTTCTTTCTCATGGCAGTTTTTCTATGCAGGCTGCAGGGCTGGGGCCACATCCGCACCACGCATTTAATGTGCCGTGATAACACTTTAAGCTTTCGTGGCTTTCGCCCAAAGAATCCTGGAAACTAGTTTGCTGTAAAGTTGCAAAGAGACCCCTATTCCTCTCACAAAGGTACACTTCCCAGAATGGTTTAATCGTCAGTCCCTCTTCCCAGGGAACTCCTCCAGGAATTGTAGCTTTGTGGGGGGATAAGGGGTGTGTCCTAACAGCTCCCAGCACCCTTAACCAGCTGGGCCTTTCCCCTGAAACTCTTTCCATCCACTAATAACTGCCTTATCCTATGTCATTTTGTGGCATCACGGGCAGTCCAATGCCAATGGCAACAACTGAGGAATCAATGTTTTCAGACCTCACGGTTGTGGGTGCACCTCAGCAAGTTGACTTAATTGTGTGTTTATTATGAATAAATGATCATAGCCCACTCTTCATCTGTACTGCTAATGGGTGGGGAAACATCATAAAATGCGCTGGGGGTTGTGGTTTTTTTGGAACAAGGGCTGCATTCCAAACCTTCCAGGGACTCTATTCCAGTGCTGGGAAAGGTCAGAGGCATAGGAAAGTAGAGCAATGAATGTGACTCTTCCCTTTGCGCCATCTGTGCAAAAGTCTTAAAAGAGTATTTTTTTTACGTGCCCCCCCCCCCCAATCTCTCAATCCAGTTAAGCAGGAAAGATAACCACAGTTCAAGGAAAATTTCCAGCCAGGCAAAAGTAAGTGAAGGGGCAGAGAGCTATGTTTCCCAGAGTTCCCTGGGAAGAGGGGATTGAACCATTCTGGAGAATTGTACTTCCGTGAAGGAAACTGGGGCAGGGAGAAGGCAGTTTCCTAACAACTCTCAGCACCCTTAATAAACTACTTCTCCCAGGTTTTGCGGTGGGGAGCTATGACTGTTTAAAGTGGCATGATACTGGTTTTAAAAGTATGGTGCGAATGTGACCTTAAAGTCAGTTCCTGGCTCTGGTAGTGGAAGTTGTGGTCCTTGTGGTGTCATGTGCCCTCCTGCCCTCTAGAGGGAGCATTGTCACTGTGGTTAGCTACCTTAGAAAGGACAACCATTCATTTCCAGAGTAGAAAGATCGCATCAAATGAGCCCAGCAGGATTCATCATTCTCTTTGCACAAGACCCAACCAGACGATTGATTGATTGATTGATTGATTGATTGATTGATTATTTAATTTCTATATCACTTAATATATGAAAGATATCTCTAAGAAAATGAAGCAACAACAGACAGCTTAAACAAAATATAACAAAAATACACAGTTACATATGTGCCCCAGAGGCAATTTCCAAGAGGACACTCCTGCTCGTGGTGGTTGTTGTTGTTTAGTCGTTTAGTCGTGTCCGACTCTTCGTGACCCATGGACCAGAGCACGCCACGTACTCCTGTCTTCCACTGCCTCCCACAGTTTAGTCAAACTCCTGCTGGTAGCTTCGAGAACACTGTCCAACCATCTCATCCTCTGTCGTCCCCTTCTCCTGGTGCCCTCCATCTTTCCCAACATAAGGGTCTTTTCCAGGGAGTCTTCTCTTCTCATGAGGTGGCCAAAGTATTGGAGCCTCAGCTTCAGGATCTGTCCTTCCAGTGAGCACTCAGGGCTGATTTCCTTCAGAATGGATAGGTTTGATCTTCTTGCAGTCCATGGGACTCTCAAGAGTCTCCTCCAGTACCATAATTCAAAAGCATCAATTCTTTGGCGATCAGCCTTCTTTATGGTCCAGCTCTCACTTCCTTAGCAAATGGTAATTCAGAGTCAGTTTGGAAAGGAAAGAAGCATTCTTGGAACTCTCTTTGCTGGAGGTGGTGGAGGAGGGATGTTAATGCTTTTACTGGCTCCCTTATTGGCGTCTGCGGGAGAAAATGAAGAGGCTGTCATCCTAACACTTCTAGTTTGTTCATAAAATATTCACAGCGGTGTAGGGAAAGTTGAATAAGCCACACACAGGCAGAAAAAGAAAAACTTGACACACGGCCAAAGCAGCTTGATTTACACAATGGTTAAAATCAATTTTGGGGTTTTTTAAAAACCACCAAAGGTAGCGGGAGAACAGCGTGGTGTTGAAAACATCTACTTGAGTGCCCAAAAACCCCACACACCCTTTCTTTCTTTCTTTCTTTCCACCCTGTAAGGTCTGTCTTGCTGTAAAATATTCGCCGAAAAGCTTTTGAGGGGTATGTGTGGCCCACTGTGAAAACTGCACTAAGCTGCGTTGTCAAAGCAAGGAGATGATCACGTACTATTCAAAGTGAAGTGATATCAGGGGAAAGAAGAATGAAGAGTGGGTGGGGGGTAGAGAAATCATTTTAAAAAGCACTTGAAGGCAAATTTGTCAGTTAACCAGCCCCTGACCGAAACAGAATGACCTTCGTCAAGATGACAGGCGCGAAGTCCCAGCTGTTAGGTGTCTGCTTGAAAGAACAGGAATCAAACAACGAGGGTAAGATGTGGGTGACAGCACCCACGGCGTATTCTACATACCTGAAACAAGTTGTCTCCCCTGCCCCCAATACCATCCCACTAAGAAAGAAAAAAACAGCTGTGACATGCGCTGCCGTTGCATGCCTCAAAGAGAAAGCGACAGGCAAAATGACTTTAAAAACAATAAGTTGTAAAGGCGCTGTGCGTGCCGGAAGGCTGATGCCCAATTAGGCTTTCTTCAGAATTTCTCCTGCCAGCAACCTGACACTCGGGCTGAAGCAAAACGCAAAGGGAAGGGGGGGCACAGCAGCGGCGGCCTGTGCATCAAATAACCAGCAACATCTGTGCTGCTTTGCAGCGGGAGTTTCTCGCTAGCGACTCAAGAACAAAATGCCACAGTTATTGTCGAGAGGAGAAATGTCCTCTTTAAAAAGAACACACTGCACCGATATTTTTTTGCCCTGAGGGGTTTCAGCTGAAACACTGTCTGGTGTTTTCGCACAGTGTACAGAACTGACTGTTTAAAAAAGGGAAAAAATACAGTGGTACCTCAGGTTACATACGCTTCAGGTTACATACGCTTCAGGTTACATACGCTTCAGGTTTTACACACTCCACTAACCCAGAAATAGTGCTTCAGGTTAAGAACTTTGCTTCAGGATAAGAACAGAAATCAGGCTCCGGCGGTGCGGCGGCAGCGGGAGGCCCCATTAGCTAAAGTGGTGCTTCAGGTTAAGAACAGTTTCAGGTTAAGAATGGACCTCCGGAACGAATTAAGTACTTAACCCAAGGTACCACTGTACTGAGTCAGGCTACTGGTCCACATAGCTCAATAATTTTCCACGGCGTGGGTTGCCAATGTGGTGCCCGTGGGCTCTCTTGTGCCCATGAGCACCTTCCCAGGTGCCCACAGTCTTCTCTCCCACCCTGCTGAAGTCAGGCATTCTATGGCTGCATTCCCATGGCAGTTTATTCCATTTTCACATTTCCCTATTAGTTCCGCATTACATTTCAGCTTCCACAAGATGTAAAAGCCGCTTTTGGACCTATGGTGAAAATACAGCGCTCATTCAGCACTCATTTCCATATTAGCTGCAAAGCACTTCTATCTGCACAACTCATAATTGGCTGGCTGAATTTTGTAGCCAAAGAGTTGCCGAAGTCTTCCTGCCTGTTGCGAGATGGAACTTGATGGTGGACATTAGAGCAGGACGGACAAAAGGGGCAAAGGAAACTGCCTTTCCATATCTATTAGGAATTCTAGATAAAGATATCCCAAAAGATAAAACTAACTTATTTCTATACGCAACAACAGTGGCAAGAATTTTGATTGCTAGCTATTGGAAAGAAGACAGCATCCCAACAAAAAGAGAATGGTTGGGGAAACTTTGTGAGTACCTGGAACCAGCAAAACTGACGAATATAATAAGGAGAAAATCCAAAACTATGGTTATGAAGCAATGGGAGTTCTTAAATGATTATTTACAAAACCAGGGCTCAACTACAAAAATCTGGTTGTGTTTAGAATAATCTTGTGTGTAATATAAAAAATACAAAGTGAGACATTAAGGAAATCCAAAGGGAAAATATGAAGAACGGAGGTTCTGACGAACGGATTAGTAAAAACGCGTGAGGTAAACAGTGGAAGTCTTTTTTTAAAAAAAACAACCCACTTTATTTAAGGTAGATAAGGACAAGATGAAATTATACAATTGAATATAAATATAGATGGGAAACGGCTATGTATTGTGAGTACTTATCTACTTTTAAAAATTTTCACCTATGATCTTTTTCTTTTACTTCTTTATTCTTTCTCTGTTCTTTTTTTCTTTTTTCTGATATCTTATCTTTCATTTCACTGCTTTATTGTGAATAGCATTTTATAGAGGTATAAATAACAGTAAATATGAAAAGAGACAAAATATTCTCTAATTTTTTTTCCTTGGTTAGATGTATTTTCTTTTTCTTTCGTATTTTCTTTTGTTGTGAATATGTATGTTTTCTAATTTGTACTTAATAAAAATATTTTATATAAAAAAAGGAAACTGCCTTTCCCTGAGCCAGACCATTGGTACACCTAGCTAACTATTGTCTACACTGGCGGGCAGCCACTCTCCAGAGTTTCAGGCAGGGGGTGGCGCTGGCTATGAGCTTCCTCCTCTTCTCAGCTTTCCCCTTGGCTCGGCCTGTCCTTGACTCTGGCTCCCTGCCTTCTGCTCTATCCTTCCCAAAGAAGGGCCTTGACCCTCGCCTCCTTTTATTCTGGGGATAAAGATGCTTGAGTCGTCTTTTTTTTAAATGTAGATAAGCTCATTGTGTAATCACAAACAACTTGGCATGAAAGCTTGACTGAACAGTTCCAGGAACAGTTTGGTCTGAAGTTCTACCTGGTGGCCTTGGATCTTGGCTCTAGAGAACGTTTCCTGGTGCTTACGAGCAGCACAGCAGGAGAATTTCTGGATGTTGGATGAATCTTACCACTTCCTCTTTGGCTTGGGCGGGTCAAAGTCAAAAGAAAATAGCCCTGCAGGGGATTCCATGCATGAAGCAGGAAATGTTGTGAGGAGCAATCTTTTGAGCCCTTTTGAACCCAAGAGTTTAGTAGATATTTGTGCAGCCCACTTTTTAGTTCCAACATCTTGGAGGTCCCGGGCCACAGAGAGGTTAGGCTGGCCTCAACTAGAGCCAGGGCTTTTTCGGCTGTGGCTCCAATCTGGTGGAACGCTCTGTCACAAGAGACTAGGGCCCTGCGGGACTTGACATCTTTCCGCAAGGCCTGCAAGACAGAGCTGTTCCACCAGGCCTTTGGCCAAGGCACAGCCTGACTCCCTCCTTTGACAATCCTCACAGAACTCTAGCCCAATGGTTACCATTAATCTGATTGGAATTAATTTTATAATGAAATGGTTTTAGAATGTTTTATCATTTTACTGTTGTTAGCCGCTCTGAGCCTGGCTTCGGCTGGGGAGGGCGGGATATAAATAAAAATTTATTATTATTATTATTATTATTATTATTATTATTTGAAGAAAGATGGACTATCAAGTCAATGGCTGACACCAGCTGTATGTAGCATTCTTTGCATGCAAAAAACACCTCCCAGGTTCAATTCCTGGCATCTCCAGGTAAAGACTAGGACATGGATAGGCAAGCTAAAGCTTGGGGGCTGGATCCGACCCAATCACCTTATAAATCCGGCCCACAGGCGGTCTGGGAATCAGCGTGTTTTTACATGAGTAGAATGTGTCCTTTTATTTAAAAGGCATCTCTGGGTTATTTGTGGGGCATAGGAATTCGTTCAATTCCCCCCCCCAAAAAAAAAATATAATCTGGTCGTCCCCCCCCCACAAGGTCTGAGGGACAGTGGACCAGCCCCTGGCCAAAAACGTTTGCTGACCCCTGGACTAGGAGATAGTGAAGGGAGAGGGAAGGATTGCTTTCTATATGCTTTCTATACCTTGTACCTTGTACCTAAGAAGGATCTTCTATATTCTCTGTACTTTGGATCTAAGTAAATTTCTGAGCTAATTTGACTTCTGCAAAAGAGGCCCCTCGCTTTAGGAATGTAAGATAAGAAAGACACATATGAAGGAGACTGTAAGCTAGAAATAACCAGAGGCCCCTCGCTTTCTTACTTTAGGAATGCAAGATAAGAAAGACACATACGAGACGAGGGAGACGGGAGGAGGGAGACGGGAGGAGGGAGAGAGCTTTCTCAAGGTATAAGAAAGTTTGCAGAGGCGTATTTCGGGGCAGCCAGTCTTCCAGAAATTATTCTGCTGGCTGTCTGCTGTGCACAGAGAATAAACTGCTTTCCTCCAAAGAAGGATCTTTCCTGGTGCTTTCTTTTGCTCTCTCTCTGGATCTGAGGACGCGGGCCAACGATTCCCTGGCATGGACTAGGCTCAGCCTACATCTTGGTTCCCTGACCGGGAATCTGCCCCACCTCAGAGGGCTGGGGAGAGCCAGGCTCGACCTTGGTGGACAGCTCGGATCGGCAATTGCAGACTCCACGCGCACCCTGCCAATTTGTGGGGGGAGCCAGCCACACCGCTCCGGAGCAAGGACCCAGGTCGAGGGAGGAAAGAGGACGGCGCCGAGGGGACAGGTCCGCAGCGGAAAAGGTAAGCCCGACGGAAAGGGCAGCCCGACGGAAAGGGCAGGAGGCTTGATCAACCTCCCCTGGTTGTGGCAGGGTGCCACAGGCAATAAGGTGCCACCAGGAATAAGGGGATTGGTTATGCAGTAGAGTGCAGCCAGGAAGGAAAAAAAAAGGGGGCGTGGCAGTGGTGTGCCACCGGTAAGGTTTGGTAAAAAAAAAAAAAAAAGGGGGGGGGGGAACAGAGGGGAAAATTATTTTGGTGTGTTTTGTGTATTACATGTTGAAATTATTTTGGTGTGTTTTGTGTATTGCATGCTGAAATTATTTTGGTGTGTTTAGTGTGTTACATGTTGAAATTATATTGATGTGTTTTGTATGTTGTATGTTGCATGTCAGATACTCTAGTGACTGAATTGTCAAGTGTGGGCCAGGGCTTAGTGTCCCCCTTGGCCGAGCGATTGTAGGGCTGTAGTGTGTGTAGAGTGAGAGAATTTACAACCTGTTAGCAGCAGAGTATCTGAAAATGGGGTCTGGGGCAAGCCAATGTAGTCCTCTGGAATGCTTTTTAAACAACTGGAAAGCAGCCACAAAGCATGATGATTAGGGAATCAAATTGAGGCAACGGAGGATGAGAACATTATGTGAGGTTGACTGGCCCTCGCAACAAACTAACTGGCCCTCGGAGGGGAGTTTTGATTTGCAACTAATCAACCCACTGTATCAAAATATCTTGAACGTCCACCCAGACCAGATCCCCTACATTTCTACTTGGAAAACCAATGTAGAAAAGAACCCATCATGGTTGAAAGCCTGCCGAGGCGACGCCCCACAAAGTACAGTTTGTGCAGTTCGACCGACAGGGAAGTCAGAAAAGCCCCCAGTGATACCAGACCCAGAAGAAGAGGAGGGGGAAGTCATTAAACCACCTCCACCCTATGCTCCACCAACTGCCCCTCCCCTGGACCCAGGCCCCCAGGCACCGGGAGGAGTTGGCCCCCAGCCTGAACCCCCCAAGGCTGATGAATCAGAAGAGGAAGAAGAGGATGATGAGGAATTTGTAAAGGGATTGGTTGAGTTAGCAAGGAAGGTGAAGAGAAAGGTGTTGTTGATGATGATGATGATGAAGACTTCAGAAAAACTCTAGATAAAGAGATAAGATGGACTAGTAAGCAGTTTGACAGAGTGTTCCAGTATGTAGAACTGTTTAAAACAGAGCTGGATGTGGCTTCTTGGTTCTAGAAGCAGCACAATGCAAGGATGTGAACTGGCAGAAAGAAACAGAAGGGAAGGCTTTGAGAGCCGCATAGGACAGAACTGTTAAAAAAGAGACAATTAAAACCCAAGGGATTTAAAACCCTAGAATTACAATTACTGACCATTGAGGAAATCCGCAAGAAAAATGCCCTCAGGGCAGCGGATAATACTGATGTTGCAATTGAGGCAGCTAATAGTTGCAATTGAGGCAGCTAAAACTCCACTTTGATGGCCCCACTCCACTGAGTGTACGACCCCCTGGAGTCATCCGATGCCCAGGACCACAGACCTCCAAGCACTTTAAATCAGAATCCTTCTTTCGAAGAGGACCTGGCCAAAATAATTAGGGGTTTGTCTTCAAACAGCCAGCAGCCAGAAAGCCAAAAACGCAATCCTGGAGCAAGCGAGGGTGTCCACGGGAGGGTCAGAAGACGCCTAGGGAAGAAGCCAGTGCGCCATCTGCAGGCAAGGGAGTCATTGGGAAATGGAATGCCCACAGGCCCCACTCCCCACAGGCTGGGAACAACAAGATTTCTCAAAAATTATTTCTTTTCATCTCTGTTCTTGCTCAAAAAGACTGTTGCAGCAAAAAAGCAATTGAACAGACTGTTTTTTTTAAAAAAAAAATCATGCAAGTCACAGGACATCAGCTCTCCCCCCCCCTTTCTGCCAGGCGCTTGGAGGTAGCTTCAGAGCGTTATCTCTTGGCAGCTATTCCAAGGACACTGCTGCATTCAGCCAGTTACCCTGAACCTCACACTTTCTGGATTTACAGTTCAGCCACATAAACCCAGAAGGCCAAGAGTTACCCACCCCCCTGCCCCAAAGTATTAACCTGAAGAAGTGACTTTCTTAAAAGCCAGTGAATGCTTTCTGTGAACTTTGTCAAGTTTTTCTTTTTAAGGTGCAATTTTATTCTGAAAAAGGAGCCGCAGCATAACATAGGAATTGATATTTTGAGGAATTTGAAACTTTGCCAGAAGCAAGGAGCGCATTGTTCTTTCTACAGACACTGGCAAATGAACTGAAATTTGCAACATGGCTTAAAGCTCTGAAACCTAGAGCACACAAATGAGACTTTTAAAAATCTCAGCTGGCAAAATTTAACCCAAGGAACAGAACTGTTAACCCCTTGCGAAGTTTCCTGCCAAGCATACCCTTTTGAATTAATGTTTGCTAGGCCTATACCTTATGTGCAAATGTTACCTATCAATTTGTTCTGTGCAATCGCTGCCGTCTTTGTTATCTCTTCTCTTAACAGGTGAGCTTTTGCTGGAACGCCTTGTGCCTTGGTCGAGCCTCTGCATCCCTATGATGAGGACCCAGATTGGACCCAGATGCCCAGACATCGCTCCAGCCTTGTTGGAAGGGACCCAAGATGCCCAACGCCCACCAGACGACCCGACACCCACCAGACTACAGCCCTGCCTACGTCACTCCGGACGCTGACGCTTGGCACGGCTCCAGGATCCAGCATGGATTGAAAGAGAACATTTTCACATTTTCTTTTCTTTCCTTTCGCATAACTGAACTTTATTGAAGGTACCTGGGCCTGGTTTGCTTTACGCCACCCCTGCAGAGGAGGGTGTCTAGTGGGTCTTTTCTTTCAGCGTAATTACACCCCAGCCCACTCTCTAGCACTTACCTAAGCCCCTCCCCGTGCATACAATGGCTCAAATACGACTGTGGGTCCCCATGCTGGTATTTCTGCTGCCTTTGACCTTTGAAATGCCAATACCACTCACAGTGACCAGACAACTGCTGCAATCGTGGGGGGCCCACCACACATATAATAAGTGGATTCAGGTTGCTGAGATGGTTGCGTTCTCTGCAAATCGGACCAATTGTGCCGTCTGCACTCTGGCCCCTGTAGATGCTCTGGGAGGAATGCCACTCCTCCCTGTGCCTTGGAATGAATCCTTGGTTACAACTCCACTTGTTGCCTTCCAGCCTCTGGGCAACCATTCTTCTTTATGGAATCATTCCGTCCCTTTCCAGGTTCACAGGATCACTGGCTGCCTTTGTGTCAACAAATCAAATGACATAAGTGACGCTCAGACCTATGTGGGCACTTCCCACTGTGATCGTACCTTCCCAGCCCCGACTAACATGTTTGAGTCCGAGACAGGAACCTTTTCTGGTTCCAATTTGATTGCATGCCTGGCCCGCTTGCTGAGAGGCACCATATCTGCCCATGGTCAGGACGTTTACTGGGTGTGTGGCAGGAAGGCCTATCATGCCCTCCCAAGAGGATGGTATGGGGTCTGTTTTCCAGCCTACTTAATACCCCCCATGTGGATTCCTGACCAGATTGCCTCTGCACCCCGTAGAAGGAGGCGTTCGGCTGACCTGGCAACACTTGCAGGTGGCAGCTCCCAGAATTGGGGCAAAAATCAGTGGCCTCCGGAAAGGATACTGGCCCATTATGCTCCAGCCTCATGGAATCAGGGAGAGAAAATCTCTGGGGCAAGGGGGCCGATCTATAACTTGAACCGCGTAATCAGACTCCAGGCAGTGGTAGAGATTGTTGCTAACACGACAGCCACGGCCCTTAGGCTAATTGCTACGCAATTGGATGAGACATGCAATGCGTTTCTCTCAGTCCAATTAGCATTGGACTTTCTCCTGGCGCAACATGGAGGCTTTTGTGCAGCGTTAAATCTCACAGGTGGAGCATGTTGCTTCAACATTTCAGACCACGGCGAGGCTATCCGTGATCTGGCAGCAAGCATTGAAAAGGTAGCACATGTCCCTGTACAAACCTGGGAGGGCTGGGATATGTCTTGGTTGGACGGCATCTTCCCAGGTGGATGGATGGGGAGGATATTTATTATGGTGATAAGTCCAATAATGCTTCTATTGCTTTTCTGCTTCTGTATGCCCTGCTTGATGCAATGTATGCAAAATATGATGGAGAAGATGATGTCTCGCATGATGGGACCTCGTGTGCTTGCTTTCATGAGAGATTATAGACCCCTACCCCAGAACGAACCTAAGTATTAGGTTGTTCATAAGAAGAGGAGGGAGTGAAGGGAGAGGGAAGGATTGCTTTCTATATGCTTTCTATACCTTGTACCTTGTACCTAAGAAGGATCTTCTATATTCTCTGTACTTTGGATCTAAGTAAATTTCTGAGCTAATTTGACTTCTGCAAAAGAGGCCCCTCGCTTTAGGAATGTAAGATAAGAAAGACACATATGAAGGAGACTGTAAGCTAGAAATAACCAGAGGCCCCTCGCTTTCTTACTTTAGGAATGCAAGATAAGAAAGACACATACGAGACGAGGGAGACGGGAGGAGGGAGACGGGAGGAGGGAGAGAGCTTTCTCAAGGTATAAGAAAGTTTGCAGAGGCGTATTTCGGGGCAGCCAGTCTTCCAGAAATTATTCTGCTGGCTGTCTGCTGTGCACAGAGAATAAACTGCTTTCCTCCAAAGAAGGATCTTTCCTGGTGCTTTCTTTTGCTCTCTCTCTGGATCTGAGGACGCGGGCCAACGATTCCCTGGCATGGACTAGGCTCAGCCTACAATACCTCTGTCTGAAACCCTGGAGAGCCACTGCCAGCCAGTGTAGACATTACTGGTCTGACTTAGTACGATTCCTGTGTCCCTATTCTGTTCAGGAACTTCCAAGGATTTAAGCATTTAGATTTGAACATTTGACCTACTCTCACTCTCAAAAGCAAATTTAAAAGTGGGTAAAGGTAAAGGGACCCCTGACCATTAGGCCCAGTCGTGGCCGACTCTGGGGTTGCAGCGCTCATCTTGCTTTATTGGCCAAGGGAGCAGGCGTTTGTCTGCACACAGCTTCCAGGTCATGTGGCCAGCATGACTAAGCCGCTTCTGGTGAACCAGAGCAGCGCACGGAAACGCCGTTTACCTTCCCGCCGGAGCGGTACCTATTTATCTACTTGCACTTTGACGTGCTTTCGAACTGCTAGGTTGGCAGGAGCAGGGACCGAGCAACGGGAGCTCACCCCATCACGGGGATTTGAACCGCCGACCTTCTGATCGGCAAGTCCTAGGCTCCGTGGTTTAACCCACAGCACCACCCGCGTCCCTTAAAAGTGGGTAGTTAACTGCTTTTTAAAAAGGAATTCTGATCATGATTCTGAGCTTAATGGTATTATTTATTGCATTCAAATTATAGTAAGCCATGGTTGCTGTTTTTGAAGTGGGGGCCCTCCTGTTCACTCTAGAGAGGGAGGCCCTGGACATCTCCCCATAAGACCTGCCTTCATATGATAAGCACATAGGGAGAGCCAGGGGCCCATTGAGTCTAGCATCCTGTTCTTTCACTGGCCAACCAGAGTCTAGCAGCATGATATGGATTAAGCACCTCCAACTCCCCACGACGGTTGCATGTCTGTCTATTGCAACACCAGAGGCCTTTGTCACTCAAGTCACTACTAATTTGCTTGCAATTACTGTTTAATCAAAGAGGGCTGAAGGCTAATTGATATGGTGAATTCATGGCCCACATTATGCAACGGGCTTTTTTTTCTTTTTTAAAAGGCAGATCACTTGGCTATGACCAGTTCCTGCCGTCTCTCGTCCATCATTTGACTGCAGTCCTCTCTATTTTGCAACCAGAATGGCGAAACTCTCACAAATGGAATCTGCTCTGAGTGGAGGCGGAGCAGATTCAGAGAAAAATAGAAATCAAGAGAGCAAGGGTGAAAACAGTTTTGTTGTTCTGTTGGGTCCTGGCTGGTGCATCTAGGAATTTGTATCACCTTATGTGTTTTTTAAAAAATCTTTTTTATTAGTTTTTGCATACATTTTCCAAACAAAACTTCACATCACATCATCCTCATTTTGGCTATTATAGCCTGAGACTTCCGTCAATCCTGTCTAGTGATTTTCAAATTTGTTATCTGATCTTGCATTTTATTATTATAATTAATGCTTTTAAACTTCGTTTCCTAATTATCTCCTTCCTAAATCATTTTATAATAATTTATATAGTCCTCCTTACAAAACATCTTGTAAACCTACAAGCGATGTAACATTAATACAATTGTCTTTCAAATAAATCATATATTTCTTCCAATCCTTAAGGAAGTCCTAGTCTTTCTGGTTCTGAACTACGTTATGTGTTTTCATTTACTGCTTTTATTAACTTGCATGCTTTTTTGCTTTGTACGTCCTATACACACTAACAGCAAATTCATGAGCTAAGTAGTCAAAGTGACCAGAAACTGTTTTTATACGCAACAACAGCGGTGAGGTTATTGCTGGGTGGAAACAGTACCAATTGCCTACAATAGAAGAGTGGCAGTACAAGGTTATGGAGTATGCAGAAATATCCAAACTAACAGCAAAAATCCGACATCAGGGTGACGAAACATATCAAAAAGAATGGGGGAAATTTATGTTATATATAGAGAAGACTATGTGAAATAGGGAAACCAGTAGAACTGAAAGAAACCTCATAATGGGAAAATACAAAGAATTTTATTGGATAAATTAAATTATTAAAAATTATTAAAAATGTATATTATGACCATTGTTGAACAGTATTTGTAAATGAATATAGACAGACAACAAGAATATACATATAGAAAGATTTATTTGTTTACAGACATTTCATGGACAAAAATTGAAGAACAACAACCATATACAAAATGGATAAAGACAATGCGAAAAGTTAAAGATGACACAAAAAAGCCTGAAGAAGTAAGGAGGGAAGTCAGCTTGGGACAGCAAGAACAAATGTGAAATATAATGTAATATGTGTGTGTATAGTTAAAGGTAAATGGACCCCTGACCATTAGGTCCAGTTGTGGCCGGCTCTGGGGTTGCGGCGCTCATCTCGCTTTATTGGCCGAGGGAGCTGGCGTACAGCTTCCGGGTCATGTGGCCAGCATGACTAAGCCGCTTCTGGCGAACCAGAGCAGTGCATAGAAACGCCGTTTACCTTCCCGCCGGAGCGGTACCTATTCATCTACTTGCACTTTGACGTGCTTTCGAACTGCTAGGTTGGCAGGAGCAGGGACCGAGCAACGGGAGCTCACCTCGTCACGGGGATTCGAACCGCCGACCTTCTGATCGGCAAGTCCTAGGCTCTGTGGTTTAACGCACAGCACCACCCACGTCCCTTATGTGTATGTATAGTATGTAATTTAAAAAATCAATAAAGATCCTCTTTTAAAAAAAAAAAGTAGTCAAAGTGTCACCACCCATGCCCGAGAGGAAGGTATTAGCTAGCTTGGGGCAACAGAAGGACAAAACAAAAACCTCTGTGGCTAGGATTGCCTTCTACCAGCTTCATCTGGTACGCCAACCACAACGAATTAAGTTCTTAACCCGAGGTACCACTGTATTTTCTTATTAGGCTGCCTGTCAGTAAGCTTTTTATTATGTTTTTATCATGGATGTTCTGTGATGTGTTTTTAATGTTATACACCACCCTGAGGTCTATTGATAAAGGACAGTATATTAATAGAAACAATAACAACAGTAATAATAATAATATTAATAATAATAATAATATACACGATTTCTAGCGTTACGAGAGAGAAAAACTTCTCTATCCTCTTTCTCTTTACCATGCATAATTTTATAAACTTCTATCATGTCCCCTCTTCCTTGCCTTTTCACTAAACTAAAAAGCCCCCAGTGCTGCAGTCTTTCATTCTAGGGGATATACCCAGTTCCCTTGATCTTTGTGGCTGCTCTTTCAGTTCCAAAACTGTCCAAAATAAATGGCAGAAGAGGATGGTGTCTTCCGCCTCCCTGAGGACCTGTGGGGTTGAAAGGTGGTTTTCATAAAAAAAAAACCATACCTAATAAATAAAACAAAATCAAAACTTATTTTATGGTCACAGCTGCTTCCCAAGAACTTGGCAATATGACGCCAGGCTCAAAGCTCGCATGATTTGAAATTCTGTTCCATCAGTCACTTGACACGCTGCTCAGTGTACCCATGTGAGGGCTGCCGGTCTGGGCAACGCCCATTATTTCAGAGTGAGTGTGAACGGGAAGAGAGACTGACACATCAAGCCCTTTTCCATATTCTCCAATAAACGCATAGGTCAATTTGCATACGTGCCTCATCTGCAGTAAGAAGTTGTTAATTAATAGCAAAGGTCAAAGCACTCCTCTGCCCTTTTTTTCTAAATCCAGATGGCTTTATAGAAATGTCAAATCCTGGAATGTGACTATTTACCAGCCTGTCTCAATCCAACTGGAACGAGGCCCAGATCCCCCCCCCCCCCACAAAACGGGCCCAGTTTGACTCAGGATTGGGGCCATGGGCAAATACAGTGCACAGCTCTGGCCTTTCCCTCCAGGGCAACAGAGAATACGTCTGCCCCATCTTGTGTGTGGCAGCCCTTCAGATATTTGGACACTGGTCCCATCACCTCCTGGCAAATAGAAGGGGAAGAAATGGAGGCAGTGAGAGATTTTACTTTCTTGGGCTCCATGATCACTGCAGATGGTGACAGCAGCCATGAAATTAAAAGACACCTGCTTCTTGGGAGAAAAGCGATGGCAAACCTAGACAGCATCTTAAAAAGCAGAGACATCACCTTGCCAACAAAGGTCCGTATAGTTAAAGCTATGGTTTTCCCAGTAGTGATGTATGGAAGTGAGAGCTGGACCATAAAGAAGGCTGATCGCCAAAGAATTGATGCTTTTGAATTATGGTCTGGAGGAGACTCTTGAGAGTCCCATGGACTGCAAGAAGATCAAACAGATCCATTCCGAAGGAAATCAGCCCTGAGTGCTCACTGGAAGGACAGATCCTGACTCCAATACTTTGGCCACCTCATGAGAAGAGAAGACTCCCTGGAAAAGACCCTGATGTTGGGAATGATGGAGGGCACAAGGAGAAGGGGACGACAGAGGATGAAATGGTTGGACAGTGTTCTCGGAGCTACCAGCATGAGTTTGACCAAACTGCGGGAGACAGTGGAAGACAGGAGTGCCTGGCATGCTCTGGTCCATGGGCCACGAAGAGTAGGACACGACTAAACGACTAAACAACAACAACAACATCTAGAATACTCAGCAATAAACCCAGGAAACTAAACCTGTGGCGTACAGATTCACACCGTAGGAAGTGGAGTGCATCACTTTGGATTGCAGAGGGGATGTAGGAGGTCGCCGTATATAGTTGTAATATCCTCCCAGGTTTTAAAAATAAACCTTTCCATGCAGAAAACTAGTGAGAAAGGAACCGAAAGTAGCAGCAAACTGAGCATGCTCAGAAGTAATTTTTAAAATTCCCTTCTATGGGAGAGACTGTAGCTCAGTGCCAGAGCACCTGATTTGCCCAGAGAAGGTCCCAGGTCCAATCCCCGGCATCTCCAGATGGAACTGGGAAAGACCCCTGGAGATCTGCTGCCAGTCAGTGTAGGCACTACTGAGCTTAATAGACCAATGGTCTGACTCGGTATAAGATATCTTCCTGGTTAAACCAAAGGTCAGGTGTAGTAGAACCTGGGCAGATCAAAATTGCAAAACAGAATGAGTGCCATTCACCCACAGCAATGGTACTCAAAGTACCATATGGCTCCAACAGGATGAAAAATGCTCAAGAGGTTGCATGTAAAATTAAGTTTAGTAACAGCAGTGATTTCTCCATAAGTGTTGTAGGCTCAGCTCTGGTTTACCTAACAAGAACGCAGAGGACAATTGTACAACAGCTCGTGATGCTATGGTGATTTGGCACAGCTCCAGAAGAGAGTTGGACTGCATGTAGCACAAATCTCTATTCATTAAATACAGTGGTATCTCGGGTTACAGACGCTTCAGGTTACAGACTCTGCTAACCCAGAAATAGTACCTCGTGTTAAGAACTTTGCTTCAGGATAAGAACAGAAATTGTGTGGCAGCGGAAGGCCCCATTAGCTAAAGTGGTGCTTCAGGTTAAGAACAGTTTCAGGTTAAGAATGGACCTCCAGAACGAATTAAGTTCTTAATCCGAGGTACCACTGTATGGCTCTTTACACTGGGATTTCTGTAATACTGATGGGCCTTGGGCTTCTTCTTTTTTAAAAAAGCTAGTTTGGCACTTCAGGGGAAGATCACTTTCTGAAACAATATGCAAACTGGAAGACAGCCATCCCTCAAAATTTAGACTTATCTGAATTTTGCAATACAATTCTCTGGCCAAGCATGAAAGCATATATTCGTGAAAACTGCATGGAAATGAATTCTATTAAGGAAATTTGCAAACTGATGTGGAAATGTGGAGAACTCAGTGTAAGATTGGAAAAACGAGAAGCCAAGAGAAACTGAAATTGACAGATTTGCCCATCCCTAAAGTTACCTTGCCCGTGTCACTATTACTCAACTAGTGTCAGAAACTGAGAGATGAAAGCTAGGAGCTAACTGACACCTTAAACCTAGGTTATGGGTGCAACCATGGAATGCCTAGGCATGCTTTTTTTATATAACAATACAAAGCTGAAATGAACTGCAGCTAAAAAATTTTGATCATTTTTCACAAGGTCTAGTCCTTCCCCTGTCCAACCCCCTAATATTCTTAAGAAGGTCTCTTCTCCAGTCTTAAGAGAGTAGCTGGAAGTGGGGAGGCAGAAAAAGGTCCTCCTTTCCTTCCTCGCTGCAGTTTTAATCTGAAATCTTAGGCGCAGCACTGCGCCCGGAGCTCAGAAACTGCTTGTGCTAATGAAATTCCCTGTTGCAAAATGTGCCTAGAACAATGCAAATTTTGAATACTGCGCTCAACCTAATCTACCTTCCAGGGTTGTTGCAAGGATAAAACAGGGGAGACCATGGGTGCTACCCAGAATCCCTTGGGTGAAATAATAATAATAAAATGAAATTAATTGGCATGATAGCTGAACAAAGTGTCTTTCCCCACCAGGCTGCTTTTGGGGGTTCCTCTCTTAGTAGAATGGGACGCAGGTGGCGCTGTGGGTTAAACCACAGAGCCTAGGACTTGCTGATCAGAAGGTCGGCGGTTCGAATCCCCGCGATGGGGTGAGCTCAAAGTGCAAGTAGATAAATAGGTTTCCGGCGGGAAGGTAAACGGCATTTCCATGCACTGCTCTGGTTCGCCAGCAGCGGCTTAGCCATGCTGGCCACATGACCCGGAAGTTGTACGCAGGCTCCCTCGGCCAAGAAAGCGAGATGAGCGCCTCAACCCCAGAGTCAGCCACGACTGGACCTAGTGGTCAGGGGTCCCTTTACCTTTACACTTAGTAGAACGTTTTTTTATTTTTATTTTTAAAAAAAACTTCTGCTAACCTGGGACCTCCCTCTTACAAGGGTACAACTATGCTCATGCCTGAGGACTGGAAAAAGAAGGGATGGTTATGTAACTTTCAAAGATATAAATAAATATTGTTCTCGCTTTTATTTCTATTGCCTTATTGGAGTGTCCACACCAACTCTGTCCCCACTGTCTTTTAAAGGTTCTCAGAAAGCTCAACAAGGTATCAGAAGTACTGCTCATAAACCTCTATTGCTCTGTCACCGCTGTTTCCCCGCGTCACACATTTTATAAATCTCCATAAAGGAACATTTATGGCCCAAATAACATCTGCCCATCTCTTTTCTTGAGAGCGCTTTGCATGTGCAGGAGCTGGCAGAGGAGGCAGGTGTGGCTGTGTCACTTCTAAGTACAGGCGGGTTTACATACAGCCTGGGATCAGCATCTCTTTCGGTTGAATCTGGTACCTAATTCCCAGGACTTGGATATTTAAGAGGCTTTATATAGTTCCTGTGTAAGCTTAAGACTGAAGGAGCGTCTCCACCCCCATTGTTCTGCCCGGACATTGAGTTCCAGCGCCGAGGGCCTTCTGGCGGTTCCCTCACTACAAGAAGCCAAGTTACAGGGAACCAGGCAGAGGGCCTTCTCAGGAGTGGCACCCGCCCTGTGGAACACCCTCCCACCAGATGTCAAAGAACAACAACTACCAGACTTTTAAAAGACATCTGAAGGCAGCCCTGTTTAGGGAAGCTTTTAATGTTTGATGCATTACTGTATTTTAATATTTTGTTTTAAGCTGCCCAGAGTGGCTGGGGAAGCCCAGCCAGATGGGCGTGGTATAAATAATAAATTGTTGTTGTTGTTGTTGTTGTTGCAATGCACTCTATGTAGGGCTATGCTTGTGCCTGTTGGTGTGATAAATGCTGTGGCTAGACCGTTTATGGGCACAGGATACCACCCGCACATAACTCCAGTGCTCAAAAGCTTGCACTGGCTCCCTGTATGCTACTGGCTCAGGTTCAAGATTCTTGTATTAATTTACGAAGCCCTGAAAAACTTGGGTTCAGGATACCCTTAAGCACTGAAGCAGCTGCCTCGGGCGATGGAAATCCCACAGTGATCCCAATAGAAAATAACACTTCTTGCTCACCCGGATGGAGGATGGAGAGGAACGCACCAGTGAATTAATGTGTGGCTCCGCCCACTTATGCTTCTGGCCCTGCCCACTACTGGCGTGTGGCCCTTTGAATGTTGCCTAGAAGGGAATGTGGCCCTCAGGATGAAAAACATCCCCCTCCCCTGCTTTAGCAGAAGGCACATAGCCGTATTTCCCATTGGGTTTACTTGCGCGTTGCGCCAGGGCGCCAACCTCTCAGGGGCACCCCAGCAAGTGGGGGAGCTGCGCGGCTTTGCCGGCGGCCTCCCCTTTCCCTCCTGCATGCCCGCCAGCTGCGCCCCATCAACCATATGGCTGGCGGGCATGCAGCTTGCCTCCCAAACTTCCACAGGAGGAGAGCAATTCCCTCAGAGGCTTGGGAAAAGGTTGACAACTCTGGGAAAGAGGGTGTGGGGCGCCAGAGGAATCTTTGCACCCTGGCGCCAGATATGCTTAAGACAGCCCTGAAAAGGCAGAATGGTGACAAAAGTCTGTGAGTCAACCAAACTGGATGTCAGGGATAGGAAATATTCATGCTACACACATGCTACACACAGACATGCCCTCTGCTCCCTGTTTGCCTACCATGCATTGGGTCTTAATTGCCCAGAGCTGATTGTAGGTGTTTTGGTTGCTGGAGCAACTGAAGCAATAATGTGTTTGGCCACAACACGACTCCTGCTTCGTCCTGCTTTGGCTAGTTTCTCAGCTCTATGTTTTGAAGGCGGGAGAAGGAGGGCAGTAGCTGAGTGGCAAAGCACCGGCTTTGTGTGCCAAAGTTCCCTGGTTCAATCCAGGACATCACTAGTTTAAAAGGTTCTGGGAGCTTGCGCTGGGAAACACAACTGAGACTAGGGCCATATTCACACCATACTTCTAAAGCATTTTGATTCCACGTTAAACAGTCACGGCTTCCCCGAAAGAATTCTGGGAAGGATAGTTTGCTTAGGAGATCCCCCCCCATTCCCCTCCCAGAGCTACAATTCCCAGAATTCCCTGGGAAGAGGGATTGATTGTTAAACTACTCTGGGAATTGTGTCTCTGAGAATAGAGGGTTTCCTCCCAAATCTTAGCACCCTTAACAAACTACAATTTTGGGGGAGAAGCCACGACTATTTAAGTGGCATCATGGTGCTTTAAATGCATGCTGGGAATGTGACCTAGGAAGCGTTGCAAGTCAGGTTAAACAGATGGTACTGTCAGGAGCTCATCCTACACTTGAGTAGGACCCTGGCAGAGACACATGCCTGACTGGCTTCAAAAGCTTTCTTCTGCCTGAATATCACAGCGACCGATGCCAACAGACACCAGCACACTTAGGGATCCACAGAGTGTTCGCAGTTTGCGTAACAGACCTCAGCAACTCAGCATTTTGGCTATTCTACTTTATTTGCCTATAAACAAACACAGAGCACTGCAACATCTCTAGCATCAGACAGCAAAGAGAAGAAACAAAGGACAATAGTCCCACTTCACGGAACACAGTAACACAAACATCCTGTCTCCGTCACTTCCCACTCTGTGGAATGAAAACGTACACCATCATGTGATAGACAACAATCCCATGACTGCAGACACGGGGAATGAATCTTCAACAGGTACTTGGCTACCTTCTCAGTGTCCCCAAAGCTCACAATCAGTTTTCAAGCACAGCTTTGATTCCTAGTCATTATTCCACTTCAAAGCTTCATGCAGCTTGGGACTGCACTTACCAATAAGACCACCTTCACCCGTATGAACTTTCAAATTGTTAGTATCGTCCTCATGGGGTCTTATCCAGCTCTCTGACTTTGGTGCTGAGGGCCTTTTCCGTCATGGCTTCCTGGTTGTCACCCCATCCTCTCCCTTCCTTCCTTCCTTCCTTTCTTTCTTTCTTTCTTTCTTTCTTTCTTTCTTTCTTTCTTTCTTTCTTTCTTTCTTTCTTGTTATTCATAATTTTTAATTGAATTTTCCCAAAAGAAACAAATACAGTCAAGCAATCCAATCTAAGTGTTAATGAATCAAGACAGCATGTTCTATGTTTGCAAGTGAGGAGCATAGCTGTCAACTGTTCCCTTTTTAAAAGGGAAATTCCCTTATTCTGAATAGGATTCCTCGCAAGAAAAGGGAAAAGTTGACAGCTATGGTGAGGAAGAGATGGGGAAGAAGAAGGGAAATGGCTGGTGGTCCAGACCAAGCAAGTGCTCGGACATCCAAGCAAACAGATCTGCAAAAAGAGTACATATAACAGACAAATTCCGATCTTTCTTTTGTTAGCAGGTGGTCACCTCCTCATGAACCGCCAGTTGAGCCATGTCCTCCATCCACTATGATCAGGGTGGATTGGTTAGACTTCTCCTTCCAGTATTGAAGCCATGCTGAGTGTCCTTCAAAGCCTGTTAAATTGTCCCTTTGTCAAATAGCAGATAGGGAGGAATTCTGGACACCACAGTTTAAGGAGGATTTAGGTGAGCTGGAACATGTGCAGAGGACGGCGATCAAGATGATCAAGAGTTTGGAAACTCTTGATTGAGGGAGCTGGGTATGTTTAGCCTGGAGAAGAGAAGAATGAGAGGTGGTGTGACAGCCACATTCAAATATCTGTAGACACAGCAAGCTTGTTTTCTCCTGCTCCAGAGGGTGGGACCCAAACAAAGATTCAAATGACTAAACTTTAGGGAGAACTTTAAGGAGGTGAGAGCTGCTTGACAGTGGAACAGACTAGGTTGGAAGGTGGCGGGCTCTCCTTCATTGAAGGTTTTTAAACGGAGGTCAGATGGCCACCTGTCAGAGAGTCTGCAGCTGTGTTCCCTCATTGCAGGGGGTTGGACTAGATGCCCCTTTGGGTCCCTTCTGACTTTACAATTCTATGATTCTACAGTGAAGGCAAAATGTGAGCTCAGCCCTTCCAGCCTCCTGACGGTTGGCTCACTCCGGTAGTACAGCCATGACATTTCCCTCTCCTTCCCGCATTTTGAAGCAGCGTTGCTCTTGTATCAATAGCTTAATCCTCTTTTTTCCCGTCGGTTGCTCTCTCGAACTCTGCCATGAGCTGGGTGCTTTTTTTTCATTTCCCCCTTTCATTTAGAAACAAAAATTCCATAGCGGCAGTTTTTATACAGAACGGCGCTTATCTATAAAGCGGCCAGGCGAGCTGGCTTTCCCTTATCGCAACCCTACTTAGCAACTCGGGCCGTTTGGGAGACGCTGAGGGGAAATTAATGTCGCCAACGCTAACTGCTCTTCCTCACAAGAGACGGGGCCTCTCTGCTGCCGTAGGACGTCTATCGAATGAGCTGTGATACTGGGAAAGAGATTTTTTTCCCTTTCTTTCTCCCTTCTCTCTCAAGGTGAAAAGTAGAGAAGAACAATGAGGCAGAAGAAACTTAACAACGGGACGGAACAATTGCGTTTCTGGAGTAGGCCGAAGCCTACTTCAGGATCGGAACCTAGTGCCCTCCAGAAGTCATTGGACTTCACATGCGAAGTCTTGTAATTTGAGGTGCAATGTCCCCTGAAGAGGGAGGTTTCCATCCTTAGGCATTGTGGCTAGAAACCGTTGATAGTTCTGTTCTCGGGGGGGGGGGGGGGGAGAGAGATAGGAATCTGCATTGCACTGAGTCAGACTTTGGTCCATCTAGCTCAGTACTGTCTACACTGGCTGGCAGCAGTTTTCTAGTGTTTCACACAGGGGTCTTTCCCAACCCTAACTAAGTAAGCTAAGTGCAGCTGGATCTCATCCCTTGACCAGCATAGCCTTGGCCTGGCGCTAGACACAGAGTCCTCAGAGGATGATATATAATAATAATAATAATAATAATAATAATAATAATAATAAATTTATTATTTATTTATTATTTATATCCCGGCCGCCCATCTGGCTGGGTTTCCCCAGCCACTCTGGGTGGCTTCCAACATAATATTAAAATACAGTAATGCATCAAACATTAAAAGCTTCCCTAAACAGGGCTACCTTCAGATGTTGTCTAAAAGTCTGTTAGTTGTTGTTCTCTTTGACATCTGGTGGGAGGGAGTTCCACAGGGCGGGTGCCACTCCCGAGAAGGCCCTCTGCCTGGTTCTCTGTAACTTGGCTTCTCGCAGTGAGGGAACCGCCAGAAGGCCCTCGGAGTTGGACCTCAGTGTCCGGGTAGAACAATGTGGGTGGAGATGCTCCTTCAGATATACTGGACCGAGGCTGTTTAGGGCTTTAAAGGTCAGCACCAACACTTTGAATTGTGCTCGGAAACGTACTGGGAGCCAATGTAGGTCTTTCAAGACCGGTGTTATGTGGTCTCGGTGGCTGCTCCCAGTCACCAGTCTAGCTGCCACATTCTGGATTAGTTGTAGTTTCCGGGTCACCTTCAAAGGTAGCCCCACATAGAGTGCATTGCAGTAGTCCAAGCGAGAGATAACCAGAGCATGCACCACTCTGGCGAGGCAGTCCATGGGCAGATAGGGTCTCAGCCTGCGTACCAGGTGGAGCTGGTAGACAGCTGCCCCGGACACAGAATTGACCTGCACCTCCATGGACAGCTGTGAGTCCAAAATGACTCCCAGGCTACGCACCTGGTCCTTCAGGGGCACAGTTACCCCATTCAGGACCAGGGAGCCCTCCACACCAGCCCGCCCCCTGTCCCCCAAGAACAGTACTTCTGTCTTGTCAGGATTCAACCTCAATCTGTTAGCCGCCATCCATCCTGGATGAACCAGACACTCCACAGGTCCTAGGAGCTTGAGGAGCAGGCAGGGATTCCTGAAACAAGTGCTGAGGACCCCCTTGCGGGGTCCTTTGGGGAGAGGCCTATTGAAGAACCCTTGGAGATATCAGAGGAGGAGATGCAACCAGCCATCAAGAAAGCAAGCATAAAAATAATAATCCAGGAGTAGCCCAAAGAGCAACAACATAACCGCAGTCCCAGAGTCGTTGCTCAGCTCGTGAGGGGTCTGCTCTTGAGCAAGAGGTCTACTTGTGAGTAACTGATCCTTTACTACCAGCAGCTGGAGTTGGGGAGTGGGCTAGGAGCCTGAAATATACTCAGAGTCGCAAAGTGATTTCATGCTCTTTATTCAGCTCATAGTGGTGAGGAGGAATGAATAAATGTCCCCTCACAGTATCTGCTTTATATACATTATTTACACAATGGGCTGCACATGATTGGCTAATTCTGGAATTCTACTGTAAGCCAATCAGGTTGTGGATTCACTTCTATCTGGAGCAGGATTGGGTGGTTCCTGCCAACCAATCATACTGCTGCATTGTTCTAGGACCAATCAGACTGCTGCATTCTGAATCCTATTGTTCTAGGACCAATCAGACTGCTGCCTTTTGGATCCTATTGTTCTAGGACCAATCAGACTGCTACAGTTTGGATCCTATTCAACTCAGTACATAACACCCCTCCCCTCTAAGTTCCAGTCCTGCCCGGGAGGTCGCATTCATAGTCCTCAAGGTATGCCGGCGGCCTACGTGTGCGTTGTGGCCTGGGGTGTTCCCTGGTCCGGGCTCCGGGTTCTGGCTCGTGTTCCAAGGATGCTGGCTGTGATGCGGCTGTTTGGTCTGGTGCAACCGGCTCGCTCAGTCGTGGTTCTGGTTCCGGTGTCCTTTCGGCCTCACGGGTCCTCTCTGTATTTACTGATTCTGCCTCTCCTGCTGGCCCCTCCTGCTCTATGGGCCTCACTGCCCCGCTGTTCCCTTGGGACTCCTCTGACCTGTCCTCCTCCTGGTTTTCTCCCGGGAATCGTCGCCGTATCTGGTCGCAGTGGCGGCGCCAGCATTGCCCCCCATCCGTTAGCACCTCGTACGACACGGGGCCAGTGACCCTGGTGATTGTGGCGGGTACCCATGCTGGGCCTGCCCCAAAATTCTTTGCGTACACTGGGTCCTGGGCCTCGAAGGTCCGGGGGTTCCTGCCTTCCCCCACCACTACCTCATCCTGAGCTCTATCGGGGTGAAGGCGGTCCAATCTGATTGCAAGGCGCCGACCCATTAGTAGTTCAGCGGGGCTCCGGCCAGTCGTTGAGCTGGGGGTGCTGTGCTGTGCTGTGCTAGAAGGAATGTGGCAAGGCGGTACTCCCAGTCCCCTTGCGTCATGCGGCGAAGGGTGTCCTTGGTGGTCCGCACCATGCGTTCTGCTTGGCCATTGGTGGCAGGGTGGAACGGCGCCGAACGGATGTGGCGGATGGCGTTCTGCGCTGTGAAGGTTTGGAATTCTCCTGACGTAAATGCAGTCCCGTTGTCTGAGACGAGAGTGTCAGGGAGCCCGTGGGTTGCAAACAGCCTGCGTAGTACCCGGATGGCTGCGGACGTGGAAGTGGACGGTACCAGTGCGACTTCCAGCCATTTGGTGTAGGAGTCCACCACTATGAAGAATGTTTTCCCCTGAAAGGGGCCAGCGAAATCCACATGCAGGCGTGACCATGGTGCTCGGGCGGACTCCCAGGACTGGACTGGGGCCCTTGGGGGATCTGGGCGGGATTCTTGGCAGGCCTGGCAGTGTTTGACCCAGGCCTCTATCTCTCCATCGATCCCCGGCCACCACACATAACTCCTGGCAAGGGCCTTCATTCTTACTACCCCTGGATGTGTCTCGTGTAGGGCTGTGAGGACCCTTTTGCAGAGGGGCTGGGGAACAACGACTCTGCTTCCCCATAACAGGCACCCCTTGTGGGCCGACAGTTCATGTTTGCGGGTTGTGTAGCCGGCGAATTCTGGCCCGGGGCTGCTGCTGGGCCATCCCCTCCACACCCAGTCCAGGACCCGGGAGATGACCCTATCTTTCTTGGAATGGTGTGCAACTTCTTGTGCCTGAATGGGGCGGTCGGGAAGCAGCTCCAGGCTCATAACCTCTTGTGCAGGTGCTGGGTCAGGGCCTGTTTCCGGTAGTGGTAGCCTGCTGAGGGCGTCCGCATGGCCCATCGCCTTCCCAGGTCGGTGAATCAGTGCATACTGGTAGCTGGCAAGGAAAATTGACCACCTGAGGACGCGAGGAGACAGCACTTGGGGGGTCTGCTTTTCGGGGGCAAACAAGCCAAGCAACGGCTTGTGGTCAGTCACCACGGTGAAGGGCCGCCCGTACAAGAAATCATGGAATTTTTTTACTCCCTTTACGATTGCCAGACCCTCCTTGTCGATTTGCGAGTAGTTCCGCTCGGTTGTGTTGAGTGTCTGGGAAAAGTACGCCACCGGTACCTCTCTTCCATCCGGGAGTTGGTGCCCCAGGACAGCTCCAATGCCATAGGGTGAGGCGTCGCATGCTAGCACCACCGGCAGCCTCTCGTCGAAGTGTGCCAAGACCGAGTTTGAGACAAGCAAGTCCTTGACTGCCTGGAATGCGGCCTCCTGGCGCTGGCCCCACACCCAAGGGGCCCGCTTGTCCAGGAGTCTGTGTAGGGGCTCCGCTACCGCCGCCTTGTGGGGAAGGAAGGAATGGTAAAAGTTCAATAGTCCCAAGAAGGCCTGAAGTTCAGTCTTGCTCTTGGGCGCTGGGGCATCACAAATGGCCCGTACCTTGTCCCCAGTCGGGTGGACCCCTTCTGCGTCCACCATAAATCCCAGAAAGTCCACCTGAGGCACTCCTAGTAGACATTTTTCCCGCTTCACCTTGAGACCCGCCGTCTGGAAACGGTGCAGAACGGTGCGGAGGCGGTCCTCAAACTCCTCTGGTGTGGGGCCGGCAATCAACACATCATCGAAGAAGGGGGTGACGCCAGGAATCCCTTTAAGGAGAGAGTCCATTATATTCTGGAATATGCCTGGTGCCACGCTGACACCGAATTGCAGCCGCTTTACCCTGAACGCTCCTCTGTGCGTCACAATCGTCTGTGCCTCTGCTGTGGCCTCATCTACTGGCAGCTGTTGATATGCTTGGGCCAAGTCCAGCTTGCCAAAAATTTTCGACCCAGCCAGGGTGGCAAGGACATGGCTGACCACTGGCACTGGGTATGCGTGGGCCGTGAGGGCCTTGTTTATGGTACATTTGTAGTCTGCGCAGATGCGGACCGAACCATTAGGCTTGACGGGTGTGACGATTGGGGTTTCCCAGGGAGCATTAGGCACCGGCTCCAGCACTCCTTGCTCTACGAGTCGGTCCAATTCCTCGTCTATACGGGGTTTCAAGGCGAACGGGACCCGGCGGGCCTTGAGCCTGACCGGTCGTACTGCGGGGTCAAGCTGTAGCGCAATGGGGGGGCCCGTATACTGTCCCAATTTCCCATCGAAAACCCCTGGAAATTCCTTGCATATGGCGTCCACGTCCACTTGTAAGCTAGTGTGGTTCACCCCGGTGACAGCTAGCCCCAGTGGTCCAAACCATGCCAATCCCAGTAAGCTAATGTAGGGGCCCTTGACCACAAGCAAGTCCAGTTGCCGCGTCCGCCCTCGGTATTGCACCCTGAAGGTCCCCACCCCCATTGTGGGGACCTTACGTTTCTGGAAGTCCCGGAGGGTGAATGGGGCCGGCCTGAGTTTGGGACCCCCAGTGGGACACAGTTTCCTTAAGGTCCTTGCCGAGATTATGGATAGAGTTGAACCCGTGTCAAGCTCCATGCGGCATGGGGCCCCCTCTATCTGTACCTCTACATAAATTTTCTCTACGTTGGGGTGGGGCAACTGGTATACCTGGAAGTCCGTGAGCTCCGTCGAGTTGCCTTGGTGCGTTGGGCCCCGGGACCTGGGGCTCTTGGATTGGTCATCTGATGCCTGGTGTCGGGTGGGCCGAGCCCGACACACCCGGGCGATGTGTCCCGATTTTCTGCACTGCCTGCACTCTGCGTTGCGGAAACGGCAGGTCCTCCTCTCGTGACTCTCCCCGCAGCTTGCGCAGTTCCCTCCTTCTCGTCGAGGCAGCTGTGGTCTGTGCGCTGCTTGAGTGCGCTGCTGTACTCGGTGCACCTCCTCCCTGTCGGATCCTGAGTCGTCGGTGAGGTCTTCATGGTGGACCCTCGGTTGGGATGGCAGCCTCGGCCGTGCCTCTTGGGTCGACCTCTCGGCAGCTTCTGTTGCCAGGGCCTCCTCCAGAGCGACCTGGAACGTTAGGTCCTTCTTAGCGTAGAGGCGCCGTTGCAGCTTCTCATCCTTCAGGCCACCGACGAGGCGGTCACGAAGCATGTTCTCCAGCTCTGAGAAGTTGCAGAACCGGGCGGCTTGGCGGAGAGAGGTCACAAACCCAGTTATGGTTTCCCCAGGGGCTTGCCGCTTTGCGTAGAAGGCATTTCGACGAGCCACCACTGAGGGCTGCGGCGAAAAGTGCCCCTTCAGCTGTTCCATTATTGTTTTGTATGGAACAGTAGCGACGTCTTCAGGCGCAAGGAGAGCCCGGGCGATTTCAAACGTCTCCTCTCCGCAGACGCTGAAGAATATCGCCCTCTTCTTGGCGTCTTCTTCGTCGGTGACCCCTTTGGTTTCTAGGAGGAAGGTGAAACGGGAGGCGTACGCTTCCCAGTCTCCAGATGCTGGGTTGAATGGCGAGAAGCTGCTGTTGGCTGCCATTCTGAGTTCCTTGTGCCCCGGAGCTGAAGCCTGGATACACGGTGCGAGGCAGCGGTGCGGCAGTTGGCGGTGCTGCGGTGCTGTGTGTGGCAGTCAGCTCAGCGGGATCCCATCCTCGTCGCCAGTGAAATATACTCAGAGTCGCAAAGTGATTTCATGCTCTTTATTCAGCTCATAGTGGTGAGGAGGAATGAATAAATGTCCCCTCACAGTATCTGCTTTATATACATTATTTACACAATGGGCTGCACATGATTGGCTAATTCTGGAATTCTACTGTAAGCCAATCAGGTTGTGGATTCACTTCTATCTGGAGCAGGATTGGGTGGTTCCTGCCAACCAATCATACTGCTGCATTGTTCTAGGACCAATCAGACTGCTGCATTCTGAATCCTATTGTTCTAGGACCAATCAGACTGCTGCCTTTTGGATCCTATTGTTCTAGGACCAATCAGACTGCTACAGTTTGGATCCTATTCAACTCAGTACATAACAGAGCCCAGAGGATAATATAAGGACCACATTCAATCCGTGCATTTAAAGCATTATGATGCCACTTTAAACAGACATGGCTCCCCTCCGCCCCAAGGAATTGTGGGAGCTGTAGTTTGTTAAGGGTGCTGAGTGTTGTTAGGAGACTGCCTATTACCCTTGGCAGTGGTACAATTCCCAGAGTTCCCTGGGAAGATGGATTGACCCTTAAACAACTCTGGGAACTGTATCTCTGTGAGGGGGTTTCCTAACAACGCTCAGCACCTTTAACAAGCTACAGTTCCCAGGATTTTTTTGTGGGAAGCCATGGCAGTTTAAATTGGTATGATCCTACTTTAAGTATGTAATGCAAATGAGGCTTTAATCATGGCCATGAATTTTAGTGGGTCTACTCTGAGTAAGATGCCAACAACAAGGGGGTGGTTTATTGGGTTGCTGTTTTTATTTTGATTATATATTTTGTGGTTTTATATTCTGATTTTGCTCTGTGAACTGCCTTGAGCCCTCCGGGAGTATAGGGCGGTATATAAATTCAATAAATAATAACTAATAACAGCTCTGAGCACAACCCATAAAACACAAAGCAGAATGTGCTTGCAGGTGTCCCATTTCCTCTTCCAATCTGGTACTTCATTACCCAAAGTAATCTATCCATTAATTTGTCTTTTATATTTTCTCCCTCTTTTTAATAATGTTATTTATTCATGATATACTCGTGCCATTATCTACAAATCCTATTTATTGCCATATTAATGTTTTATCATTTTCCCTGATTGATTAACGTATTAAGACATCATATTAAGAAATCTATTTTAATTCTCATGTTGGTAGATGCACTTTTTGCTTTCGCTGTTAAACTTTTAATGACTTTGTTTTATCACTTTCCTCTGTAATGTTCTTGTTCTATCAGATTGCTTATTTTTTTATTTGAAAAAATAGAGGCACCTATTTTTGTATTTGTGCCACTATATTTCACACCATGGAACCACACATGGAAGAGTTTTGCTTTACCTAGGTTCCTGCTTGTAGGCTCCCTTCAGGCACCTGACTGGACACACTGTGAAGAATTAGGATGTTGGACTAGAGGACCCTTTGCTTTGATCTGGTAGGGTTCTTCCTATGTTTTAAGAGGACTGAGCAGGAGAAACCAACAGGGGGTCCAACAGTCAACAAGGCAGTTTTTGCACGTGCTGCAGAGTGTAATAAACAAAAATCTGCCCTTATTCCCTTATTGGGAGCACAAGAACCCTTATAGAGTCCTTTGTAGGTTCTCCATCGGTAGGAGAAAATAACAGAGGCCAACCAGAGAATATTGAGAAGCAAAGCAGCTAGTAAGCCTGATCTTTATTGAAACTGTTGCAACAGAATGCTCCCCTCACACACAGGAAAGGAGGAAGACCCCAAACAAAGGTGTGCCTGCCCTTATATAGACATTTTAAATTGCCTTCCCTGGCACTCAAGACCACCCCCAGAAACATCATACCTACATCACAGAAAAGGCGGTCTACAACAGAAATCTGAGTGCGTTGTTTATCTCCTGTCTGGCAGGTTACCTGTTAATGGTCACTTGATTGGATGCCCTGGGGAGCCTGGCCAGTCTTTTGTAATGACAAATACTTAGTTACTGAGCCAGGTCACAGGCTCACCCTATTCATACACAGACATACCCTTAAGACAGGATTTATGAACGAAAAAACAATGGGGAGGCTTTTCCATTTTCCTTTGACATTGCAGAGGTCAATTTGGGAGGGACAAAATGGTTTCAGGACTTTTTCTGTGGGGTTTCAGACATGTGGTTTATATATGCAGTTATGAACATTTATCTTTTATATATATGTATAAGACCTAAAAAAAATTATTTCAAGAGAAAAAGTGAGGGGCAGATGGGGCCTGTCAACCTGGGAAGGTAGCCCATCTATTCTGGAAGAAGGAAAACTCTGATCCTAACCCCCTGCTGCCTTGCAGGATATCTTTGGGAGAAGAAAAGGCTAAGAAGTAAACCTTACACAAATGCAGAGTGGAGTCCCTAAGGTGGTTGGGTGGCGTCTTGTATGCCTCCTCCTGGCAACTCCTGCAGCCAAACTGGCGCCAAATGTCTTACTCTACTTTCCTTTGGACCACATCAGTGAGGCTGAGAGTGGAGTTTTGTTGTCTGGGCAGCCCAGGACCTCCATACACACTGCCCAGGCTCCTGTCCCAGAGACGTCACTTCTGTGCTACTTAACGCAGCAGTTTTACTTCACCTCCAGAGGCACACTCCATTGTTTCTCGAGACAGAAGCCAGCAATATCACCTGGGGGATATGTGTATGTATAAATATGCCTGTATTAGTGAGCATTCGGAAATACATTGCATTAGGAGAAACTGCTTCTTGGGGGGAAAGCAATGACAAACCTAGACAGCATCTTAAAAAGCAGAAACATCACCTTGCCGACAAAGGTCCGAATAGTTAAAGCTATTGTTTCCCCAGTACTGTAGTGATGTATGGAAGTGAGAGCTGGACCATAAAGAAGGCTGATCGCCGAAGAATTGGTGCTTTTGAATTATGGTGCTGGAGGAGACTCTTGAGAGTCCCATGGACTGCAAGAAGATCAAAACTCTCCATTCTGAAGGAAATCAGCCCTGAGTGCTCGCTGGAAGCTGAGGCTCCAATACTTTGGCCACCTCATGAGAAGAGATGACTCCCTGGAAAAGACCTTGATGCTGGGAAAGAATTGAGGGCACAAGAAGAGGACAACAGAGGACGAGATGGCGTGCTCTGGTCTATGGGGCCATGAAGAGTCGGACACGACTAAACGCCTAAATAACAAGGAGAAACTGCTTGAGAAAATGTGCGTACAGTATTTGTCAAAACTTCATTCAAAGGTATGCTGATTAGGGGAAACCCCTGCTAAAAACTGAAAAAAAATTAATGATTGTTATTTCTTTTCTTTAAAAAAAAGGATCTGCAGATTGCTGGGAAATGTGGAGAACTGAATTTTAGATTAGGGAACTAAGAAATGGTGAGAAACCATTTGCCTTTCCCTACCTATAACAAAGTCTAAGCAAATGCTAACTAAAACAGACACATATTCTCTCCCTGTCCACTTACCTTCCTTTCCTTTCTTTCCCTTGTAGTAAATTTAAGACTGTAAGCTCCCTGGGGCAGGGATCCATATCTCTTGTGCTCTCTAATGTGGCCTGTGTGCTGACAGCACTGAGTAAATATGCCGGAAGTGAGTTTCGTTGGCGGGGTGTGTGGAATTCTTCTACAGCGCTGCAAGCTCTCAGCCACTAAGCCACAGTACTACAAGTTTAATCCTATTAAACCCTTGCGCCAAAGGAAATTGCTCCAGGCTAAGAGGTTTGCTTTGCTACAATACGCATCTCTGATCACTGAGACAATTTCTGGAGGGCATCAGCGCTACTTGAAATTAAGCCTAGTTCAGTGCTTTTTTTGTTGTTTCATGTGAATCAATTCTCACAAGCTTTCTTCTTCTTTTTAAGTGTTATGTTGGGGGTTTTCGACTTCTTGCAAGCCTGCAAACAGTTTATTGCTCTGCAAGCAGGAATTGAGCTGTCATAGATAGTGCTGGTATTTGTATAAGGAAAGATATATAGCCTCCCTTGGCTTGGAAGCTGAGTTCTCTGGCTAGGGGGCCTGGCTGAAGAGAGATAAGGCGAGGGCCTCCTTTTCTTAATGGCCACTAGTTAAGTTAAAACTGAATAAACAAATAAAAAAACCAGCTATTTCCCACCGGGGAAACAAACAGAACTGAAAAAAGGAAGGCACCATCATGGCCTGGTGCAGTTCAGTCGTGTTTCATCTGGAACCGGGAGTCTTAAGTTTGCAGAGGAAGGAGAGGATGGTCAAAGTGTGCAGATGTCAACACAAGAACCCCCTGCTGGATTGGACCCATGGCCCATCTAGTCCAGCAGCCTGCTCTCAAAGTGACCAAACAGAAGCCTAGGGGAAGCATGCAAGCAAGGCCAGTTGAAGATATTTTGCCACCTGTGGCAAAATAGAAAATGGTGCCTCCCTCCCCTGCTGTTGCTGCCTGAGGCAACCGGAGGCAGCCAAGGGAAGCCCAGGAGCACTGAAGGTGGTGGGAGAAAAATAAGGAGGCCAAAGAGAAGCAGGCAGCAGCAGGTCTCCCTTCTCTTCCCAGGAGGTGGCCACAGGTGACAAGCACAAGAGAAGGAGGTGATCGGTCAGTGGCATGCAGTGAAATTTTTCATAGGGGAACAGTAAGGGCTAGAGGCACTAGCTTGCAAGGGCAATTGGGGGGTTGACATCATGCACATGATGTCCTGATGTCCTGCATGTGAGCATAGTGCTTCCCTCCCTAAGCTGGGCAGAAGCTTAGGGGCACATTTAGGGGACTGGCCTAGTTCCCCTACTCCATTGTGAGCAGTGCAATGCTATGGAGCATGGCTCTGTCACCTCTCCCTGCTGTGCCCAGCCTGCCGCCTGAGGTGGCTAATGAGCAGGCCGGCCCTGACTTGAGCGCAACAGCAACTCTTCCCCACTTGCCATTCTCAGCAACAGGTGTTTAGAAACCTACTGCCTCTGGGGGAACATAGCCATTGATAACCTGGGCAGCGCTTGGGGGAGGGAAAGAAACCCACAGAGCCAATCTAAGTAATCTCATGCAAAGAGAACCTGGTGGAGGCCCCTGAGTAAACATCTGTGAGCCCTTGGGGGTCTGCAGGTGCCACGGTGAGAACCCCAACTTGGCAGTTATCCAGCCAACATGTTATTGGGGCATGGATAACTGTGACTAGGGAGCCAGTGTGGTGTAGTGGTTAAGAGTGATAGACTCGTATTCTGGGGAACCAGGTTCGCATCTCCACTCCTCCACATGCAGCTTCTGGGTGACCTTGGGCCAGTCATACTTCTTTGAAGTCTCTCAGCCCCACTCACCTCACAGAGTGTTTGTTGTGGGGGAGGAAGGGAAAGGAGAATGTTAGCCGCTTTGAGACTCCTTCGGGTAGTGATAAAGTGGGATATCAAATCCAAACTCTTCTACTAGATCATCTCCCTAAGGACACATGGAGAACCCTGCTAGATCTGGCGAAAGGCCCATCTAGTCTAGCCTCCTGTCATTATGGTGGCCTTCCAGATGCGTGTTAGGAATCCCCCATAAAACAGCACTCTCCCTGCTTTCGATTCCCAGCAACTAGCATTCGGAGGCGGACTGTGTCTTCCCAAAAAGAATTATTGGAGGGAGGGTTTTTTGTTTTTTTTTACCAGGGAGTGATGTGAAACAGAAGATGGGGACAGCTGGAGCAGATGGCCGTTACATCGAAACGTCTGCTGCCCAAGCTCAGGTTATGGAAACACTGAGAGCCCAGGGAGTGAGTAAGTACTGGAAGCACTGTCAGAGGGATTTGCAAATAGCCATGTGGCTAATTGATTTGATCTCGGGGCTTGTTGCCTCTTGCCTCCTCCAAATGGTGGTTCTTTAATGAGGCCCGCTGACTAATTGGCACTCGTTAATGGGACCGTGACTGCCAGTTGCTCCAGGCCCTGTTTTGCTGCTCTGCATGATCACGGACGCCTCGCTTATGAATAGGCATCCTTCTGAACATTCCCGCCATACCTGGGGATAACAATTATCCCGAGTTCTCATGCACTGATCAGGAGCTGCCTCTTTACTGTTCTCTGGCTCATCGGTGTGCCTCCCTGGGCCCTGCATAAAAGCAGAGAGGGGCCATTCCATAAGGATAGTGCTGAAGCTCAGACCTGAGAATGTCCCACGCTGTGCTTTATTGAAAGGCCTTACCGTGTGTGGGGAGAGTGGGGAAGGAGCTCATTGGCAGGGATGGAGAGATCTGTCAACTGTGGTTCTCATGCCCACCTCCCAAAAAATCTTAAAATCTTTACGCTCCCACAGAACTCATAATTATAAAATATCTTATGGGAAATCCATCAGTGTGTCAGTTCAAATTTCCCCTACCATACATATTTTTGTATACAGTTTGTTTTGATTTGTAGACAACCCTTCCTCTGAAGATCACAGAGTGGTTCATTCACAACATAAAACACAATATGAAAAGAAGAAAAAAAAACCTACATAATAATAATACAGTGGTACCTCAGGTTAAGAACTTTATTCTTTCTGGAGGTCCATTCTTAACCTGAAACTGTTCTTAACCTGATATAACACTTTAGCTAATGGGGCCTCCTGCTGCCGCTGCGCGATTTCTGTTCTCATCCTGAAGCGTCCTGAAGTGTCTGTAACCTGAGGTACCACTGTAAAAATAAACAAACCAATAACCCCTCTCCCACAGACACATTTAAAAGGCCATAGAACAGGGGTAGGCAACCTAAGGCCCGTGAGCTGGATGCGGCCCAATCGCCTTCTCAATCTGGCCCGCAGACAGTCCAGGAATCAGCATGTTTTTACATGAGTAGAATGTGTGCTTTTATTTAAAATGCATCTCTGGGTTATTTGTGGGGCATAGGAATTTGTTCATTTGTTTTTTTCAAAATATAGTCCGGCCCACCACATAGTCTGAGGGATGGTGGACCGGCCCACAGCTGAAAAAGGTTGCTGACCCCTGCCATAGAACATCAATCAGCCGAACTCCTGGCTGGAGAGAAATGTTTTAGCCTGGTGCCTAAAGATATGTAATGAAGGTGCCTGGCAAGTGTCCCTGGGGAAAGTATCCCGCTTTAGAAAAGGCCCATTCTCATGTTTCTGCCCTCTGGACCTCTCATAGAGGATACCTGAAGAAAGGCCTCAGATGATGACTACAGGGTGTGGGTCAGTTTATATGGGGAGAGGTGGTCCTTGAGGTTTTGCGGTCCTGAGCCGTATCAGGCTTTATACGTCAAAACCAGCACTTTGAATTGGGCCTGGAAACTACTAGTAACTGGCAGCCAGTGCTGTTGGACCAGGGTTGGTGTTCTGTGCTCAAACCGTCTTGCCTCACTGAGCAACCTGGCCACTGAATTCTGCACCAGCTGAAGTTTCCGAACTGTCTTCAGTGGCAGCCCTACAAATAACGTGCTGTAGTAATCTAAGCTAGAACACTCATAATAGCACAGTATTGTTTGCAAAAGTGTATATTTCCTCTCTAATACAGTGGTACCTCGGGTTACATACGCTTCAGGTTACATATGCTTCAGGTTACAGACTCCGCTAACCTAGAAATAGTACCTCAGGTTAAGAACTTTGCTTCAGGATGAGAACAGAAATCGTGCTCCTGAGGCGCGGCAGCAGCAGGAGGCCCCATTAGCTAAAGTGGTACTTCAAGTTAAGAACAATTTCAGGTTAAGAATGGACCTCCGGAACGAATTAAATACTTAACCACTGTATAAATACAAGGTACCACTGTATGTGCGTTCTCCTACACACGAGTTGGTTGGGGTACTGCTCTGCAAAATTATGAGAAGGGTGAATTTCAACAGATGTTCAGGTTTTGGTTCCAGTATTGGCTCAAGAAATGAGAGTTAGGTAAGGTAAAGGTAAAGGGACCCCTGACCATTAGGTCCAGTCGTGGGGTTGTGGCGCTCATCTTGCTTTATTGGCCGAGGGAGCAGGCGTACAGCTTCTGGGTCATGTGGCCAGCATGACTACGCCGCATCTGGCGAACCAGAGCAGTGCACGGAAACGCTGTTTATCTTCCCAGCGGAGCGGTACCTATTTATCTGCTCACACTTTGACGTGCTTTCGAACTGCTAGGTTGGCAGGAGCAGGGACCGAGCAACGGGAGCTCACCCCGTCGCGGGGATTCGAACTGCCGACCTTCTGATCTGCAAGTCCTAGGCTCTGTGGTTTAACCCATGTCCCTGAGAGTTAGGTAGCTTCTCATTAAAATGCAAACAAACTCAAATGTTTCTCCCCTATTCATCAGGCATAAAGGCTGTGGTCTCTTTTCCATATGAACATGAGAAGAGTCCTGCAGGATCAGGCCAATGGCCCGTCTAGACCAGCATCCTGTTCTCACGGTGGCCAACCAGGTGCCTGTGGGAAATCCACAAGCAGGACCCAAATACCATTCTCCCCTCCGATGGCTTCCAGCAACTGGTATTCAGGTGCATTGCTGCCTCTGACCATGAAGGCAGAGCGTAGCCACAGATATCCTCTGTGAATTTGTCCAGTCCAACAGTTGCTCCTCCAGATCCTCCCAAAGCATGGACAATGACAAAGGATGATGGAAATTGTAGTTCAGCAGCATCTGGAAGGCCTCAGGCTCCTGAAAGCCATTAAATTGTTTTAAAGAGCTTTTAACCTTGAGTTTTAATGTTGCAACCCACCGTGGGACTTTAGGTGAAGGGTGGGTAAATAATCATCATCATCATCATCATCATCATCATCATAGGGTTCCTGCCGTGTCTCTGCATGAGGATCTGATCTGAATTTATTTAGACTGATTAGAAAGAGTGAGTTTTAATGATGAAGTTAAAGGAGGTGGTTGCACAGAGTCTGCTTGGAGGGCCGGCAGTTCCCCAACTCCTAAGTTAGATGGATCAGTGCTTTGAAATTCTGTATAAGGCTGCTGCTTCCTTTGCTCTCAAGCTTTGCCTCGATCATTGCCTCCTGACCAGTAATTGCGTGGGAAAAGAACCTGACATCAACCCCGGGAGAATGGTTGCTATTCCTGTAATTGGGAAGCAGAGCCGTGACTAATGAGTCACCTGGCTCTGAAGGGTGACATCACTTGCCTTGCACCTTTCAGCCCATTATAATAGTTACATAATCGTTTAGGGCAGTCTCCCCGACCAGCAGCAGGAAATGAAGACTGGCCAAAGAGTGTGTAATGGGAGGAGGAGCAGGATCCAAAAGCTGGCATGTGCTCAGATTAACCAAGGCTTGGGAGTAGGGTGTCCCCTGATCTTTCGTGATACCTGCTTGCAGAATCGCTGACTCAACCTTCTTGACATTGAGCCACATAAGCAGGAAACGAATAAAAGGAAAACAAGCCGCCCTTCAAAGTACAAATACACTGGCTTTTCTTTCAAAGCGTTATATAAGAGTTCCTCTGAACATGGGCAGAATGCCTTTCCCGGCCTGAGACATTGCAGCATATTCTCACATAATTAGGGACCTAGGATTTCCTTCCAGGTGTGTTAGTACAGTGGAGTGCAGGACATAATAATAATACAATGGTACCTTGGGTTAAGTACTTAATTCGTTCCACAGGTCCGTACTTAACCTGAAACTGTTCTTAACCTGAAGCACCACTTTAGCTAATGGGGCCTCCTGCTGCTGCTGCTGCTGCCGCGCCGCCAGAGCACAATAATAATAATAATAATAAATTTATACCCTGCCCACCTGGCTGGGTTTCCCCAGCCATTCTGGGTGGCTTCCAACAAAAGAATAAAAATACATTAAAACATCAGTCATTAAAAACTTCCCTAAGCAGGGCTGCCTTCAGATGTCTTCTAAATGTCAGATAGTTGTTTATTTATTTGACATTTGATGGGAGGGCGTTCCACAAGGCCCTGTTTCATGACAATAAAGCAGCATACAGATTTTAAAAACAGGTTTTAAAAAATGAGATTGATATGCATCTTAATAGGCAGTTTTTCCTTTTCAAAGTAATGCATATTTTGAGCAGTGGATTTTATGTATACTTGAGTTACCTTTTTAGGTCAACTTGCTTTTAACTCCTGATTTTTGTTGAAAATCCTGGTGTGTATTTTATGTTTTGTGTAAACTGATTAGCCGTTTCTAATAATTTAAAAAACAAACAGACACGACCTTCAGGTAGCATGGCCAATGATTAAGTAGGATAGTTTTTGTGGTCTAGTTTCCCCGCCCCCATCCCTGAACTTTAGTTTTGTATTTTCAGCGGCTCAGCTATGTCTTTACTGGACTACAGCTCCCATCACTGCTGACTATTGGTTATGTGGGCTGGTGCTGAAGGGGTTTTCCAGCAACATCTGGAGGGCCACAGATTCCCCACCATGGCTTTCGACAAACAGCTGGTTTCCTCTGGCCCACACCAGTTCTGAGTCAGCTGTTAGCCACTGGCTGGAAGGCACACAAAATAACCTCAGTAGACTCAGTAGACTCAGGCCCAAATAAACTACAGTATAAACAAAGGTGTAGTGTCAGATTTCTTTTTCAGATCACATTTATTATTGTTGCTGTTACTGTATTTTTTAGCCAATAATGGTTTGGGAAAATATTAACGTGTAGCAGGAAGAGAAAATAAAACAGGACCGAGTAAAATGAATTTATGCAAATCTGAATGAAATTATGTAAGACCTAATTGAATAAAGACGTAAAACGAAATCTTGAATTTCCCTGACAAGGCACAGCAGCCTCTCTTTAAGAACAGTGTTTTCTTTTTAAGAGCTTTCTCCTCTTATCTGTTAAACTGCAGAAAATGCATAGCCTTCACAGCTGAATGTTTATTTTGTCCGCCTGGTAGATAAATTGGAGACTCGTGATCAGATCTCCCCATAAAAATTGTCCTAAGTATTGCTCTCCCAATGCATTACAGAGAACTGTTTTGGTTCTCCAACTACAGTGGTACCTCAGGTTAAGTACTTATTTCGTTCTGGAGGTCCGTACTTAACATGAAACTGTTCTTAACCTGAAGCACCACTTTAGCTAATGGGACCTCCCGCTGCTGCTGCGCTGCCGGAGCACGATTTCTGTTCTCATCCTGAAGCAAAGTTCTTAACCTGAAGCACTATTTCTGGGTTAGCGGAGTCTGTAACCTGAAGCGTATGTAACCTGAAGCATATGTAACCTGAGGTACCACTGTATATTCCTCTCACTTTGTTGTTGTTTTGTGTGTGTGTCTGAGCCGAATTTTTGCATTGTGGATTTTTTCTTGTGAAAACTGTGCCTTGTTTAACATGGGTGGGGGGGGGACAGTTAATGTCCCTGAAAAGTGCTAAAAGCAGGCATGGATAACTCAAAAAAGTTGGCATTGAAATACAATGCAAAAGTTCTATTCTCTTTATACCAGGATATTGGCAAAGACAGAACCTCAGAGGATGGCTTGAATTAGCCAGACAGTTCAAAGTTTCTTCGCCACATTTCTTCTAAGTGACTGGAAGGAGATCTGTGATGAAAGCCAACTCCTGCTCCTCTTTGGAGACTTCCTTGCCTTGCCTGGTGACGAATCACTCCTGGCATTCCTAGAGTGGCTTCTGTGGGAGAGACACGTGCCATTGTGCGTGATATGGATCTGATACTCCCCTCCAGGCAACCAGACCCTGGACCACATCCAGACTTTCCTGCACATGTCATTTGCATATGGATCAGGAGCAGAAAGCCGAAGCATGAACACAGCAGACATGTTTAAAAAGTGCACACACAAGAGTAACTCGTGTTTGTTCTTCCAGCCCCTGATCACAGGAAGCAGAAAACCCTTAGTGCATTAAAACAGCTAACATTCCTTCATTTATTTACTTGCCAGCTTGCTTTATTTTTTATTCAATTGCTTTTTAAATATATGTTTTATTGATTTGTTAGCAACAACAAAAAAGTGCAACCAGGACAAAGAATTAAAAATTTAAAGCACACAGCCCAGAAGGACAAAAGTACACAGATGCAACTCAGCTCCAAAGGGATAACGAAGCAGTACCTCATACGAAGGTTCCCTTTGCAAATAATAAAGATATATCAGAAGTATTCTCCACCTGCGGATTCTATCATTATTGAAAGCAGAGGTTCTGTATCATCTTAAATGAGCCAGACAGTTGCATATACTGGTGGGACTGAACTGGGTTTGTTTACAACCATTTTACACTTTCAAGCTCTGGAAAGTGGGGTGTGGGGGAAGAGAGAAAACGTAGCCTAGATCTTCACCTTGGGTTAAACAAATGTGTCCCCAACTGATTTTGCCAAACCTGTGCCGATACAGATGCTGTTTGGAACAAGCTTTGCGCCAACAGAGGAATCCAAAAGACTCCAACTTGTCCTGCAGGACCATCCCAATACATCCCCCACCCCGGCCAGGGAAGAAGGGGGTGAGTGAAGATTGGTATCAAGTTTGAGCCGGGAGTGAAGATATACATTGGGAACAAGGTGAAGAATCAGAACAACCTTACTGAAGTAGAAATCAAAGGCCATCGCAGGAGGGAAAGGGGCCTGCTCTGAATCATGGCAGGTGGGTGCAGAGCGAAGAAGATGAAGACGAAGAAGAGGAGGAGGAGGAGGAGGAGTTTGGACTTGATATCCAGCCTTTCACTTCCCTTAAGGAGTCTCAAAGTGGCTAACAATCTCCTTTCCTTTCCCCTCCAAGAGCCACCCAAAGGGCAACCACCGCCATTTCCTTCCTAGGGGTGGGAGGAGAGCAGCAGCTCCTCATATTTGCCAAGACACCACTATAGAGGCAGCTTACAAATACATCATCATCATCATCATCATTAGGGATGCTTAAGAGGCAGCAGATCTGGCATTCAAGTCGTGTTCCTGTCACAGCAGCATCAGCTGGGGGCAAGGCATTCCTTGGAGGCCAGATCTGCTGCCTGAGGCAGTCACTTCACCTTGCCTCATGGGTGGGGCGGCCCTGTTGTTTTGCTGGTGAGACCCTGGGACCCTTCCCCTCCACTCTCCCTTTCCCCTTCCCCTCCACTCTCCCTTTCCCCTTCCCCTCCACTCTCCCTGCTCTTTCCCTCCATGGTCCCTGATGTGGTTCAGAGTGAGAAGGAAAGAAGCAAGTGTGAGCAAAGGGGAGAGCATCCCCCTCCCCATTTTTTGCTCAAATGCTTGTGTCTTCATTTCCCATCCTGTGTGTGGAAAAAAATGAATACGAGGCAGAGCAATGGAAAGGAGGATGAGAGAGGATAATTGAAGGGCCAGGTGAGACTTAAGCTCCAGGCTGCTTGCTGCTTAAACTGTAATCTGTAGCAGGGGGTAGGGAACTTGTGGCCCTGCAGGTGCTATTAGCCTACAATTCCCATCAGCCTCAGCCAGCAAGGCCAATTATCAGGAACCAAGTTCTCCTCCATCCCTGATCCATAAATTTTCAGTGGCTCAATAATACCAACTGCACAGTCCCTGCTCGTCTCCATCAGCCACGGGGACCAGAAGCAAGTGCTAAGAGCATGGGTAGGCAAACTAAGGGCTGGGGGCCGGATCCGGCCCAATTGCCTTCTAAATCCAGCCCACAGATGGTCCGAGAATCAGCGTCTTTTTACATGAGTAGAATGTGTGCTTTTATTTAAAGTGTATTTCTGAGTTATTTGTGGGGCATAGAAATTCATTCAGTTTCCCAAAAAAAATATAGTCCGGCCCCCGATAAGGTCTGCGAGACAGTGGACCGGCCCCCTGCTGAAAAAGTTTGCTGACCCCTGGCTAAGAGGAATCACCAAGTTAGGATCACCTGCACAAACCCTGCTTATTAATTTAGCATCTGATGCAGCCTCGTCTGAAAGGCACGGAGATTTTCATACAAAATGCAGATGACACCACCAGGCAGAAATATATACATGAGGTTGTGTTTTGTGTTTTTTTCCAATGTCATTTGCAAAGCCCACTGCTCCATATGCCTATTATGTGCATCAACAAAGGGGAGAGATTTTTTAACAGCCATTGTAAGCATAAAGCACTGGAGCAGAGTCTTCCCTTTCTTCTCCTCCACAATTAATAGAAGAACTCTCAGGGAGCTTTCCTGCAATGGACGTCAGAAGAGCTCTTGAAGGAATGCCTTTTGTGAAATTTGTGCAACATGATATATGTGCATGAAGGGTGGAAAGTAGAAAAGCAAGATACTTTGCTACAAAAAGGTGGCACCTACAACTTCAAAGGGACGCGGGTGGCGCTGTGGGTTAAACCACAGAGCCTAGGACTTGCTGAGCAGAAGGTCAGCGGTTCGAATCCCTGCAACGGGGTGAGCTCCCATGGCTCGGTCCCTGCTCCTGCCAACCTAGCAGTTCAAAAGCACGTCAAAGTGCAAGTAGATAAATAGGTACCACTCCGGCGGGAAGGTAAACGGCGTTTCCATTCGCTGCTCTGGTTCGCCAGAAGCGGCTTAGTCATGCTGGCCACATGACCCGGAAGCTGTACGCCGGCTCCCTCGGCCAATAAAGCGAGATGAGCGCCGCAACCCCAGAGTCAGCCATGACTGGACCTAATGGTCAGGGGTCTCTTTACCTTTTTACAACTTCAAAAGATTCTGTGGAATAAGGTAAGATGATACTATTTTAAAAGGTTAAAAAAAAAGAAATCACTTTTTTAAAATTACAAGTTTCTAGCACTTAAGGGCTGCAAAAATATGCTGGCAAAGCAAAAAAACGTGAAACTGTAGTTCTATGGTATAGCACACATTTTGCCCCAGGGTCAATGCTGAGCATCTCCTCCTAAGCTAGATCAGGTAAGCAGGTGAGAGAAAAGACTTCTTTTCCTGAGATCTTGGATCGCTGCTGCCAGTCAGAGAAGACAGTGCTGAGCTGGGTGGTCTAGTGATTCTGGGTCCACAGACAAACTGCCGGAATGAGAAACGGCTTGTGACAGCTTTGTTCTTCCTAGCCTCTAAGACAAACTTGTGCAGCAACTTTGGAACTGCCTGGCTCATGTGACCTTAGGGCAAATCCTCATATTGCCAGCTCCTTAATGCTAAGGGGTTATCTTTAAATTATAAACTTTCTCATGACAGGTGGACAAACAGACGAGCCCTTAAGTCAGCTTGGTGTGTTCCTAAGCCAGAAAAAACAGAGGATAGAGAGGGGTGTGTGGATGTGTGTAGAAACTAGCCTAAATAAAAGTAAAGTTTACCTTTATTGTTCCCCTCTCTTTTGCCTCTGGCTCTTCTCAGCACCATCCAGAGTGGCTGGGGAAGCCCAGCCAGATGGGCAGGGTATAAATAATCAATTATTCTTATTCTTATTTATTACTACTACTACCTAGAAAGGAATGTGGCTGTCTAGCTGGAAACAGTTCCCCATCCCTGCTCTAGATCAGCAGACCAAGTGTCCCCATTTTCCAGGGACAGTCTCAGATTTCCAGAAGCCGTCACAGTTTCTGATTTGATCCTGGAACGTCCCACTTTGCCTTAGGACGTCCCTATGTTCATCAGAGAAATGTTGGAGGGTATTGAGTTTAGGTGAACTCTGAGCCAAGGAGATAAGTAGCTATATCACCTTCAGAAGGCACCTGAAGGCAGGCCTGTATATTTTAATTAATTAATATTAATATTTTAACATTAATATTTTCATGTTGAATGCTTTGTTGTGTTTTTATATCTGTTGGAAGCTGCCCAGAGTGGCTGGGACAACCCAGTCAGATGGGTGGGGTATAATAATAAGATGATTATTACTACTACTATTACAGTGGTACCTCGGGTTACATACGCTTCAGGTTACATATGCTTCAGGTTACAGACTCTGCTAACCCAGAAATAGTACCTCAGGTTAAGAACTTTGCTTCAGGATGAGAACAGAAATCGCATAGCAGCGGCAGCGGGAGGCCCCATTAGCTAAAGTGGTGCTTCAGGTTAAGAACAGTTTCAGGTTAAGAACGGACCTCCGGAACAAATTAAGTACTTAACCCGAGGTACCACTGTATTATGGAATAGGATGTCACTATTTTCATCAGAGAAATGTTGGAGGGTATGAATCGGTATTTTAACAAATATTTTATACATTTCATGTAAACTGCTGTGAGGTTTTTGTTGATTAACATAAACCTTTCTAAATGAAAAGGCGAAAAGTTCTCTTTTCTTTCTAAATGGTGGCATAGACACAACAGATCTAACTCTGGGCCTGAAAGCACCAGAAAATATATATGCCAGAGGTCCATTGCCTTCGCTGAGCTGCTTGAAACCGGAACAAAAAAGTATTTACTTTGCCAGATCTCCAAAAGGACAAAATTCCACGAAGTGGGCAGGGCTCTCAGGAACTTTGATTCTTCTCTTCAGAAGCTGCTCCAGCCGGTCCTGTTTGTCAACACTGGAAGCCCCGCCCTCTGGGCGAAGCCGGCCAATGACAACGCAGGCCTTGCCTGACAATCAGGAGAGACAGGTAATGCTGATCAGGTAAGTCATCCTGCTAGACCAGAAGGTATAAAAGACACCTGAGTAATTGGCCCAGTGGCCAGTGGTGTGGATGGTGTCCTTTGAGAAGGCACCAGGACAAGTTAAGAGCAGCGTATTGGGAAGGTTTATATCAGGGAAGCATACCAGCATGCCGTGAAGAGGAACAGAACTACTTCAAAGATTTTGCACACTCAGACAGGTAAGTTGATGTTTTGCTTTCTCCTAACTTCTGGGTCAGCAGAAAAGACCAAACCAACTTCAAGGTTGCCATGGGAACTTTTAGGGCCCGAGGAGAGGGACCCCCCCAATCCAAATGGCTCCCCTTCTCCTGGTAATCTATGGGGCCCAATCCACCGGAAGAAAAACTTCATCACATCCCAGTTCTGCCACCGAGTTTTTAAGGTAGTCTTTGGTGTGTTACTGTTCTTCAGCCTGCACCCAGAATTAAGGTTATTATCTAATAATATCCTCAACAGAACTGATGCAAAGTTGTGCGAGAAAGAGCCTGCGATCGGAAATGTTTTCTGCGGTGGATGGGGCAAAGGACTTGAGCTTAAGTAATGAGCGGAACCAAGAGAGATGTGTGGGGCTTTGAAATTTAATTTTCCTAACGGTGAATGCTTTCCTGAGGCAACCGGGCCTCTCTTGGGAGCAAGGGTGTGGAATGCAAATTCCGGCGTAGTTTTGCAAAGCAGATAAGATAAATCCACTCCTGGAAGAAGTATAATTTCTGGAAAGGCCTCGGAGGCAGCAACCCAAAAGATACCTCTGAGCGTTGGGCTTTCGGTGACTCCACCTCCTGACACTTTTGAGACAAACATCCTGCCATCATCCCAAGTGTGGCAATTGAGTGACATCAGAATGAGAGAGGAGGATGTTGATGCAGGGAGGCGATGGGTCCAAACTACCTGCCAGACTGAGACAGGCCAACAGCCGCCTGCCATGGAGTAGGAATGAAAATGACACATTGAGGATGAAATTGACACATCAGGCACAGGATAGGGGGCAAAGGGTGGGAATATCTTTCGTATTCCATAGGCCTGTCATGCAAAGGAAGATTTATTTTCAAGGAGGGCCGTAGTGAACTCTCAGAGCATCTGCTTTGCATGCAGAAGAGCGTAAGGCCAGAAAATTGGTGTGTGTGTGGTGTTCATCTTCCAAACTGGTATTTCGTGTTCTCATTTTGTATATTTATGTTGTGAACTGCCCTGTGATCTTCGGATGAAGGGTGGTGTACAAATTTCATACTGTCAATAATAAAAAGGTGGTCTCAGATTCTCCAGGCAGGTCTGGGAAAGACTCCCTGCCTAAATCCCTGGAGAGCAACTGCCAGTCAGTGCAGGCAATACCGAACTAGGTGGGCTTTGTAAAGGGAAAGAACACAGGAAGCTGCCTTATATACCAAGACCGTCTTCCACCCACCTGCTTTCCAGCGTAGATTAAAACAAACCCTGTCCTTGGATCATAGCCATTGCTTTCAATGCAGGTGTTTTGTTAAGAGTGCAGAGAGGTGTTTTGCAAACTTGGGTCTCCAGCTGCAAGTCCCATCATCCCTGACCACTGGTCCTGCTAGCGAGGGATGTTGGGAGTTGTAGTCCAACGACAGCTGGAGATCCGAGTTTGGGAAACAGTGGTGCAGAGGGACAACGAAGGGACTGGTGGGAAGTTCTGTCCACCTGTCAAAATGTCCATCCCTGCAATACGGATTTGAAGTGGGGCCAGCAGGGGCCAACTGCTTCCACACAGCAGTTTTATTTATTGCATTTGTTTGTTTTACTTATTAAATTTATATCTCTGACTTCCACCCAAAGGAGCCGAGGGCAGCAAGGTTTTGGGGGGCTCGGCGTTGTTCCTGCATGCACGTTCTGTGCTGCATCCACACAGTGTGAAGTCCTCATAGACGTGCAATCAGATTCTGCCCCCCCTCCATTTAATGCAGTTGTTGCCATTTCCATATATCAGATCCTCAGCAGAAATGGTAAATTGTTCTTGAGCAAGTGCCCCGCTCCTAATCCCACTCCTAATCCGACATGCTAACCCATCTACCACACTGGTTTTCTGGGTGTCCGGTGCATGGAGTTTGCAAAAGCTGGTTCACAGTCTGTTCTGATCATTCCCAAACTTCTTGCTGGATCTGCCGCAAGCAAAACAGACACATGCTGGGACTTGGAGAACCCACCCATATTGGGAGTTTCCCTGTTGCTTCTCTTTGTGATTCACTGCTCTGACATTGCCTCTTTCCAATTCTGCTCGTGTGGGGCCACAGCTGATTCTGTCACATGCCTCTGCACTGAGCATGAGATTCATGCGCTAATCCTGAGTTCAGAGTTGGAAATTGATCGCATGCCCTCGGAGAAGGTTCCCTGCTGCATCTCTGTATGAGTCACCTAACTGGGTGTGAATCACTGATTAGGCTGAGTCAAGCCTGATGTATTGATTCATGCAGACGCAAGAGGGATGAGCTTCTCCAGGATAAATTCTCATATGTTGCATGTCCTTTAAAGACATCTGACAGAATCAATATGGTGTCGAGGTAGGAACAGGTGAATCCAGGTTCAAATCTTCACACGGCTGTAAAATCCACCTACCTCACATAATTGTTGCATTGAATAAAATGGGAATACTTGGTGGTCACAAGTCCCATTCATTTACCTCTGTCTCCAGTGTTTAGTAATCGGAGGTACTCTTGCCTTGAAGCTGGGTCAGGCCAGAGACCCATCTAGTCCAGCATCCTGTTTGCACAGTGGCCAACCAGATGCCTCAATGGGAAACAGGCAGGATCTGAGCAACTCTGCCATCAAGCTTTTAGCCCAAATCTCCCAAGTTACTTAATGCGGGCTAGACTTGAGTGCGTAGGAGTCCTTGCTATTGCTTCTGGGTAAGGTAAAACCTGCCATGCCAGGGGCTATAGTGGCATCTTCTTCCAGGAATTGGCATGTGACTGAGGCACATGAACAGGCAGAAGCAAACGGGTGCAGATTAATTAACCTGGAGCCGCAGCATGCAGCACATTTTGCTTCCATTGAATTGGGGTGACTCAATCCTCCTGGTTGAATTTGAATTATTCCCAGCTCAGCCTAGCCTCAAAAACAGGTTGAGCTAGTTCCATGAGTACTGTAGATGGGAATTAGTGTTCCTCGCTTCAGGGCTCTGAGCATCTCACCTGGTCGCAGGGAGCCTGTCCCATTAGACACCTCACTGGATGTTTTTAAAACACAGCGTAATTCTTCCAGATGTCTAAAGAGGACTAGTTGCTGTGACTTGGCACGAGCTTTGTTTAAAGTTTCCTGGATTGGCACAGGGCAAGCCGAGTGTGGTAGCAGGCAAAATGTACAAGTGAGGAGACCTGGGTTCCAATGAAGCTGCCAGGTGACCTTTGGCCAATCGTAATCTCCCAGCCTTCCATGCTTTGCAGGGTTGCTGTGGGGATAAAAAGGTGGGGAAGGGGGAAACAGAACTATATCGCTCAGCCTCAGCTCCATGGAGGAAAGACAGCATAAAAACAGCCAGGTAGATCTTCTGAGTGCAAAAGAAAAACAAAGAATTTAATTATTGGGAAGGATGGGAGCTACAACTCTCATCAGCCCCAGCAAGCTTAGCAGGTGGGAGTTGTAGTTTAGCAACATATGCAGCCCAAGTTTGAGTTATCAAATTGTTGCAAGAATTTGATTGTCGTTAATTCCCACGTTCCTTTCTGGCCTTCTAGGAAGTGAGATTTAAACGACTCTAGGAGGAAGCCCTCCCAAACCAGACCTTTGGCCCATCTAGCTCACTGATCCCTACACTGACTGGCAGCAGCTTTCCAGGGTTTCAGGCAGGGGATATTCCCAGCCTCTACCTGGGATTGAACTTCTGCATGCAAAGCAGATGCTACCCAGCCATGGTCTTTCCCCAGGAAAGGACCATAGTCTCATCTGGCTTCCTTTTTGGAAGTGCCTAACACTATAGCTTTATTACACCAGGCTTCTAGGAACTGGACTGTTGTCAGATGACACCCTTTAAACGTTTTGTTGGAAACGGGAAAGTGTGTGTGTGTGTATGTGACAGAAGCTGGTTACGTTAAGACACAGTCATAATCTTGCCTACGCAAACTCCCAGCCTATTAAATAAGGTTTAATTTGGCCGTAAACTAGTGGACAGGGACGGGCTTGCCAGAACTGGGTCTAAGAGCACAAGCAAAACTCTTCCTGTCCCTTAGGATGAGATGAGAACCTTCCCCAAAGTGCTGCCCAGGCAAGCAGCGTTGAACTACAACTCCCAGAAGTTCCAGGCAGCACAGAGATGGGCAAGTCCAGGGCCAGCTGTTATTTCAAAGACAGAAAATTCCAGGCCCCCAAACCCTATTGGCTTCTTCTAGCCGGTGATCCCTGCTGAACTGGCCACTGCAGTACCAGCCTCCACCCACTAGTGGCGCTGTAAGCACCACAGGGGTCTGTTGTGGCTTGCAAACTATGGGTTCAAGACCCACCGTGTGCCTTCCTGCCCACCTAAATAGTTGAGACCTGTGTTTAGCTCTCTGGTGCTAGTACTTACCTCCAGCTCTGAATGGACTTGTCTGTCTGTCTTAGGCTCTTGCGCAAGCTGCCCGTCGCCACTTCCTCCTCCTCCTCCACCACCGAGCAGGCTAGATAGCCAACCTTAGAGAGATCCCTTGTGGATTTCATGGAGACGGCAACACTTCTCTCTTCTCAGCTTAGGAGAAGCACCGGCTGGGGTATGTTTTTACACTTTTCTATCGGTGGCTGTGCCCCTGGTGGCTGGTGGCTGGTGGAACTGGAAGGGCAGAAGGTGAGGAGGCCAGCAGTGGATGGAGCCAGAGCCATGGTCAGGCACAGTCACCCCCTGTCCGGCTAGAAGAAGGCAGGCAGGCAGGCAGGCGGGGGACTGGCTGAGGTTGGTTGTAGCAGTGCCCTCCTATTCGGCCAGCCTCCCCTGCTTTGTCTATTCCCTGCTTAAGGGTGGAGAAACTGCAAGTGACGGGAGGTGGTGACATTAACAGTAGTCTGAGGTGTCTAAGTAAAATATATAAATGCAAGAGCCTTGCTGGATCAGCCAAAAGCTTCATCTTGCCCCAGTATTCTGATTCCAGTAGGGGTCAGCTGGTTGCTTCTGCCCACAGGCAGTGTGTGTGTGTGTGTGTGTGTGTGTGTACATACATCCCCAGCAATTGGAATTCAGAGGTATATAGATGCAGCCCCCTCAGTCTATAGCTGTTGATAGATGCTCTCTTCTGCCAATTAGTCTAATTCCTTTCAGGAAAAACAGAATTCCTTAAAGCTAGTAATATTTGTCCTAAAACTGGATTAGAGTGTCATTTCCATTACGGATATTTTTATATATATATATATATATATATATATATATATATATATAGTGTGTATAGATGAGGGGTGGGGAATGTCAGTCCTGGGGGCCACATGTGGCCCTCCAGGCCTCTCTGTGTGGCCCTTGCAACTTTCTCCCAGGCTACCCATCACCCTACCCTGCTTCAAACCTTCCTTGAGTGCTTTTGTGTGGCTGGTTTGCACCCTTGCGCTTTGACATTGCTTCTTGCTTGCCTGAGGACAGAGAGGAGTGTGTTTGTGTAGAAACTAGCCTAATGTACATAGCTAAAATTTGCATGTGCTTCACCCCCGCCCCGCAAGAGGGAATGCAAGCTCACGTAGCTACCCATCCCATTTTGGTTCTTCCTTGTCTTGGCTTCCCTTAATACAGATTCTCTCTCTCTCTCTCTGCAGATTCCGTCATGTCCTGCTTCTCCCACGTGTGGCACACGGAAGTGCCCAACTCTCCTCCCACCAGCCCCACCAGCCCCGTCCCAGCTGCCCCGCACGAGATCCCCGTCCCCCTCAGCCCCATCGTGATAACATCTCCCGCCTCGGAAGGCCGCCCCCGCGTGTGCTCGCCGGTGTGCTCTCCCACCTCCGGGAAGGTTCGGCTGGGCTCCCCCACCTCACCGCAGCCGGGTTCCCCCATCGAGTGCTCCATCTGCTTCAACACCTATGACAACCTCTTCAAGACGCCCAAGGTCCTCCAGTGCCAACACACCTTCTGCCTGGAGTGCCTGGCCCGCCTGACCGCCACCCTCCCCCCTCACCGAGTCGAGGACCAGCTCCCCTGCCCCTTCTGCCGCCAGATCACCGAGATCCCTCTGGAAGGGCCTCCGGGCCTCCAGACAAGCAAGGAACTTTTGGCCACCCTGCCTCCCGAGCTACAGAAGGAGAAAATGATCTGGATGGAGGGCACCCGCCTCTGCTGCAGGCAGTCGTCCGACCCAGAGAGTGCTGAGCCCTGCATCAGCATCGACGTCGCCCCCAGCAAACCCGAAATCCCTGTGGTGCCCCCAGAGAGCTTCATGAGCAGGCTTGCCCGCTGCGACATGTGCGATGACTGGAAGCGCATCATGCTGCTCTCGGCCTTGATCATCATTCTCTTCTGCATCATCCTGTGGCCGGTTCAGTGCGCCCTGAAGACGGGCAACCTCCGCTGCTTCACCAGGACTTACACGCTGAGCAGGCCACACTATGTGCCACCACCTCCAACCACCACCCCAGCGCCAACGATGAGCGACATTCTTGACCTCCTAGGGTGAGCCCCAGAGAGGGAGGGACTGTGTTTCAGTGGGCAGAGCACATATTTTGCACGCAGGAGGTATTTTGTACCTCCAAGTTGAACAAAACCCTCTTGGCCTAAGACTGTCACAGCGGACAACTCTAGACTCTAGGTGGTCCAACGGTCTGGCTTTCTGAGTTCGGACATCGGTGCTTTCTGCTCTCTCAACATGCTCATGCTGCTCTTTTGAGGAACCTCTGGAAACTTTTAAATAAAGACATTGCCGTTCCATACACCCTGTGGGTTCTTCTGTGTTAACCCAGTTTGTGACTCCCATGGCAATGCGGAGAGCAATGCAAGGTCAAGACCAGAAACTGTAGACACCTGCTGCTCCGAAGGATGCCCACCAAAGAGTTACCTGGAATGATGCCTCCCCACACGCCTATCATACCAGCAGGAATAAGAGGCCAACTGTTAAAAATTGCACAGTGTTGTCCCCTGGGCCCATTATATGTGAAAGGACAATGAAAAGGGGACTTTTCCCCAGAGACTAACTCCCTTCACCAACAGCTTGAATGAAGCTTATGCGCAATTATATCTTGGAGTGGGAAGAGAACGTATTTAATTTTATATGTGTTATTAAACATTTCAATTTTATATAGATGGTGTGTGGTATTCTACAAATATGGCAGTTTCTTTAAATTGACTTAAATATGTGTTGGTGTTTTGCAGGATTCCACCCCCCCCGAAGGGTGGGTAGCAGTACGCAATTGAAAGAGAGAGAAAACAAGCAGAGAATGGTTTTTAAAGAGGTTACGAGGGGCTACCTGCACTTGTGGTCTTCCCATTGGGGGCATATGATTGGCTGCTATGAGAACAGGAGGCTAGACTAGATGGCCACGCTTTGGCCCAATCAAGCAGGGCTTATCTTGCTAGATGGGTGTCAATGAGGTTCCTTCGTGGTTTATCACTGGTATGACTAGCCTAGGAGAATGCACCATGAATACACTGTACAACACACACACACACACTGCAAATCCTTTGCCACACGCAGAAGGTTCCTCAGCAAGCGACTAACTTTCGTAAAGATTTTCTAGAAGAAAGAACTTTTAAAAACTCGTGTTTTGATTAAACAATCCCTCCCTCCCAACCATCACCACCCAGCGGGTTCTTAAGCCTGATCTGTATTGAGACATCAGCAAACAAATCATGACCCTTTAAGCTAGCAGTGGTCATTTTTCCCAACTCTGTTTTAAGCACACAGAAACAAAACGCACCAGCAAGACATCGCAGCTCTGAAGCAACTCGCAGAGACTCCCCCCTAACCTTTTCCGAAGGCAGGGGAACATGGTGTCTTGCAAATGCCGTGACATTTATGTTGAATTCCTGCTCCGTGATTGCAGCCATGGGATTGTTGTCTTTCACATGGCGGTCCTACTTGAGAGTAGGACGAGCTCCTGACAACTTGCACCCATTAAGTGTTCGTTTACAGCTTTCAGCATGGCCCCTTTGTTTACTGCAAGCATTCAAGGTTTAATTTGGAAGTTTCTCACCTCGAAACTACTCTTTTTAAAAAGACAACTTCTACTAAGATAGGGTTGCCATATCTTGAAGAGCAAGAAAAAAAGAGGTCAGGGCCCGAGCTGCTGCCAGCCCAAGATGGGGTCAGTGGTCAGAGGGCTGGTGTGATTTAAGAGTCCAGCAAAATCTGGAATGCCACAGATGTTAGCCATCCCTGGTGTGGGGAAAAAGGTACCCTGTTTAAAAAAACCTCTCGTTGACATAGAGAAGCATTCCTAATATTCTCAAAATGATGGCACAATTTAGCATTTTCTCCAGGCAGTGACTAAAGGGGTGGCATTACTGTAAGGTAGCACAGCCATGTTCAGTCATAACAGTAAGCCAGAGCTGCTCTGAAGGTGATGGACTTCTCCCTCATTGGAGGTTTTTAGACAGAGGTTGGGGGCAGCTGTCTGCCAGGGATTCTTTAACTGTGAATCTTGCATGGCAGGGGGTTGGACTAGATGACCCACAGGGTCCCTTCCAACTTTACAATTCCGATTCTGCCATAATGTGGTTTCTCTGAAGCAAGCATCACACTGAAGTGTGACACCCAATCTACTCCTATTTTGCTCCTCTCCTGGCAGAATAAGACAACAAAGAAGCTTCAACTTCTAGCTGTTTCTGAACAAGGTGTGTGGAAGGATGCCGGTAGCTCCCTAGTAAGCCATGATCAGCCTGGATCGTTCTGTTAGCTAGCTGATCATAGCCTACTAGGGAGCCACAATTGGGGGGCATGGGCAAAATGAGCAAAAATCACAAACGAGAGTTGCTGCAACATACTACGGCCTCAGCCCAGTATACCTGAAGGAGCGTCTCCACCCCTATCATTCAGCCCAGACACTGAGGTCCAGCTCCAAGGGCCTTCTGGCAGTTCCCTCACTGTGAGAAGTGAAGTTACAGGGAACCAGGCAGAGGGCCTTCTCGGTAGTGGCACCTGCCCTGTGGAACGTCCTCCCATGAGATGTCAAGGAAACAAACAACTATCTGACTTTTAGAAGACATCTGAAGGCAGCCCTGTTTAGAGAAGTTTTTAATGTTTGATCTTTTATCGTGTTTTTAATCTTCTGTTGGGAGCCGCCCAGAGTGGCTGGGGAAACCCAGCCAGGTGGCAGGCGTATCAATAATAAATTACTACTACTACTACTACTACTACTACTACTACTACTACTACAATTCTCTCCTCTGCAGCTCAGTAAACCCTACCCCATTGAGGAGAAAACCGTACCACACTCCACGCACAATAATGTGCTTTTGCCTCCTATTTCTGTGACGTTTTAACAACTTTCCCCTCTCCACCCCACCCCACAAAAAAGGACACTCATTAGCTTATTGTGCTTATATATATATCTATATATCTATAAAAAAAACAAGTTAAAAGGAGATTCGTAGGTTCTATTACAGACATCCAGAGGCACTTGCAGATAAACGGCATCAGGGAATTTGTGCACGACGGGGGGAAAGTTTGTCTCTCTCCTGAATAAGTTAGGCCAAGAGTTGTTCCTAAAGCATAGACAGCTCCTCCCTTGACAGGTGGCATGCTGGGTCAATCTTTGGTTTTCTGTGCTGAATCCAAGGTTCAAGTGGTGAAAACGAGCAATAGGTGGTGATGGAAGGTTGTGGAGGACGTGCAGATGCGGCTCTCGCCAACCCCTAATATAAGGGCAGGAAAAAAGGGAGGGGGAAAGAGGTATTCGCTTTATTTATTTGCTCTGAGCATTTGTACCCCACTGTTCAACCAAAAAACACTCCCAGAGCATCTAGCAACGCAGATGAAACTAGCCTTCTGCTTGCTATCTCTCCCACTGAAGCAGCTGCCCCCTAGATGACAGTGGAAGGGAGAGGAAGCCTGATGGGGGCCGGCCTATCACACAGCAGAACCAATGGAGGTTGCTCTGCCTCCCAGCAATTTGAACATCACAGTATTAACAGAGACAGAATAGCAGGTGTCTCTGTTTTGGTCAAGCGCATTGCTTTGTTTTAAGGTCATGCCACCAGAGCTGTAGCCAGGTGATCATCTGCCCCTGGCAGAACCGCCCAGATCGCACCCCCTAGCCATGGACAAATTAGCTCTTCTTTCCGCCTCTCCTCCACCCATTCCATTCACCCTCTATTTAAAACCATTTCTTATGAGGCAATAATCAATACAGTCATACCTTGGATTAAAATCGCTTCAGGTTGAACGTTTTCAGGTTATGCTCTGCAGTGACCCGGAAGTAACGGAACACGTTACTTCTGGGTTTCGCCACTTGCGCATGCGCTCAAAATGACGTCACACAGATGTGCAGAAGCGGCAAATCGTGACTCACACAAACGCGGGTTGCGTTCTGCTCTGGATGCGAATGGGGCTCCAGAATGGATCCTGTTCGCATCCAGAGGTACCACTGTATTTATATTTATGGACATAATCCATAAGGGCCCACAATCGCCCGCGTCCCTGGCGGGGGCCCACCTCACCACCCCTAGCTACGCCCCTGCATGCCTCTAGTCCACATTGAGATGACATATCTCTTTCTCTCTCTCTCTCTCTGGCAGGGAAAGGGAATGCTTTTCAGCTCAAGGGCCACATCCCCTTTGGGGAAACCTTCTGAGGGCCACATGCCAATGGTGAGCGGAGCAATGAAAGCAGAATTCTATCTTGGTGGGGTAGGCTAATCTCCCCACACACAAACCCCTATCTATCCTCCATGCAGGCAAACAAGAGGCACTATCAGAGTTGCAAGGGCACTTTCAGCCTGACAAAGAAGATGTGGAATAGGGCCGGGGAGGGGCCGTGGCCTGTGGGGAGGGGTGTGGCCTGTGTGGAAGGGGGTGTGGTCTGCTGAGAGGGGGCGTTGCCCAGGGGGAATTCTGAGGGTTATGCAAGCGAGTCTGGAAGGGGCACATTTGATCCCATGGCCTGAGGTCCCCCATCTCTGATCTGTGGGCTGCGGTGGCTACCATTTCCTTCTCTGCCCTCAAATATAAAATGCCTGGGGCATTTGGGCAGGCAGAGTGGACGAGAGGGATTGCAAAACGGCCAGAAGCAGTTCCACTCAAACTGGATCGCCTTTAAAAAAAAGAAAAGAAAGCTAGACTATGGTACTACCAGTAATAACCTCCAAACCTTTTCAGAGAGTTTTAAAACCAAACCAAACCACACCACTGAAAATTAAAAGAAAACCTTTCAAAATGCCCCCTGCCTAAAATTTGTCTCCTGTGAACGGGGCAGTAAATATTAGGTGATGAGGAGGGGGGGAGGGGAAATCTCTCTTTCTCTACGGCATACAGAACAGGAACATTCCACGCTGCAACATTTTTGTTGCAGATCCCACTCGTCCCTTAAAACAGCGTTAAAGTTAAACAAACAAACCACAGACCTGTTTTATAGCCACCAAGTACACGTCCCTCTCTAAAGCTGCTATCTCCCTGAGCTGCTTAAACTTGAGACCTTTGTGGCTTTAACGCTGAGGTTCTCGTATACGGAGGCAGATTCTTCGTCGACTCTGTAGAAACACAGAATTGTAGAGTTGGAAGGGGCCTAGTGGGGCATCTAGCTCAACCCTCGTCTTGCGCAAAACAGGAGAAAGGGGGCTGGAACACATCAACCAAAAGCAAACTCCCATCCTCCAACCCCCCTCCCCCCCCAAAGAAAAACCTCTGGAAGCAGGGTGTGGAGAAGAGAAGAAGTCTTGCAAAAACAGCCAGCTAATATGCCTGCCTGGGACATCACATTTTGCATTTCTTGGGGGCTTTCGAGTGTTCAAAGTCTTTCACATCTATTATCTAGCTGTAACCACATGGCTGTTTTGCTGCTGCTTCCCCTGTCTATGAAAGCATTCTCATCTTGAGAGGCAGTGCGGTGTAATGGGTAGAGTGTTGGAGGACCAGGCTTCAAATCCCCCTCTCGCCCACCGGGGTGTGTGTATGTGTGACCTTGGGCCAGTCACTGCCTCTCAGCCTACCACAGGGTTGTTGCAGTGATGAAATGGAGAGAGAGGTGAACCAGGTAAGACACCTTTAATTCCTTAAAGGAAGGGTGGTATAGAAATGTAACAACAAAATAAACACTAAATCTTACAAAGAACTGAGGTAATGATTGGGTTCCTTAACAGTACTGTTTGCTGGGAGGCCTTTGGGCATGGAGGTGAACTGTTGGCTTCCCACCCTCCCAACATGCCAATTGGATGCTATGCTGCTCACAACAATTTGTATTTCTGCCCTCTCACAATTTCCTCTGGCACCCCCAACTCTGAAAATAATGTAGCCAAACGTTTGCTCTGAATTCATGTTGGTCCAAGGCTTCGATTCTACGCTGTCTCCCCAACTCCCCTACCCCACCCCACTTTGCCTTCAAATAAGGCCCTCTTCCACACAGCTCCACCTTACCCTGCCTGGACTCTTGGTGACGGGGGACGAGCTTTCATTCTGGGCTGCTCCATCGGCAGGTATCGGATATTCAAGTACTCTCTCTCCTTCCTCGTATTTCTCTGAAACGGACAACCGGACAGACCTGATTGGTTCCACAGCTCCTCCAACCTTTGAGGCCATTTCTAAAATGTGACCTACTCTCACTCAGAGTAGACCCACTGAAATCCATGGACGAGACTAACTTGGGTTCACTGGGCAGCATCCCACCTACTTTTACTCAAGAGTGGACTCATGGAAATCACTGTGCCCGAGTTAGCCAACGTCCAACAACTTCCATGGGTCTACTCTGAGTAGGACCAGCACTGGATGCAACTGCGGCTGGTGGAGGTTGGAGCCCAGCAGGTTCCTTATTCCTGCGTTTAAAAAAAAGGCAGAGCTGTGATGGAGGTAGCTCAGGGAAATACAGGCAAGTGACAGTCTAGTTCAGGGATGAGGAGCCTACAGCCCTCCAGATGTTGCTCTCACCATCCCTGGCCATTGGCCATGCTGGCTGGGGGCTGATGGGAGATGGGAGTCTGGTTCCCCACCTCTGGTTTAAATGCTTTCAGAGCAAACACCTTGGGAGTTAAGCTCGGAAAGCAATTGGTGACAGGAGTGAGCCAGCAGTAAATGACTCCCTGAAAGTTGGAATTAACTCTTTATTGGCAAGCGCATGATGTGCACAGACTTGGCGGAGTGTCAGGCCTAATGAGCACAGGTCTTGCCCCATGGATCAGTTGTCAAGACTGAAAGTCCCCACCTCCCCACAGCAGTCTAAGTCCTCTCCTCTTCAGAGTTTTTCCTAAGCAATCAGAGACTGCATCTGCATTAAGCCAACGTCGTCTTTACCCATTTCAGCCCTCTTCTGGTTCTGGGAGACCAGAGAGGAGGGGAGCTGGTTGCAGCAGGACTGGGAGACACCCGTGACTCTTCAACAGCTGGACTCATATCTGCCTCTTGGCATCCCTTTCCCCAACATTCCTGATTCAGCTTCTGCCTCCGATTCTGGGCTTCTCTCTGCCACAGACTCTCCCAGCTCACTAAGCCCTGTTACCTCTTCAGCTTCTGACACCTCCTCCTCCTAGACTTCTCTCTCTGACCACCCATGGTCATCCCACCACCACTCCCCAGTCTCTGAGCCTTCTTCCTTTCCCTAGCTGGTTCCTCCCACCATTCCTTTGATTCCAAAACTGGCCTGGTGTGATCCAGTCCCCAGTCCCATCCCTAAGCACTCTTCAGGTCAAAACCGCCCCTCTTTTGGTGGGCAAATGGGACGCCCCCTACCTGTTCCTCTTCCAGCTCCTTTTGTTCTGTGGCAATGTACTGCTGGACAGCCATGTAGACGAACTTGTACTGCGCTTCTGTTTGCACCATGCCAGAGCGCTGCCTCCGTACCATCTGGATGGTCTTGGGGATATCGATGTCACAGTCCAAGCCTATTCATGGGCAAGAAAGGTGGGGCAGCCTTAGGCCACATCCGCACTGTACACTTAAAGCATGCGGCTTCTCCCCCAAAGGGTCCTGGGAACTGTCATCCATCAAGAGTGCTGGGAATTGTAGCTCTGAACACTACAATTCCCAGGATCCTTTTGCGGGGGGGGGGGGAGCCATGTGCTTTAAAAGTGTGATGTGGAAAAAGAGCGTTTTCCCCTGCGGCAGATTTAGAATTGGGGGACCACCCATACAGCCAAGATGGCTTCCTCTTAAAGAAAGTGTAAGAAAACAACATTTCCCAAGATTATTTGGTGGAAACGAATGTTTTAGGGAAGGGATATGCATATGAGCCAAAAAGAAGATTACGATGGACACACAGGAACCTCAGATGATATATTCTTTGAATATTCACTCAGATTTCCTTGCACATAGCTTAATCAGTAGTCAAGACCAGGGCCAGATTTAGGTTTGATGAGGCCCTAAGCTACTGAAGGTAATGGGGCCCTTTATATGTCCAGCTGTCCTTTGTCAACAACAAATTGTCACTGTTTTTCGTGTTGAATATATGCTATATGGTAATTTATGGACCTAATAGGTACCTAAAATAGGGACCTAAAAGCCATTTGCACATAACAAATAGGAGCCTACACAACACAAAACACTGTTGCTGTACATAGGTTTTATTTTATTTATTTTTTATCTTATATTTTGGAAATGTACATCCAGTTGTTTTTTCCCTTTAAATTTTTTGAGGGGCCCCAAGAGAGTGCGGCCCTAAGCCATAGCTTGTTTAGCTTATACGTAAATCCAGCACTGGTCAAGACTATGCTGTCTTTACTGAGCATTCATCCCAATTTGTTTTTGGGGAGGTTATACAACAGAGAATTCATCCCTTGAATTCAACGTGCAGCCTTATCAGTTACAGTAGGTGATCAAATCCCTTCCGTAAAACAGTGACAGTCTGTTAGTGACCACTCTTGTGAGTGGCTCCAAAAGGCCAACTCATTTATAAAACGAGAATCGCGCCCAGGTGGGAAGTGTTAAACTTTCCCATAATGATGTAGTTAAAATTCAAGTTCCTTGTCCCTAGGATCATCCGGAACAATCTTGAAATCCCTTTTGGAACACAAAAAGCTGCTGAATGCCTAACTAACTGCATGGCGGCCAGCAAGAATGAAATGAAGAGGGCAAGCTCCAGAGGAACAAGAATGGGGGCAAGCTCTGGGGTCAAGTCTATAGTATAAAAGCTCACTGGTCAGGCATCTTCAGAGTTTTCAGCCCTGAAAACACCCAGAGAGCCTGTTTGCCCAGAGCAGTTAGTAGTTTGTGACCTAAAGCAAAGTTTCTCCGCTAACTGGTCTCCTGGATGCAGTACCAGCTCACTATAGGCGAGTGCCTATTATTTACAAGACTGCATTAAACATTCTGCATGCCCCAGATCCTCCTTAGAATTAAAAGGGGGAGAGAACCTCAAAGTTCTATTGTTTACCTTGCCTGTGAATAGTGTCCACCAAGATGTCTATCACTATGATGGTGCCCGTTCGTCCTATCCCGGCACTGGGGGAAGAAAGAGAGGTGAGGAGGGCAAAGTTGCCACCAGCCCAGCGCAGACATCAGCCCATTGGTCAGCCAAGGTGAGAATGGCTACAACAGGTACAGGAAGGGCTGGGACCCTTGACAACATTCAAGGAAGGGATGGGTGAGAAAATCAATCACCCAACATTTAAACCCTTTTCTCTAGAGGGTTTAACATTGAGATTACTGCCATTAAGGAGACTACAAGGCAGCCATAAAAACAGCGCCGATGGGATTCCTGACGCAAGGATCGTAATCCTTGTAATTATATGCCACCACCACCCCCCCCAGTCCCACTGAACTCCAACCATCCCAGAATCACTGTTTTCTCCTCCCATCGCCTGTTCTTGACATCTTAAGATGTTCACATTCTCTATGTTGGTTTATAATCTGTAAGGGAGGAGCGTAGATCCCTGATAGATAACAGAAAGTCCTTCATGCAGCGTGGAACTATGGAACTCACTCCCACAAGATGGCTTTAAAAGAGTGGGGAGCCTAGAAAATCTAGAGCGTACAAAGAGAGAGTGCTTTGATATTATTACTTGAGCAATCCATAGAAAATTCATTGGAGGAGTTCCGGCAAATGCCCAACACTGCCAACCTCCGCAGCCAGTTCAGCCAAGCATCGCCCCCTCCTGGCCACTCACCTGCAGTGCACTACGATAGGCCCAGTGTCCGGGACGCTCCTCTGGGCCCTGTTGACTTGATCCAGGAAGCCAAGGACTCCCCCCGGCTCATTGGGGACCCCGTGATCTGGCCAGCTGAAATACTGGAAGTGCTTGATCTGCCTGGGGCGCTCTTCCTGCAACATTGGAGAGGAGGAGGAGATAGTTTTGTAAGGCTAAATGCATATGCAGCTTTGAGTAGTGTAGGTCAGGGAAGAGAAACATAGATCTGCCTGGTTTAGGGAAATAGTGGCAGTGGGAACTGTTAAGTGTTATGGGTAGTGGGATGATTTGTCAAGGAATTGGAGAGGTGGGGGACAAAACTAGGAAAATGTTTGCACAGGTACTAAACTCTGGCGCAAAGGAAGTTGTATACCATGATTGCATCTTCCACAGGAGATCAGTTCCAAGCGTTCAATGTATATATAGAAGCGCATATACACTCTCTTGCCCGACACCACTGATTCATGAACATCTGTGAGGTGGGAGAGTAGGGGACAGCAGGAGGCACATGGATTGAGTGGAGAAGATTCTGTCACCTGTGTGCCATATGCAAAACTGAAAACAGCTTGCCTTATGCTCCTACTTTGTATTATTTAGCTCGGCGGGGTTCTCTATTTTGCTGGTTGCGGGAGGAACGATCTGCAAGATCTGCAACAGGCACTGGAATCACAATGCAAACTGCTGAAAGATTGCATTGAGCTTGCAGCCAGCTTTGCTGAGACGCACTCTTCTGAAGCTTCATTTTTCTGAAGGCGCTAGAAACTTTATTTTATTTTATTTTTTTAAAGATCAGAGGGATTTCTGAATTCTGCAGAATTTTCCACTTTTCCCACACCCTTGTGGGGCAACAGTGTATACTCATTCCTAGGTCTTTCCAGGCTGGAAGGTAGGGAGTTTATCTACAGGCAGATGATCCAGCGAGATTAGACGAAAATGCCATCTCAAAGCAAACACCATCACATGCAAAAGGGCTATTAAAGAGGTGACCTCTCACCCTGTCCATCCGTGAAATCTCCAGCTCTCGGATGTGATAACCTTGAGCTTCTCGTTCGCCAACATTCCTCACGCTGATGTAACCATATTCCTTGGCACAGTTTTTATCCGGCCAGTAGCGGAAACATTTATTCTGTGGGGAGAGAGAGAGAGAGATTAAATCCCATTAAAAGCAAAATTCCGGACTGCATCAACAAAAGGATCAAGAGAAACAACAGTGCCACTCTATTCTGCCTTGGTCAGAACCCCACCTGGCGTGCTGTGCCCATTTCTGGGCACCAAAATTTAAGGAGGATATTGGAATGTGTGCAGAGGAGGGAGACTAAGATGATGGAGGGTCCAGAAACGGAGCCTTATGAGGAGCGGTTGAGGGAATTGAGTATGTTTAGCCTGGAAAAGAGGAAAGTGAGAGGTGATGGGATGGCCACCTTCAAATATCTCAAGTGCTCTCACATAGAAGAGGGAGCAAACTTGCTTTCCATCGCCCTAAGAAGCAAGGGTGTGAACCAGTGGATTCAAATGACAGGAAAGGAGATTCTAGCTAAGCATTAGGAACATAGCTGTCAACTTACAGATTTGAAAATAAGGGACCAGCAGCCTCAAAAATAAGGGATCTGCAGCCAAAATAAGGGATTTTCCAAGCACAGGTATGTTCAACCTCTGAGCCCCTCTGAGCCAAAGGCAGAAAGCCCAGCCAGCAGCCAAATGAAGCCTCAAGCGGTGGTTCCCACAGTGCAGCAACCCGGCAAAGGGGATGCAGCAAGGAAAACCACCGTCGCCTCTCCGCTGGGAAGCGCTGAGCAAAGGCGAGTCCCCATGCAATGCGGCCGATTTGATCGGCACAAGGCATGCAAGCTCCACCCCCCAGTCGTTCTTAGACTCCTTATTGGGTGAGCAACGCAGCCAAGCAACACAGTTGGAGCCTGCCTCCTCCCTGGCCGGCAGGGAGGGGAGAGGAGCTGCTTCCTTTGAAACTCGGGAAATTTAAGGGACATCATCAATAAGGGACAGCAGCGGGACACAGCGCTGGGATAAGGGACTTTCCCGCCAAATAAGGGACGGTTGACAGCTATGATTAGGAAGAACTTTCTGATTGGACAGTGCAAACAGGCTCTCCTTCACAGGAGGTGTTTAAACAGAGGCTGGAAGGCTATCTGTCAGGGGTTCTTCAGCTGTGGTTCCTGTATTGTACAGGGATGGTCTAGAATTCAGCGGTTCTCAACCTGTGGGTCCCCAGATGTTGTTGGACTACAACTCCCATCATCCCTGAGCTCTGACCTTGCTAGCTAGGGGTGATGGGAGTTTGTAGTCCAACAACATCTGGGAACCCTCAGGCTGAGAAAGGCTGGTCTAGATGGCTCTCGGGGTCTCTTCCATCTCTACAATTCTCTGACTCTATAATCAATGCAGATCTCCATGTGTTGCCCTTCAGCTAGGTCTACTATTTTCTGTGGGCACATGATTTGGAGTGCTGCAGTATCTCAAAGCTGACGGAAGTTGTGGTTTCCTTTGTACATAACAGAACTTGCACCCCGTTCTCCTGAAATGAAAGCACCTTGTTTTTCTGGTGTTCCCAAATGCTTAGCTTTGGAGCATATGGAACAATTCCTCCTTGGTGTTCTCATGCACACCTTTCCCCAGAACGACTCCAGGAGCCTATTCTCACTGGCTGACTCACTTCCTTACTCTCTCTCTGATTGGCTCCGATCAGCCAAAAAGGGTGAGAATGGCTAAAAATCTTCCCCCTTCCATGCTGTGATTGGGCAAGCTCTAGGATGCTGGAGACAGGGGCCCTGCCGCACAAATCGTAAGGGATCTTCAATTCCCACAATCCTGGACTGCTACATCACCGGATAAGACGGTCCCTTAACTATCTGTTATCCATGAAAGAGGAGGAAAAAATACAAGCTTAAAGTGGTTGGTGGATGGGTGGGGGGCAGGCTATGATAGCATCCTATGACCTATAGGTCAGGACATTAATAGGCAAGATGTTTAATTGTTTTTATATGCAACAACTGCGGCAAGAGTATTATTAGCCCAGAAATGGAAACAAGAAAAAATTCCGATGAAAGAAGAATGGCAGACGAAATTAATGGACTATGCAAAATTGGACAAAATGACAGGAAGGATTCGAAACCTGCAGGACCAGAGATTTACAGAAGATTGGAAGAAGTACAGTGGTGCCCCGCAAGACGAATGCCTCACAAGACGAAAAACTCGCTAGACGAAAGGGTTTTTCGTTTTTTGAGCTGCTTCGCAAGACGATTTTCCCTATGGGCTTGCTTTGCAAGACGGAAACGTCTTGCAAGTTTGTTTCCTTTTTCTTAACACCGTTAATACAGTTGCGACTTGACTTCGAGAGGCAACTCATAGAACGCGGTGTGGTAGCCTTTTTTGAGGTTTTTAAAGACTTTGGTGATTTTTGAAGCTTTTCCAAAACTTTCCCGACACCGTGCTTCGCAAGACGAAAAAAATCGCAAGACGACAAAACTCGCGGAACGAATTAATTTCGTCTTGCGAGGCACCACCGTATATGAATTATTTGAAGAGCAACTGTAATCAACAAATTACGCTAGTAGGATTACAGTAAGTTTTGTAAGGCGAAATATACAAAGTGTTACAAAGTATAAAAAGATAGAGATATTGGTTATGAGTTTGAAATGTAATAGGGAGGATAAGAAATGCATACTGAGAGATTAGATTGGAAAATTTTCAGACAGGATTGATGGAAGTCAAAAATTTGAATAATATGTAAAAGTATGTTTAATTACTGTTGAAAATGATATGTTAAAAAAACTAATAAAAAAGTATATTAAAAAAAAATGATAGCATTCTATGAACAAGTTTCCAAACAGAGCTGGAGGGTATCAAGGAAGTGATTACGAACACTGCGATTTCCCTTTCTCGTTGTTGGTAATGAAACCAGCATTTTGAGAGGCAAGGCTGTTAATAAGGCTCTCAGCCAGCGTGGCAATTACCGGCTGGGTTCTGTGCTGGCTCCCTTTAAAGTCTCCGTTTGAAGAGGCTGTTCAAGCTCATCATCAGCTAATTATAACCCACTTGCTCTTTCTGACATGCAGAGGTGGGGACAAAAATTAAGAAAAAGGGAGCCCTGGCCAGCTCATCCGAGCCGTTACTTCAAACCAAAAAGGTTATGAGCCACAGCACAACTTCTGACACCATCGGAGCACCACTTGACATTTGGGCAGTGGGGTGTGGGAGCACGCGTGTGGAAACTAGCCTACTCTGGAAAGGTAAAATTCGCATTTGTTGCTTTGCTGACTTTTGCCTCTGACCCTTTCCCTCCTTGGCACGTGGCCCTCAGAAGGTTGCTGGGAGGGGAATGTAGCCCTTATGCTGAAAAAAGCCCCCCCCCCCCCGCACTCCTGAATGGCTCACCCTCCCTCGCTCCACTTCTTTGGTCGTCATGACAATGACGTGAGTATTCTCTTGGTAGACCATCGCCCAGAAGTCGTTGACTGTGGTTTGGAGGCAGCCCTGGGTGGCAATGTAGACTTTGCTGTGTTCAGAGCTCTTCCCGTCTTCAAGAACATTCTAGAACAGGGCGGGGGGGCAGGGGGTGTTGGTAAGTAAGGGAAATGGGACACCCACAAACACGAAAAAGAGGTTGGTGAGTATAAGGAAGAACAGAAAGACAAGCTCTAATGGATGACTAGCTTCGTTGTGCTCATTTAATTAATTTAAATTTATTAATTTCACCCACTGAAATCAGTGAACGTGCCTAAGTGTGGTCCATTAATTTCAGCAGGTCTGCTCTGAGTAAAAATGAGTTGAATGTCACCCTAAATTATCGTTTTCCCCCACCACATTTTAATGTATTTGTTTAATGATTAAATTATGACATCCAAAGCTACAGCCTCTTTACTATACAGACACATTTAAAAGGGGAAAAAACCTATGTAAAATAAAATAATAAATGAAAAAGTTTAATCACCTCAGCTAATAAATAAATAATTAATAATAATAATAATAATAATAATAATGTTAGGGTCACAGAGTTCCCTGTACTACATGTGGGTTTACACTGCCTTTCTGGTCCAATAATTTTATAAAAGACTCAATTTTTCCAACAATAACAAAATCATCTGATTGTCTGGCACATTAAACTTTTAAACGAACAGAAGCCAAAGTATTAGGCTGACACGATAAAAATGCTTGTACAGTGGTACCTCGGATGTCAAACAGAATCCGTTCCAGAAGTTCGTTTGACTTCCAAAACATTTGGAAACCAAAGCACAGCTTCTGATTGGCTGCAGGGAGCTCCTGCAGCCAATCAGAAGCTGTGGAAGCCCTGTCGGACATTCAGGTTCCAAAGAACGTACACAAACCGGAACACTCACTTCCGGGTTTGCGGCGTTCAGGAGCCAAAATGTTCAACTTGCAAGGCGTTCGGGATCCAAGGTACGACTGTACACCAACAGCTGAAATGGTACATGTTTAAGTTTAAAAAGGAGAATTTAACAAAACTAAAAATAATTCCCATGACCCTCTGGGTGAACCCAGGACCACTAAGCTGATCTAACTGAGCACCCCTGTGGCATAGTAGTAGTTAAAGCAGGAATGGGGAACCTATCCTCGTCCAGAAGTTGGTGGACTACGACTCCCATCATGCCTTGCTTTTGGCTGGGCAAGTTGGGGCTATTGGGACTTGGGAGTCCAAAAGCATCAGGGGCAGGGCGGTCCAACATGTGGCCCTTGAGGCCTTTTTGGCGGCCCTTGGCAACATTTGACACACAAACTCCGCAGCCCTCAGCTGCCTTCCTGAAGCACTGGGCTTTGGGAAGGAGGTGTGAGACTCTGGAAGGGTCCTAGAGTCTCCCCACCTCCTTCCCGAAGCCTAGCTAGTGGCTTCCCAGCACTAATTTCCCATCAAATTTTGGCACTGTGTGGGCTGTGGGTTCCATGTTGAAGTACTCTTGCTGCCCACTTGGTTTGAAAAGCTGGACTGCCCTAATTTAGAGTGCTGAAGTTGGGGGCTGGGAGGACCCAATATCTTACCTCTCTGCCCAGCTTAGAAGAAGAGGAGTTTGGATTTGACATCCCGCTTTATCACTACCCGAAGGAGTCTCAAAGCGGCTAACAATCTCCTTTTCCCTTCCTCCCCCACAACAAACACTCTGTGAGGTGAGTGAGGCTGAGAAACTTCAGAGAAGTGTGACTAACCCAAGGTCACCCAGCAGCTGCATGTGGAGGAGCGGAGACGCAAACCCGGTTCCCCAGATTACAAGACTACCGCTCTTAACCACTACACCACACTGGCTCTCTGCACAAAGTAGTGCTGAGAACGAAAGGCCCTTTGTCCATGTTCAGAGACACCTGCTACTTTGCCACCCATTGCTTTGCAGGTTAAGATCAAGTCCTCTGGACCTCCCCTTCCCGGCATCAGGCCTTCTCTGCTCACCTTAATATAATTGGCATTGATGTAATCGGAACCCGGGACACTCTCATCTACATCTCGGAGAGCCACCCGAGTCGTGTCAACTACATGAAAAGAGAAACATGGCATGATATTTTGGGGAGAAAATTGCAGCAATTCCAGATGTATTTATAGGTTGTCTCCTGGATAACCCTCACAAATGACCATGCAAGGTAGTTTAAGGTAAAGGTAAAGGTACCCCTGCCCGTACGGGCCAGTCTTGCCAGACTCTAGGGTTGTGCGCTCATCTCACTCTATAGGCCGGGAGCCAGCGCTGTCCGCAGACACTTCCGGGTCACGTGGCCAGCGTGACAAGCTGCATCTGGCGAGCCAGCGCAGCACACGGAACGCCGTTTACCTTCCCGCTGGCAAGCGGTCCCTATTTATCTATTTGCACCCGAAGGTGCTTTCGAACTGCTAGGTTGGCAGGCGCTGGGACCGAATGACGGGAGCGCACCCCGCCGCGGGGATTCGAACCGCCGACCATGCGATCGGCAAGTCCTAGGCGCTGAGATTTTACCCACAGCGCCACCCGCGTCCCTTGCAAGGTAGTTTATGGCAACACAAAAAAGTACACACACACACGTCACTGTCCCAAGATGGTTAAGTCCTGATACAAATCCTAATCGCTCCACCACACCAGACCCAATGCTCTGCCTACTTTTGCTTCTGACTCCGCCCACCACTGGCACGCGGCCCTCGGAAGGTTGTCCTGGACAGGATGTGGCCCTTGGGTGAAAAAGCTGTGATGCTTACAGGGAAGGATGTTTTTGTAGCGGTTCTTCGCTTTGTTCTCTGCACGCTGTCCCTCTTTCCGGGGGTAGAGGAACTTGCACTCCTGCTGCTGCAGCATCTGCAAGGGCAGAAACAATAAAGAGAGAAAGCTTGAATTTTAAAAGACACTTCGCATCCGCAAAGTGCTTTCGAAGAGGGAGTGTAAACCTTGAAGTGAAATCTGTACAAACTACCTGAAAGGTAGGCCAGTATCCCCAGGATTGCAAATAGGGGGCGCTGAAGTATTAAAAACCACTAGTTGCCTAAGGCAGTGTTTCCCAAACTTGGGTCTCCAGCTGTTTTCAGACTACAGTTCCCATCTTCCCTGTCACTGGTCTTGCTAGCTAGGGATGATGGGAGTTGTAGTTCAAAAACACCTGGAGACCCAACCTTGGGAAACACTGGCCTAAGGGGTCTCATTATGGCAAAGTGCAATATCAGAACTGGATTGGGAATCTGTTGGCAGGAGGGATCTCCTTTGGGTGAGGCACAGAGGGGAGCAAATGGCTCACCCAGGTGAGCAATGGGATGGGAACTACTGTCAAGGCGATTTGGTTACATTGAAAACTGTCGTCCTCGCTCTTCCTTTCCTCTCGCTTTCTCTTTCTTCTTTCTTTCTTTCTCCTTGTCTTTTCTTCCTTCTTTTTTCTCTTTTAGACTAAAGTAGCTGTTTTATCTCAGCATATTATAAAAAGCTACTTTGCCATGGGTATGTATTTTTGTGTATCTTTGAATAAGTTTCAATAAATATATTTAATAATAATAAAGGGAAACAGTTGGACTCATAACTGTTTAGTTCAGTTCTATGACGGACTTGTTGATTTATTGATGGTTTCTTTGCTTTTTTATTTGCAAATCTAACAAAATTAAAAAGAAGAAGGAAATATAAAAAGGAAAAGAAATATTTCTATTTTTACTACTGTTGTTATTCTTATTCTTAACCCTCCATGACCTCACATTTGTTTATGGTTAAAACCTTTTTATTTCAGGAGGCCTTTGCAATCAAAAAAATTCTTTCTTTCTGATGATCTTTGTTCAAATTTCTGACATTCAAAACGTTGCTCTACATTTTGTTTAATGTACATATATCTTATTTCTTGCTATAAGCTGCTTTTACAGCTAGGATGGTAAAAAGTAGGATATACGGGAGGCCCCATACCTCGGGTTAAGTACTTAATTCATTCTGGAGGTCCGTTCTTAACCTGAAACTGTTCTTAACCTGAAGCACCACTTTAGCTAATGGGGCCTCCTGCTGCCGCCGCGCCACCGGAGCACAATTTCTGTTCTCATCCTGAAGCAAAGTTCTTAACCTGAGGTACTATTTCTGGGTTAGCGGAGTCTGTAACTTGAAGAGTATGTAACCTGAAGCGTATGTAAGCCGAGGTACCACTGTACATGTTTAAAATAAATAAATAAAAACAGATGCAGTATTTGCCAAACTTGGGTTTTTTGTGTGGAGACTGTAGTTTCTGTTATCTAATTCTTGTTTTTCTTGTGTACCTCAAACTCCTCCCAGAAGCCTTGCTTGGCCTTCTCGCTGTGGTCTGCCATTTTGTTCAGTTCCTTTACCCGGTTCTCGATGTTGGCAGCAATGATTCGTGTGGCATTGAAAGGCTGCAAGACAGGGATGCGCAGAAGACAACCTCACAACATGAAGGGCCAAGAAGAGAGAAAGGGGTTGAGTTGGGGTGACAGGAACCAGAAAAAGGACATCCCTGGAGGACTCAGCGAAGGCAGGCCCCTTTCTCGGATGGCTTCTCCAATCAGGGACAACTCAGTCCCACCTAAATAACTGTTGCCATGTTACCTGTTTCAGGTGTACAACTGCCCCAGACTTCTCCACCATAGGGTTTTTCTTGTAGTGCTCCACTAAGTCCGTGAGGGTGTCAAAACGCTCGCCACCCCCAACGTCGTATTTTCCATCCAGCTGTGGGGGGGAAGGCAGAGTTATGACTGCAGAAATGAACACACACAGAGAGACTGAGGTAGAGGCAGAACAAGATGTGGACTAGGACAATGTTGACTCAAATCCTCACTCCGTACATGATCTCAGATCTCACCTTGCCTAATTCAAAGGGCTGTGTAGAGCAGCGAAAAGCATGTTAGTCGAGGGAAACCAAAGTTCAGCCTCATCCAAGAGGCTTCGCTAGGCTTTCTGCCTCTTAGATTTGTTGCAAGGATAAGACTAACTTATTTTTTGAGGGCAGAAGGGGAGAAAGGAACAATTTGTGCCATTATTTATAAATCTAATCTAATCCTGTCTCATATACATATACATATACATATACATATACATATACATATACATATACATATACATATACATATATGAAAACTGTTGGTTTGCTTGGCATATGAATCTCACTTAAGATACTGTATTTTTCGCTCTATAGGACGCACTGTTCCCCTCCAAAAATTAAGGGGAAATGTGTGTGCGTCTGTCAGGGCTGCCTCAAGTCTCAGCTCACAAAAGACCAACGCCTATCTCTTCTTATATACAAGAGTGTTTATTGCAGTTCATTGTTTGCTTCACATCCGAGGCGCGCAGCCCTACGTCTGCTAGGCTTAGACCGCTGAAGTCCCCTCTGAATCCGTCCCTCCCCTGCACCAGTTTAAGAGGCTTGCGCTGCTCCACCTCTTTCTCTCTTTCCTTTTCCGCAGGGTCTTTCTGCCCGCTGGGGTTTCGCCCCTCCTGGATTCCTCTGACGCGGAATCAGACTGCTCTTGCCCCCTCCTGCGGGCTTTGGGACCTGGCCCCTCCTCCGGGCTCCCTGTACTTCCGCGCGCCTCTACATTTGAACTTGGCGCGCGCGCCCAACCTCTAACCTTCCTTTTAACAGCTACACTACTCCCTTCACTACTCCCCTCCCCTTCCGGGAGGGTGGCTTGCTCCGACCTCCCTCCTTCCTCTGCTGCCGGAGCCGCTTCCCCTGATACACTGAAACCTCCACCCCCTTCGCTGCACTCTGGCGGGGAGGCTGGTCCTGACGCCCAGCTGCCACTTTGGGATCCCCCGCTGGCCCCCTGCTCCTGACACGTCCCCCCTGGTGCTCCCCTGGCCTTGACCACCGGCGCCCCCTTCTGGGAATCCTCTGATTCACTGGAAAGACTCATGGAATCTCTTGAGTCATTGTCATCCTCTTCCTTGCTGTCCTGGGATTCATCCCCATCGCTCTCCATCTCCTGCCTACCCTGTGCCTCTGTCCCTGAACCCCTGACAGCGTCCTATGGGGGCAGAGAGAGGGAGATTTTCCCCCCCCCCTTCCTGTTCTCCCCTCCTATGGTCCGATGCGTCCTATAGAGCGAAAAATACGGTATATTTTGCATAATGGTTCCTGAGATCAAGAAAACAGGGCTTTAATCTACGTTTGGGTACAACTGGGTGCCATTTGGAATCAAGATGGCGTACCTCACAAAAGTGTACTTTGGGGGGGGTGTCTTAGAATCCCCAAGCGACACTGGATATGAGACTACTATTATAAATAAATAATAATTTGGCTCACCGCAATTGCTATTTTTTATTATTACACAGTGGTACCTCGGGTTACAGACGCTTCAGGTTACAGACTCTGCTAACCCAGAAATAGTACCTTGGGTTAAGAACTTTGCTTCAGGATGAGAACATAAATCACGCAGCAGCAGCGGGAGGCCCCATTAGCTAAAGTGGTGCTTCAGGTTAAGAACAGTTTCAGGTTAAGAACGGACCTCCGGAACAAAATTAATTACTTAACCCGAGGTACCACTGTATTTAGTGATGCAGACAGAACAGTTATTGGCATTTTACAGTCTTGAGAGTTCATTGGCTCAAAACAGGCGAATGGCAAAACCTTTCACTGTAGCATCAATGCCTGTCCATCAGCACAATGGATTAAAGCTCAGCGGCAAGGAGAAACTTCATGTTGGATTCCCACCCCCCGGGGGAATTTAACTAGAAATCTCTGAGGAATGTCTGACAATCTGCTTTCACAACACCTTACCTGGTACCGGATCATGATGTGAGTCACCCGGGCTTCCGGTCCCCCGTATCAGCTTTGTCCTCATTCGTCAACACCGACAAGACAAAGTCTCCAGGCTTGCTCTGGCTGCCCCTCACCAGGAAGCTCCCGGGCTTGCCCTTCTCAGTGAGGAGCTTCTCGGCTTCTTTTCCCGTCAGGTGGCCGTGGTACCATCTAGGAAGGCAAAGAGCTTCAGGGAGAGAGTTTGGGGTGGTGCAGTAGGCCAAGAGATCAGGAGTTATGGCCAACTAAGTTCTGGGACTTAGGGACGCGGGTGGCGCTGTGGGTTAAACCACAGATCCTAGGACTTGCCGATCAGAAGGTCGGCGGTTGAAATCCCCACGATGGGGTGAGCTCCCGTTGCTCGGTCCCTGCTCCTGCCAACCTAGCAGTTCGAAAGTACACCAGTGCAAGTAGATAAATAGGTACCGCTCCGGCAGGAAGGTAAACGGCATTTCTGTGTGCTGCCCTGGTTCACCAGAAGCGGCTTAGTCATGCTGGCCACATGACCTGGAAGCTGTACGCCAGCTCCCTCAGCCAATAAAGTGAGATGAGCGCTGCAACCCCAGAGTCGGCCATGACTGGACCTAATGGTCAGGGGTCCCTTTACCTTTACCTACATTCTGTCTAGAGTATGATTATTTATTGAATTTATATACCGCCCTATACCCTGGGGTCTCAGGGCAGTTCACAGAATAAACTCAAGATATAAAACCACAAAATACCTAATAAAAATGAAAACAACAACCCAATAGCCCCCCCAAAAAACCATCTTTAAAGGACATAAGATGTAAATCAGATCAACCAAAGGCCTGGTTAAAAAGAAATGTTTTTCCCTGGCACCTAAAGGTGTATAATGAAGGCGCCAGGCGAACTTCCCTGGGGGGAGCATTCCACAGACGGGGAGCCACTGCAGAGAAGGCCCCGTTCTCGTGTTGCCACCCTCCTCTTGAGGAGGAGGCACACAAAGAAGGGCCTCAGAAGATGATCTCAGGGTCTGGGTTGGTTCATATGGAAAGAGGCAGTCTTTGAGGTACTGTGGTCCTGAGCCATTGAAGGCTTTAGAGGTCAAGACCAGCACTTTGAATTGGGCCAGGAAACTACTTGGTAGCCAGTGCAGTCGGACCAGGATTGGTGTAATATGCTCAAACCATCTTGCTCCGGTGAGCAACCTGGCCACTGAATTCTGCACCACTGAAGTTAATGGGCAGGAACACAGGACACTGATACAGTATCAGACCCCTGGGTCCATATAGCTTGGTATTGTCCACACTGACTGATTGTCCGCCTCTCCAAGGTTCCAGACAAGACATCTTTCCCAGTCCTGCCTGGAAATCCCGGGGATTGAACCTGGACTCTTTTGTAGGCAAAGCAGATGTTCTGCCATTGAGCTACAGCCCTTTCCTGGACCAAAGACAGTCATGGCTCCTAGCAACAATGGCAATGTTCCACCCTCCACAGTCAGAGGCAGTAGACCTCTAAATACCAGTTGTTGGAACTACATTTAATCACAGCTAAATTTCATATATTTATAGTCGATTTCAACATTGTGAAACATGTTTGCTCAAGGACATGTTCCAGGCAGGGGGGGGGGGATACTAAGGGTATTAGTTAGCATTAATATAGTAAGCCCGCAACTTGTGCACATTTAACTTGTGTGCATTCAGCACTTGGCAATTTTAATTTTTTTTTAAAAAAAGGAAGTGGAAAGGGGGGGCAGATTAAAAAAGACTTTGGCAATCCCACCTCCTATTGCACCCAATGTGTTTTGACTATATGCGATTTTGGCTTTAGGCATGATGCTTGGAATTCAACCTCAGTGTTAAGTTACGGTGTTACTAAGGATACAAAGCGGAGCTGGAGAGGGGTGTGGTCTGGGGAAGTGGGCATGGCTTAGTAGGGGGTGTGGTCTGGAAAGAACCCCAAGGGCCACCCTGGCCTGCAATTTGCCTCCATGCCTGCTTGCATCATGGGGGTGCAGGTGTATAAGGGAGAGAGAAGGCAGTCCTGCAAGCTCCACCCCCTTTCCCTTCTAGACCCACCTACAGTTGACCAGTGGGCCTCACAGATGTGATGATACATCAGGCTTTAGCTTGCCTCTTTATGTAAATTTTTTACACACATGCCTACTTTATATGTGGTGAGCAGATACGGACAATAATAGTGATAATGATAGTAGTAATAATAATAATAATAGCCTGTCCATTCTAAGCACAGGGGAGAAACTGATTATTTGCATTTTAGTGAGAAGATACCCAGTTCACACTTCTTGAACCAATTCACAAGCCAAAACCCAATAATATTTCAAAAATTCTATCTTCCCCGAATTTTGCAATGCAACTCTCCGTCCAAATAATGCATATACTGGGAGGGAAAGTGTGCTGGAAAATTGTGTGAAAATAACACAAGGAAAATGCATTACATGAGGAGAGAAGTTGCAGCAAAAATGTATATTATTAGTTAAAACTGGATATAATAATGCGTCCGTTAGGAGAAACTTGACATGAAAACGCTGGTGGATTTTCATGGGGTGGGGAGATCGCCAATTGCTATGGAAATGTGGAGAACGGAATGGAAAACTGCAAAAATGAGAAAACGAGAAAAAGCATGATTGACAGATTCCTCCATCCTGACTGCACACCTGAGGCAGACACCAGGACTAGGCCTCCAGTTTGCCCCATGAGGAAGGCCTCTCTTTCTTGTAAGCTTGAACCTCTACCCCTTCATCCCTAGATGGCGCCATCAGCCTATTTTGAGGAGTGACTCTCTTTCCCTACACAGCAAAACAAACCCCTCACCATGGAGGTACTTTCTGCCCCTGGGTCCTAGAGGTTCCTATCTTTATGTCATCAGCCCTGGCTGTGAAGAAATATAGGAATTAAGAGATGGGAACAAGAGTTAAGCAAACACCTGGAAATCAAGGCCCCATCTTTAAGCTGTCGTGGCTTCCCCCAAAGAATCCTGGGAGCTGTAGTTTGTGGATTGGCCCTGAGAGTTGTTAGGAGACCCCTATTCCTCTTATAGAACTATGATTCCCAGACCTCCCTGAGAAAACAGATGGATCGTTAAACCACTCTAGGAATTTAAACTAGCTTTTTAATACTTTAGTTAATTTATGTGTAAATCGCCTTGAGACCATGGCTCAGAAAGTAATTAATAAATCAACAATTACGATGCCAATTATAGCTCTGTGAGGCGACGGAGTCTTCTAACGACTCTCAGCACCCCTAACAAACTACAATTCCCAGGATTCCTTGGAGGAAGCGTGACTATTTAAAGTGGTACAATACATGGATAACACAGGTGGGGCCCAAATTTGCCAACAGACCCAGGGCCAGGTCTGGTATCGCCAAGCAGATGCCAGGACCTGCCAGAGACTCTTGCCCTATTCTCCTCCCCATTCCTTAATATTCTTCCTCAGTGTCAGGATGCTGCCATTTTAAATCCCCCACAAAGCCCCAGAGTGATTCTACACCAGAGGCATTGTGGGAAATAAACATGGTGCCCACCTGATCAGAAAGTGCTGGGTAAGCCTAACGGAGGTGTCCAACTGGTACAGGAAGGGGCCCTTAACACAGCAGCATGCTGAGAGCTGCTTCTATAACAGACAAGGAGAACCTGTGGCCCTTCAGATATTGTTGGACACCAACTTCCATCATCCATGATCAGAGGCTATGCTAGCTAAGGCTGATGGGAGCTGGAGTCTAGCAACCCCTGGAGGGCCACAGGCTCCCCATTCTCCGGAAGCCTGTGACCCTCTAGGTCAGGGTTTCCCAAATCCAGGTCTCTAGCTGCTTTTGGACCACAATTCTCATCATCCCTGGCCACTGGGGTCCAAAAACAGCTGGAGGGACACAGCCCTGATCTAGGAAGCAGCAGCAGAAACTATGATTCTTTGCATTTATACAACACTTGAAGTTCAAAGCAGTTTACACGCATGTTCCGTCTCTCTCACAACCACCCTATAAGGTAGGCCAGGACGGTGCCCAGGGAAGGTCAGTATGAGAGCATGCAAACAGAGCTGGATCTGGGACAGGAGCTCCCAGCTCACCTCTCCGAGGTGGGATCTTGGCAGTTGAGAGGAAACTTCAGCTCAATGATGTTGCTGTTCTTTTCTCGCAGGAGACCCTGCTGTTCAGTGTAATACTGGACCAGCTCCGCCAACGTGGCAAACTTCTCCCCGCCATACAGGTCGTAGTAGTCCCCAGAGTTCTGGATTTTGATGTGGGTGACTTCGTCATTCCTCCTGGAGCCGGAAAGCGGTGGCGAGCAGGAGAAAGAAGAGAACAGAATTTGTAACGCTGGGTATAAAGACAAACAAAAGCAGCATATTCAGTGACCTATCAAACAACCAGCCCAAGGGCAAATGGTGGATGGGGGCAAATCCATCCCCCCCCCCAAGCTTAGGTTCCCTACATTTCCACATCTATTTGTGAACTTTGTTTTTTTTGGGGGGGGGGTAGAATCATGAAAAATGATCAGCATTTTAGGGCTCATTTTGCACTGCCTAATATACCGTATTTTTCACCCCATAGGACGCACCGGCCCATAGGACGCACCTAGTTTTTTGGGGGGGGGGAATAAAGAAAAAAATATTATTTCCCCCCCAGGTGCGGGGCTGGGGCGGGGCAAGCCCGAGCTTCCCCTGACCCCAGCCCCCAGAACAGGTTGCTCTCCCACGGCTAGCGTAGAGCTGCGCGAAGCCCAAAGCTTGGGGCGTGATGAGCTCAGCGCGCCCCAAGCTTCTGGGTGCCAGCAAGCTCTCCCACGGCTAGCGGATAGCTGCCTGGAGAGTGAGGGGGTCGGTGCGCACCGACCCCCCTCGCTCTCCAGGCTTCAGCAAAAGCCTGCATTCGCCCCATAAGACGCACACACATTTTCCCTTCATTTTTGGAGGGGAAAAAGTGCGTCCTATAGGGCGAAAAATACGGTACATATTTTTGCAAAGTGGTTTCCTGTGATATAAAGCATTTTTCCATGTTATTTTCACCAATATATGCGTTTATTATATGCACCCTTGACCCCAGTATATGCATTTTTGCACACGCTACTTGCCTACAGTCCCCAGCGTGGTTTAACTACCAGACCCCCTTCCCAGGGAAATGTAATATTGTGAAGGGAACAGAGGTTTCCTAACCGTTCTTGGCACCCTTAACGAACTACAGCTCCCATAAATCTTTGGGGGAAGACTTAACTGTTCCAAGTGACATTGTGATGCTTGAGAGGTATGGTGTGAATGTGGCTTTGGGTTCAAAACCCCACCAAGCCCTGAAGATTATGTGTCACTCATTGTCACTCTACCAAACAGGGTTCTTGTGTGGGGAGGAAAAGTGGGGTCTAAAAATGAGCTAAAAACTGATTGTAACACCTGTTTGCAAAACAAACCCTGGAAGCAAGAGGCTACATGAGGCAGAGTGGTAGGTTGACATTCAGGTGCAAATCTTCACTTGGCCTTGAAGCTCTCTGAGGGACTCTGGCCAGTCTCTTTCTCTCTCTCTCTTCTTGCACACTTGTTGTAAAGACAAATTTGGTGTGTGGGGGGGTAGAATCACGCACGCTGCTCTGAAATTCCTGGATCAAGTGCCAGCACCAGGGACTTCCCCGTTGATGCTGACAGGGCCTTTTCAGTGATGGCTCCCCGGTTGTGGAATGCCCTTCATTAACCTTCAGAAGGAAATGCATTCCTGCTCCCCCTGGCTGAACAACCCTGTTCCTGGCAACCCCAAAATCACTGGACGGAAGAACGTTTCTGACCATAACTGCTTTTAGACGTTTGCAATTGGTTTTTTTGTAGAATGCTTTCATTTGTTTTAAAATGCTATCTTTTTTAAAACTGTGTATCTGTTTGCCGCTCTGGGCTCCCAGTTGAGGAAGGGAAGGATATAAATTCAATAAATAATAATTAAATCAAAAGTGGGATAAACATCAGCATCAGAATATGTGCACAGCCAGGAGGGTCAGAAACCGATGCAAGGTTTTGTTTTATTGTTTAATGTGCATTTTTTTGTTTTTTTAAATAGTATTAGCATTTGTCACCACTATGAATAAAGACTCTGAATAAAGGCCTAATTCAGTATAATAAGAAAGTTTCCTGTGTTCCTAAATGAGCCCAGCTCTTAGGGGAGAGTCCCCTGCTGCCAATCTTACTGGAGTCCCGCAACTGGGAGTGACCAAATTCACTGGCCCACCAAGCTTTTTAGAAGCAGACAACCCCTCCCGGACTGAACTCATCCATCAGGCGTCTGGAGGCCTAAAGGGGCCAGCTCAGCAGGCAGGCAGGCAGCCTCTTAAGTGCCTTTAAATGCAATTAGCCTCCCTCCTCTTAGGAAAGCCAGGGAGGGGAGAAAAGGCCAGAAAGGGTCCCCAATGGGACTGTGCCTGTGCTCTCAGCACTGCTAATAGCCAAATGGGATTAACCCGTTCCATGCTAGAAAGAAGAAGACGACAGAAAGTTGCTCACAAACCACTGTTTCCTTCCTAACCTGTTAAATGAAGTTTTAAAAAACCGGAAAGCATATTATGGGGTGTCCAGCATCCCTCTGGGGTATCACAGACCGGTGTCTTTCTTTGCATTATTGTTGTCATTGTTAAAGCTTTTTAATGATACAAAAACTAATCTATATAAAAACAAAAGCAGAAAAAGAAGAGAGAGAAGCATGCATGGGGGGGGGAGAAAAAATCAGAAAAGAAAGAAAAAAGAAAAGTGGGAGGGAAGGAAAGGAGGAAGGAAGGAAGGAAGGAAGGAAGGAAGGAAGGAAGGAAGGAAGGAAGGAAAAGCAAGCAAGCAAGCAAGCAAGCAAGAAAGAAAGAAAGAAAGAAAGAAAGAAAGAAAGAAAGAAAAGAGGGCTTCCAGTTCTTCATCTGTCAGTTACATATAAAGGATTATTCGAAACATTTGCTCCACAATAAGATTCTACTTTCCAGAAACCAGTATTTTTTCAATCTTCAAACCCAAATATCGCAAGTTTGCAGACCAGAGTCTCTCCCAGATGCCAGGGACTGGACTGGGGACCGTCTGCTTGCAAAGCACTGCAACTATGGAACTCACTGCCACAGGAGGCAGTGATGGCACCCCAACTTGGATGGCTTTACAAGCAGATTCTCTCAGGGAGGAGAGTGCCACTGATGGCTGCAAGCCACAATGGCTCTGCATTGAAACCACAAGAGCTTGTGTGCTCAAACCGTGTTTGTGGGTTTTCCCACAGGCATCTGGTCAGCACTGTGAGAACAGGATGCTGGGCTAGAGGGGCCATTGGCCTGATCCAGCAACCTCATCTTTCATTCTGGCATCTCGTATGCTCATTGACACGATTGCTCCTGCGTGATCCTGGAGCATTACTGAGCTGAGAATGAATGTGGTGAAAGCAAGGGAAATATTTTTAAATGGGCAGGCTATGCTAGCACCTGGAAAAAAAGTGTGCAGTTCTAAAACTGGGGTGGGGGGTGGGGAATAAAAGAGGAAATTACACACAATCCTTTGCAAATGACCAGGCCACCACACAAATGCTTCTCTGCCAGAACCGCCTACATCTAAACGCCCGACAATGCTTCCGTGGAGTCACGCTCAATTTGTTTGATGCCAAAATCGCTTCTACACAAAGAAGGGACACCTGTGGCCTCGCCACAGAGGCAGCTATTGAGCGAAGGCGGCAGGGTCCCTCTCCAAACCAGCAGCTGGATTAAATAATTACATGAAAACGGCTGCGGCTGCAAATTTCGCTTCGCGGGAGAAGAACCTCCGTCGCCCTCAGATCCGTCTTGGCGCGGTTTTAGAAAGGAAGACGGCTCTCTTTCCCTCTCCGAAGCACACAGCTGCAGCTGCTAATTACCTCAAAAGCTCTCTTAGATATGAAAGCTGAACTGCCAAGACACAAGATTTACCCACTCTGGAAGAATGGCAGATGAAGGTGATTGATTACATGGAATTAGCAGAAATGACTGGCAGAATCCGAGACCAGGGAGAAGAGTCGGTGAAAGAAGACTGGAAGAAATTTAAAGACTACTTACAGAAATATTGTAAAATTAATGAATCTTAGAAGGATGTTAGATAGAAACTAAGTGGTTTCCAGCTGCAATGCTTTAAGAGATATGAAAAAAGGTTTACAAATGGGTAAAAGCTTAATGGTAAGGATTTGCTGAACTAACAAACCAAATTGGAATACAAAAAAGGGAGGTATGAGGAGGTCCGGGGAAATAAGGCTAGGGAAGGTATACTATGGAAAGTTAATGTGTTTTTAACTGTATCTCGTATGTTTTCCTTTATTTTTCTTTTTTTTTTTTTTTTGTTATACTTTAAAAATCTTATTCTTTTTTCTGTATTTTGTACTTTCTTGTATTTTTATTTTTCTGTTTTTGTATTTGTTGAAACTTTAATAAATATCATTTAAAAAAAAAAAAATGAACTGCCAAGAATGCCGGGATGGGGTTCTCTTGCCCGCCGATCGGCAATAAATCCGTGCTGCCCTCAAAAACGCACACAGGCGTCTCTATCACAACCGTGTTTGACGGAGGCCAAAACTGTTCCTTGTAAGACTCACAGTGGAGGGGGGTGGGAAATGTGTTCACCTGCTGGTTGGAGCTCATGACAGCGAGGGGAGCGGTAAAGAGGACTGCAGGGACCCGAGTTCATATCCCGCCCAACCTAACCTACCTCGCAGGATAGTCGCGAGGAGAGAGAAGAAGAAGAAGAAGAAGAAGAGTTTGGATTTGATATCCCGCTTTATCACTCCCTTTAAGGAGTCTCAAAGAGGCTAACATTCTCCTTTCCCTTCCTCCCCCACAACAAACACTCTGTGAGGTGAGTGGGGCTGAGAGACTTCAAAGAAGTGTGACTGGCCCAAGGTCACCCAGCAGCTGCATGTGGAGGAGCGGAGATGCGAACCCAGTTCACCAGATTACGAGTCCACCGCTCTTAACCACTACACCACACTGGCTCCCCAGAGAAGTCTAGGAATAAAAGTTCCACAGAATTGGCTGCTAGGCAGGAGAACAGACATCAGAGAGAGGAGCATGAGGCTGGAGATGCAGAGATGTGCTTGCTCTGTGCAGGATCCAGAGCAGCAACTGATGGAGAAGGAAGGTATCTGGGGGTGTTAATGCTGCGAGTACTTCCATCCTAGGCTTAGGCTGTATCTATGTGTAACTAAAACCTACTACAGGCACCAGAATCTCCACTGGTCCATTCAAAGGAAACCCAATTCTAGGATAGCACTGCAACTCTTGGAGTCTTTAAATACAGTGGTACCTCGGGTTACGAACGCTTCAACTTACGTTTTTTCGGGTTACGAACGATTGTAACCCGGAAGTAAGTTGTCCAAGCTCTCGGAGGCCTCGCCGCTGCCTGGAGGGAAATCCGGACATCGGCAGGGCCTACGGAGCTCTCTGAGGCCTCCGCAAATGCAGGGAGCCAAGCCGATTGTGATTGTGGAAGAGGACCCTGAGCCCCTCCAAACAGTGAGTTTGGAAATAATTTTTTTTTCATCTAAAATACTGTCTTATTTATTTTATAATACAGTACATTGATTATTGCCTTCATTTTATGGATCAATGGTCTCGTGAAACAGTAAAATTAGTGTTAAATTGCTGTTTTAGGGGGTGTTTTTTTCATCGTCTGGAACGGATCAATCCACTTTCCATTACTTTCAATGGGAAAGTCCGCTTCAGATTAAGAACGCTTCAGGTTAAGTACAGACTTCCGGAACCAATTAAGTACTTAATCTGAGGTACCACTGTACTTGGAGCTTTGGGGGGGGGGGAGAGTGGGGGAATGTAACAATAACAAAAATATTCCTGCACCTGCTTAGCATGTAAGCAAATAGGGGCCACTTTCACAAAGGGAAATTTCTGTAGCCATGTGACAATGTGGAAGAGGAGGCACACTATTATCTAGCAATATCTCCTCCCCACTCCCCCTGAAATAATCTGCATTATAGCTGCAGCCAAGAACATGAGAGCCGCTCTTAGAAAACGTCCCCCGTTTTCCATGTTAAATGGATTCCTCGTCCAGAGGCTCTTCAAACTCCCTTTCCTTGGCGCTTGCGTTTCCCCGAAGGCTGGCTTGCAGCCCAAACACCTCTTACAGAAATACACAGAGCACCAATTCCTGCTCCTTAAATTATTTACCGAGATCCAGCTACAGCTGTAAGTGGATGAGCTTATTCCCTGCCCTCCCCCCACAAGCAGCTAAACATTCAGAGGTTTGGAAAGATCAAGAGGGGTTTTTCCAAGCCAGCGGACTCTGCCCTGAGATCACCGGATGGTTTGGCAGCAGCCCCGAAGAAGCTGGCCAACCTGCAGATGCAAGAACGCTAGCACCCCATGCAGAGTGTGCCTCTGAGCATGCGCAGAGTGCCTCATCTCTCGCACAAGAGTTCTTTTTCACCTGATCAAAACAGTTTCATTTTGCAGGACCCTCTCTTTCTCCTGCAACTTTCAAACAAAACAAAACTGTTATTCAGATGTGTTTCTGCCTCTGACCATGGAGGCAGAGTATCACCAGTCCTGGCTAGCAGTCACTGATAGCCTTCCCCTCTATTAATTTGTCTAGTCCTCTTTGAAAGCAACCCAAGCTGGTAGCTTGTGGAGGTGAGGCACCAGCTGGCTAGCATTGGTCTACACCAATGTTTCCCAAACGTGAATCTCTAGCTGTTTGGGGACTACAAATCCCATCATCCCTAGCTAGCAAGACCAGTGGTCAGGGATGATGGGATCTGTAGTCCCGAAACAGCTGGAGACCCAAGTTTGGGAAACATTGGTCTACACTGACCAGCAAAGTCTCTCCAGAATTTCAGCCCTGCCTGGTTGTATCTTCTGCATGCAGAGTAGCAGCTCTGCCACTGGTCTTTCCATCCTTCTTGTGGGTGAGCAGAAAAACTGAATGTCTGATGTGTACTGAAGGTGAGGGCACAGCAAATGTTTTGATGTTGCATAATAATAATAATAATAATAATAATAATAATTTATTTATACCCCGCCCATCTGGCTGGGCTTCCCCAGCCACTCTGGGTGGCTTCCAACAAAATATTAAAATACAGTAATGCATCAAACATTAAAAGTTTTCCTAAGGGCTGCCTTCAGATGTCTTCAAAAGTCTGGTAGTTGTTCTCTTTGACATCTGGTGGGAGGGCGTTCCACAGGGCGGGTGCCACTACCGAGAAGGCCCTCTGCCTGGTTCCCTCTAACTTGGCTTCTTGCAGTGAGGGAACTGCCAGAAGGCCCTCCAAGCTAGACCTCAGCGTCCAGGCTGAATGATTGGGGTGGAGACTCTCCTTCAGATTCGTTACACTCAGAATTTGTTCTGCTGAGAACATGGCACCATGCTGTTGGTTCCAAGCTGGCCCATCCACCCCAAAGTTGTTGTTTTTGAACATTTCATACCTGACAGATAAGGTGAAGTCTCCCGGATTGCTTTTACTAGGCCGGGCTAAAAAACTCCCATGGACTCCTCGGGTTAACAGCAACTTCTCCGCTTCAATGCCATTGATGTTTGGGTGAAACCACCTTGAGGTTGGGGGGGGGGAGAGAAAAGCAGAAGAGAACCACAGCATTAATAAAAAGATGACACAGAGCATTCTTCCAGGATAGGAGATGGATACACACTTAAGAACAGTCCTGCTAGATCATCTCAAAGGCCCACCTAGCCCAAGATCCTGTTCTTACAGTTGCCAGCCAACAACAGCAACTGTCCCTTCTTGCAATTCCCAGGAACTGGTATTGGGCAGTATCCTGCCTCCGATGCTGGCCTACAACATAGCCATTGTGGCAAGTAGCCACCGACAAGCCTTATCCTCCATGAATTTATCAACCCCACTTTTAAAGCCATCCAAGTAGAATATAAGAAGTTGGACCAGGTCAAAAATTCCACCTAGTCCAGCATGCTGTTCCCACAGTGGCCAGCTAGATAACTACGGGAAGCTAGCAAACAGGACAGCAAATCTCCCCACTTTTGCTTTTTTTATATAAAAAAAATGGGAATGGAAAGTTAAGACTCCCTGCATCTGTAACAATCGCACCTGAGCATTCTCAGTGGAAAGCTTTCGGAAGTCCCTCTAGGTTGGTATCTGGGCAGAGACTTAAGAGTCTCTGTGTGCATCGGATGAAACCAGGTCATCGTGGTGGTGGCTCATTGCTATCAAATGTGATGAGCTCACGGGTGGTTCTACGTCCTCTGGGCTTCCCCTAGGCAGATGCAGCCTTAATATAGATCCCACAGATGATTATTTTGCATAGCTCTGAGGCACCTGTGGCCGGCATTGGCTTGGTTCCCCTCCCACACCCTGCCTCCAAAACCCATTTACTGATTGGGTTTGAAAAACTAAAAAACAAAGTGCGAGACTGGCTTCATTATTATCAGATAATGGAGGCATACAATTTGGACAAGAAAATTGGCTTCCAGGTGGAAAAATCAAAACTAGAAACAGAACTGTTAGAACCCAAAACTAAGAATTTGTCAAGAATGTATAACTTGCTGTTGAAATGGAATACTCAGGATGAAACGGTGAAATCTGCTATGATTAAATGGGCACAAAATGTTGGATATAATATTATGTTTGCTGACTGGGAACAGTTATGGACCACAGGTATGAAGTTTACGGCATGTAATGCCCTAAGAGAGAATATTATGAAAATGATATACAGGTGGTACATAACCCCAGTCAAGCTTGCAAAAATCTACCATTTGCCCGATAATAAATGTTGGAAATGTAAAGAGACTGAAGGTACATTCTTTCACCTTTGGTGGACGTGCCCAAGGATTAAGGCTTTCTGGGAGATGATATATAATGAATTGAAAAAGGTATTTAAATATACCTTCTTGAAGAAACCAGAGGCCTTTCTCCTGGGCATAGTCGGTCAATTGGTGCCAAAGGACAGAACTTTTTTTATGTATGCCACAACAGCAGCAAGAATACTTATCGCAAAGTATTGGAAGACACAAGATTTACCCACTCTGGAAGAATGGCAGATGAAAATGATGGACTACATGGAATTGGCGGAAATGACTGGCAGAATCCGAGACCAGGGAGAAGAGTCGGTGGAAGAAGATTGGAAGAAATTTAAAGACTATTTACAGAAATATTGTAAAATTAATGAATGTTAGAATGATGTTGGATTGAAGTTAAGTGGTTTCTAGCTGTAATGGTATAAAAGAATATGGAAAAATTGGATTTTCAATACGTAAAAATTTAACGCCATAATATATTAAGATTAAAGATCAGGATAAAATAAGGAGGGAAAGGAATTGCTGAACTAATAAATTGAACTGGAATACAAAAAAGGGAGGCATGAGGAGGTCCGGGAAACAATTAAATGAAAGACATGTGATGAAAAGATGGAACTGTTTTTAATTGTGTTTGTTGTTTTTTTTTGTATTTTGTATTTTTCTTTTCTTTATTATTTTTTTTGGTTCTTATCTATGTAATCTTTTTTTGAAACTTCAATAAATATCTTTAAAAAACAAAAAAAACAAAACCCATTTGCTGATTGTTTTATTTCAGAACACAATAAAATAAGGAGAGCTCTATGTGGTGGGAATGTAAGATTGTTTAAAAAAACTTCTGGGAAATGATATACAACGAACTGAAAAAAATGTTTAAAATAACATTTGTTAAAAAAACAACAACAGAAGCCTTTTGCTAGGCATTTCTGGTCAAGAACTGCTGAAAGAAAAATGGAAAATGTTTTTGTATGCTACAACAGCGGCGAGAATCTTATTAGCTCAAGGGTAGAAGAAAGAAGAAGTACCAACGAAAGAACAATGGCAAGAAAATTTGAGGAACTATGCAGAATTAGAAACATTAACAGATAAACTGCATGAAAAGGACAATAGAAACTTTAAAAATGAATGGGAATCTTTCACAGTTTATTTACAAAAATAACATAAAGAATTGGACTCATTGGCAGGTTTTGAATAAACACCCACAATTTTATTTAATTAAAACATGGAGGAAGATAATGTACAGTGGTGCCTCGCAAGACGAAATTAATCCGTTCCGCGAGAGTCTTCGTCTAGCGGTTTTTTCGTCTTGCGAAGCAACCCTATTAGCGGCTTAACGGATTAGCGCTATTAGCGGTTTAGCGGCTATTAAAGGCTTAAAGGCTTAGCGGATTAGCTGCTAAAAGGCTATTAAAGGCTATTAAAGGCTTAGCAGATTAGATAAAGGGGGGGGGGGAGCGAAAAAAAAATCTCTAGACTCGCAAGACATTTTCGTCTTGCGAAGCAAGCCCATAGGGAAATTCGTCCTGCGAAGCAACTCAAAAACGGAAAACCCTTTCGTCTAGCGGGTTTTCCGTCTTGCGAGGCATTCGTCTTGCGGGGCACCACTGTAATGATATTTTGTGTATATTAACATGCAGAAGATAACAATTTTTGTAACAAACCAGAGAGGGAAGATGAGGGAAGTCACCGGAGAGGCCATAAGCCTGCAAGATGGATCTGAGCGCAACAACTCTCCCCACTTGTGATTCCCAAGAAGTGACGTTCAGAGGAATATTTACTTCGAATGGTGGTAGAACATGGGCCGTCACAGGTAGTATCCATTCATGGCCTTCTCTGTCACAAATTTATTTCAGCCTCTTTTAAAGCCAGCCAACTTGGTGGCTTTACTTCTTGTGGGAGTGAGTTCCAGAGGAAACTAAGGGAATTGTTATCCATTCCCTTAAGGAAGGGGGGTGGTTTGCAGTCAAACAACATCTAGAGCAGGCATAGGCAAACTCGGCCCTCCAGCTGTTTTGGGACTACAACTCCCATCATCCCTAGCTAACAGGGCCAGTGGTCAGGGATGATGGGAGTTGTGGTCCCAAAACATCTGGAGGGCTGAGTTTGCCTATGCCTGATTCACAGCACCCATATAGGATCATTGCTCATGGCAGCTGGGGATGTGGGGAACTGTTGTCTCAAGGGACACAGGTTCCTATGGAGTACAGAGCAGGGTTGATTCCAAGTTTGATGGGCTCCTTCCTACCTCTGTGCTACCTCATGGGCTCACCTGACAGTGGTGGGCAGCGGCAGTACTCTGAATGAGCCACCATTTTAATTTGCCATAATACCTACAGAGCAACACTGTCTCAGGGCAATGCAGGAAATTAAGATGGTGGCACTCAGCTGCTGAGTCTGGGTTTAAAAAGGGGTCCAGGGTTGGGGTCAATAACAATGGGTTGGGGTCGAGGATGCTGGGTGTTGACGCCAGGTCAGATATACAGTGTTAAGATTTCTGGAACGGATTCTGTTCGACTTCCCAGGTACGACTGTATAATATAAATGGAAAACTTGGGAATCATGTTTAACGATTTCTGTGCAATCTTACATACATTTTACTTACCAATCAAAACTAAATTATATCCATTTAACCCAAGTATCTTTCGAATTCCCAAGTCATGCTACAACTTTTCAGCACCCCTCATTTGGGAGTTTGAAAGTTGAAAAATTCAACACACCCTAATGTGCAAGGTGTCAGTGAGAGATTCCCTCTTGCCATACACAGATATCCATCAAAGCCAGGTCATTTTATTTTCTGCTGTAGCACTTTGGAACTCCCTGTCTATTGGCGTCAGGAAAGAACCCCCATCTATTCTTTATCTATTCTCCCTGAAACATTTTTTGTTTAGGCCAACAGCATATCCAGAAAAACAGGTTGCCTCCAATGCTAGTCTTAAGTAGAGTACACCAATGGAAATGAATGAACTTACGTCCATCAATTTCAGTTGGTCTATTCTGAAAACAACCAGCCCTGGATATAACTGACAGAATGCAAACCTGCCTTCCAATCTGCTTACAGTTTATTTTAATTCTCTTTTAAGCATTCTTAAAATACCTCCTTCTAACACTTGCATTTTTATTTCATAAACCACTTAGCAGGGGTCAGCAAACTTTTTCAGCAGGGGGCCGGTCCACTGTCCCTCAGACCTTGTGGGGGGGCGGACTATATTTTGAGGGGGGAAATGAATGAATTCCTATGCCCCACAAGTAACCCAGAGATGCATTTTAAATAAAAGCACACATTCTACTCATGTAAAAACACCAGGCAGGCCCCACAAGTAACCCAGAGGTGCATTTTAAATAAAAGGACACATTCTACTCAGGTAAAAACAAGCTGATTCCCAGACCATCCGCAGGCCGGATTGAGAAGGCGATTGGGCCAGATCTGGCCCCCGGGCCTTAGTTTGCCAACCATTACTTACAGCTTTGATTACAAGCAACCACTGTATAAAGGCTTTGAAATAAATAAATCTGCAGTGCCACTTCCACCCTAATGGACCAGTTTACCTGACACACAACTTCATCTACAGAGCAGTGGTTAGAGTGTAGCCCTAGTACCTCGGAGACAAGACTTCAAATCCCCACTCGGCCATTAAGTGAACTGGGAGTGGCCAGCCTAATCTACCTCACAGGGTTGTTGTGAGGATAAAATGGAGAGCAGAAGAACTATGAATACCGCCTTGAACTCCGTGAAGGAAAAGGTGGGGATATCAATGCAACCCATCAACAAAGAATCCATTGACCAGCCCACTATCACTCCATTGCAGCCGAAAAACTAGAAAAGGCATCTGACCATCACACAGCGAATGACTCACTTCTCAGCGACGGGAAGATCACCAGGAAGGAAGAGGGAGCCAGCTTAAAATAGCACCAGGCAACCAGTTTTAATGCCATTAGCTCTGAAATAAGGTTGTCAAAAAGGGTCAGGACTCTCCTCCTCTTAATGTCCTGGCTTGCAACAGAGTGAGTGATTACTTTAATAAGAGAAAATAAAAGCAAAGAAAGGTTTTTAAAAAAGAAAAATGTTGCACGGCCCTTTTGATGGAGCCGAAAGGAAGGAGGTTAAGGGGATTGGAAGGTTCTTAGGGTGGTAAACAACTCCAAATTGTATATGTTTTAAGCGGATGCTACAAAAATGGTCCAAATATTTATAGAACCTGCCTCTCCCAAAACACTTGGAGGAAGCTTCCGGCAATCAAACAAAATGTAAGTCGATATAACTAGTGCAGAGTCATTTCGGTGACCGTAAAGAGCCGCCTGCTGGTTGCTGGATCAGGCCAAAGGCCCACCTAGTCCAGCATCCTATTTTCGCAGAAGCCAACCAGGGACCTATATGGGAAGCCCACAAACAGCAACTCGCCTCACAGGGAATGCAAGTGGTGATTTTGGCACTTTTCCAGATGTAATGTCTTCCATAGAGATGCTGCTTTGGGGGCAGAGACCCATTGGAGAGGAGGGCCCTCATCCCCCCAACACACACCCTTCTCCATACTTTGCATACTTGGGAACCCATTGCCACAACATGTGCAGACTGTTAGGATATAGTTCCATTCCACCTTAGAAAGAGCAGGCATGACTGTTGTGTATCACATGCCTGTTTACTTCCAGCACAGGTCTGCTGGGAACTTCCGTTTGTATATTGCTTTTGTATTGCTGTTTGCTGGAGACGAAGGGAAGCAGACATGTTTTTCCTTTGTTCCTGAACTATGCTGAATAAACGCCTGTAAATAACGCTTACGCATGTCTCTGTCCGCCACTTCCGTTGTTAGAAGTTATTCACTCTGCTGATAAGAGTGTGCCGAGTCTCTAAACATATATGAGGCTCGTGTCATTGATTGACACGGAGATTGCCAGGCTGTCGGCCGGTGGCTGGGGGCCTGCCAAATGCCCCCGTCTCCCGGCAGTATCCCAACAACAGGGTTATGGGCCCAGATCCACAGCGCTTACAGGAGAGGAAGACTGCTGATAGCTGCTGCGAGATACCGGCAGAGACAGAGGTATGTGAAGCTGATCGTCCTGGCCGGGGCTAGAAGGCTTTTGAAGTCCATGCCAAGAAGCGATTAGGCCGAGGAGAGAGGCAGGCCTTGTAATTTTCGAGCACCGAATTTAGGCCACTTCCTGTTTTCAAGTGGGGAGGTGGGGCTCAATCGCATACAAGCAAATGTATGTTGTGCAATGAGAGCAGATCAAACACACCTACCCCCTTTCCCATTTTATTTTCGCAAATGGATTTTTTGCAGTAAAATGCACAGGGGTACCTGCCCCCCCCCCGAATTCATGCCAGAAAGCCCAGTTCTAAATTTCAGCCCAGATCTCTGAGGCCACGTTTAACGCCATACATTTAAAGCCCTGTGATATCATTTTGAGCAGTCATTAGTTCCCTCCCCCAAAGGATTCTGGGAGCTGCAGTTTGCTCAGGATGTTGAGAGTTTTGAGGAGACCCTTATTCCTCCTCAGTGGAATTCCCAGAGTGGTTTAACGGCCAATCCTTCTTCCCAGGGGATTCTGGGAATTGTATTCTGTGTGGGGGAATAGGGGCTTCCTAAAATCCATCACCATCCTTAACAAACCACAGGTCCCAGAATCCTTTGGGGGAAGCCACAACTGTTTTAAAGTGGTATCGTGATGCTTTACATGAGTGGTGTGAACGGGGCCTGATACGATTGGCAGCAGTGGCGCAATGCCCTGCTCTGTAACCAGGACCCTCTCCAGAAAAGGCAGCTTTCGGCCAGGCAAAGAATTGCCCCTCTAAACATTGTTTTGCCACAGCTGAAAGAACCAGATAATGAGGTTTAATGAGACTTAAGGATGAGACAGAGTGGCTGAACATCACGGATTAATGTTCTAGCACACCAGGAAGAAAAGGCCATAAGGAAGACGGAGTGCAAGGCAGCACCATTAGCTGGTATCAAAGAGATGCAGCCAATCAAGAGCAGCTATTAGGACTTTGAAATGAGATTAAAAGGCTGAATCTGGCCAGATAAAGGAAGTGGCTGACCACATAGCCCAGTTCACTGCTTCCAAGAGCGGTCAGTCGGGTATTTCTGGACGCTCCTGAGCAGGGGATTTATAGCTGGGTCTGGGGACCTTTTTCCAGCCTGAGGGCCACATTTCCTTCTGGGCAATATTCCAAGGGCCACATGTTAGCGGTAGGTGGGACCAGGAGCAAACATGGGCAGAGTATAGCACTCAGCAGCAATGCACAATAGGCAATTTACTTGGATCAGCATAACTTCAGTCTTATCTATAGCTGCCTAGGAGTAAGCTCCATTGGACTCTACGATATGTTTCCTGCTGGCTGCCTAGGTTCAACTTGCAGAACACATTTGAGCTTTCACAAAAGCTCCTCTGCCAGCTGAAACCCAACCTTTGGCTTTCAGAGAGAAAGGCAGGCAATCATGCAAAGAAGTGCTGCTGTCTATACTGGAAAGCATGAAGCAGGGACCCCATCAAAAGAAAGGAAAGAAGTACCCAGCCTCCGCTTGATTCTTTGCCAAATTCCCCAACTTCGCCTATCCTAAATCTGCCGCAAGCAAACTTGAAAGCCTTATTGTTGCCTCATTAATTTCCCAGATGCTCTTTGTCCTTGCTTTTGCTTTGAAAGAAACAAGAAGGCCTGAAGGTAAACTCTAGTGCAAGCTCCTTCCATTACAGTACTTCCTTAGACAAATGGCTCAGATCTACAGTTCTGCAAGTTGCTGTTTCAGGATATGTTTTATTCAGAATGTTTGTGACTAGGGTGGGTACCTATTTCAGCCAGAATGCAATCTCGTATGCTTGGGGTAGACTTGCAGCTGTCCTTAGTCCCAAATCAAACTGACTCACCCTCATGCCAATTTCTCCTTCTTGTTTTGTTTTTGTTTTTTGTTTTAAAAAGCTTACATAGTTCTAAAGGCCAAGTTCTTTCCTCGGCCATTCAGATTGTTTACAAGAGGCATTATCATTCTCTCGCCTCCACATTTTCCGTATGGTTTATCGGCAAACATAAAAGCTAGGTGGTCCTTGCAAATGGAGCTGTCCGGATGAGCCCCCTTGTTTTGACATTTCTGGAGGAAGGGAAACCATTTCTAAGAAATCATAATCATAATCATAATAATGTTTCTGCTCTAATTCCGAGCCCCTCCAGAGTTAACTGGGAAGGGGAGGGGGGAGTGAAATTAGAAGGAAAGCGGGGGCGGAACGGTGGAGAGACAGGAAACTTTCCCACAAGTTTTGAACTTCAGAAGGTGGCTACATGCAGAACAGGCTGGTGTACAATCCTGGTCATAGAATCGTGAAGTTGGAAGGCACCTCAATGGGTTATCTAGTCCAACCCCTTGCAATGCAGGAATCTCAACTGAAACCATTTAGAGCACAGAGCAACAGAAGTATTAAAGGTAAATGTAAAGGGACTCCTGACCATTAGGTCCAGTTGCGGACGACTCTGGGGTTGCGGCGCTCATCTCGCTTTATTGGCCGAGGGAGCCGGCGTACAGCTTCCGGGTCATGTGGCCAGCATGACTAAGCCACTTCTGGCGAGCCAGAGCAGCGCAAGGAAACACCGTTTACCTTCCCGCCGGAGCGGTACCTATTTATCTACTTGCACTTTGACGTGCTTTCGAACTGCTAGGTTGGCAGGAGCAGGGACCGAGCAACGGGAGCTCTCCCCGTCGCGGGGATTCGAACCGCCAACCTTCTGATCGGCAAGCCCTGGGCTCTGTGGTTTAGTATTATCTCCTCATAAATCAGAGTGCCAAAGCAAAAGGCATGCTGGGAAATAGCGTGGCACACTTGATTGGTCTGGATTAGGCCCAGTGGGGAACCTTGCTGCACAAGCGGAATGTGCTAGGTTCAGTCCCCAACGGCATTTCCCAGTCCCCAAGGGCTGGTAAAAACAGCTTGCCCAAAATCTTGCAAAGCCCAGCCAGCACCAGCAATACTGAGCTAGAAGGAACAATGACCTGACTCAGCAACTTCCTGCGTTCTGCACCCGGTGCCCTATAACTCCCATCAGTCCCAGCCAGCGTGCCAGGGGTGGGAAGCGCCTGGTTAGCAGAGGCTGATCTAGAGAGTAGGGAACACAGAATCTTCAGAACCTTAAATCCCATGTGTCAAAACTATTTTAGCCTTAACTAAACATGCCCCTGGATCTCATGGGTGTGGCTTTGTTTGCTGCTAATGAGACAGGCATAACGGTATGATGGGATGGGATTTCAACTCAAAGTTAAAATCCCTATGTGGCCCCCTCCAAATGTTGCTGGACACCAGCCACATGGCTAAGAGAGAGGGATGATGGGAGCTGTAGTCCAAATACATGTGGAGGGGCCAAAGGTTCCCCACGCCCGACGGTGCTGCGTTAGGTGGACCTAATGGTCTGACTCAGTACAAAACAGTTTCCTTTGTTCCCATGTCTTAAGGGAAAGGTCGTTGCTCAGTGCTAGAGCACCTGCCTGGCATGTTAGAAGGTCCCAGGGTCAACATCCAACATTTGCAGCTGAAAGGGTCAAGCTAACATGGAATTGGGGAAAAATATGACTTCTCTGCCTGTGACTCTAGGGAGATTTTGTGAGCCAGAGAGGAAAATACTAGGCTCAGTGGCCAAGTACGTCGTCTAACCTGCTTTAGCTTGGAGCTGCCTCTGTGACAGATGATTTGGTGGGGAGGCATGGAGACCTAATTTTCAGGCCTCAAAAAACAGTCATGGGCCGCAAACACAACTGTTTGAGGATGGAAGAACATCTGTCAGGGATTCTTTAGCTTTGATTGCAGGGGGTCAAACCAGATGGCCTTTGGGCATCCCGTAATCCTGATTCTAAGACGTTTGGGTTGCATTTTTACTCCGAGTAGGCCCACTGAAATGAATAGGCCTAAGTGAGTCCTGTCCATCCATTTCATTGGTTTCACTCTAAGTTAATGTTAGTTGGCTACAACCCATTGTTTGTTCATTCCTAACACACACACACACACACACACACACACACACACCCTTCCCTCCCACCAAACGGGATCCGTTCGGTCGATGTGGACTGTCTGGCTTCCGCCCTGAAGAAAAGCGTCTCCATCGTCCTGGGATGTGACACTGCAGCCAGTGACAGACACTACAGCGTGTAAATCTGTCACTGAGGTTTCCCTGACGGGATGCTAAATTTAGAACTCCTACCAAAACGGGGGGGGGGGGGGGAGAGAGAAAGCCACCTCTGTGATGAGTGCCTTGTGCCAGGAATTTGGCCTTTTACAGTGTTTTTCCTACCTTTGTATAGTGCTAAACCCTGCGAGAGAGTTCTTTTTCCTCTCCCTAAAAATGGCAGGGGGAGAGCGGAATAAGGGAGAAATCCTGCATATTTAGTACAAAATTATATTAATTATTCTCTAAGCATGGAACCTGGTGAAGCACAGACAGAACCACTCAAGAAGGAGATATCGGCAGGAGCGAAGGGTATCCCAAGTTTTGCAGAAGCGCAGCAAGTCTTAAGAAAATAACACACACACACACACACACCAAAAAAGTACCCAGGTCCGAGCATGCTCAGTAGCATACAATGCTGGCTGGTCTTGCATGGGCGGAATGGATAATGGGGAAGAGGGATAGAACGGGGTAACTTGAAAAAAGGGCCTGGCTGGCTCACACCAAGATCAGAAGGGGGGAGCAGAGACCTCACAGCTGCTGCTTACTAACATTAGTCTATAAAAGCACACATGCCGGGTGCGAAATAATACACGGAGGAGCACTGAAAAGAAAGAAAAGTTGGCAGCGTACACCGATTCGCCCTTCAGAGAGGGCTTGGGGTGCCCAGGCTGACACACATGTTTTGCAGTCGAGTTGCAGGTGATTAATTTTGTGGGGTAGAGGAGAACAGACACGTATACTGAAAGGGAAAGAGTGGGTGGAGAGGATGAAGGAAACCAAGTCTTTTCTTATCAGCACGAGTCCAGCTGCCGCTAAAATGACTTTTTTTTTCTTTTTTGAGAGAGAGAGAGCAAGACAGGATCTACCCAGTCAAACATTTCCTTCCAACACAGCTGGGGGGGGGGGGCGGACAGAAGGAGAAGGGTGTTCATGTTAAGAGCGGGGTAGAAATGAACACGGCTCAGCGGTTAAGAGCATCCGCTTGGTGTGCAGAGGGTCCCAGGCTCCATTCCTGATGGCGTCTCCAGGTACAGCTAAGAGGGACACCTGCCTGAAACCACAAAGACCTGCTGCCTGTCAGTAGACAACGCTGAGTTAAGGGGACCAAAGGGACTGACTCTGTTGTAAAGGCACCTTCCAATATTCCTGTGTCTGGGGATAAAGGTCGTTGCAGAGCATCTGTGACTTGGTTAGGACAGCTGACTCCGAAAACCCCGATAGAGAAGACCCAGTTTGCAACACCTCCCCACTTAAGCAGAATCGGCACATGCTTTTTAGTGAGAATAACCGAGCATGCACAGAGTAGTTTTGCTTTGCGCCACAGGCGCGGAACAGAATTCTTTTCCTGATATTGCTGAGCGGAAGTTGTTGTTTTCTCAAGTGCCCATAAGGCCCAAACTAGAGCCCTGCCACAGGATCAGGCCAAAGATGCTTCTAAGTCCAGCGCCCAACCAGATGCTCCAAAGGAGAAGCCCAAAAGAAGGACCTGAGCTCAAGAGCAACTCTCCCTACTTGTGATGCCCAGGACTGCTATTCAGAGGCACCCTGCCTCTGACAGCAGACTCTCCAAGTGTCCCTATTTTCCAGGGACAGCCCTGGATTTGCAGAAGCCATCCTAGTTTCTGGTTTGATCCTGGAATGTCTCACTTTTCCTTAGGACGTCCCTATATTCATCAGAGAAATGTTGGAGGGTATGGAGTTATCCAACCCACCAGGCCATCTGAAGGCAGTCCTGTATTAATGTTTAATATTTTATTAGGTTTTTATATATGTTGGAAACCACCCAGAGTGGCTGGGGCAATAAATAGTATAAAGCTGGGGTATTATTATTATTATTATTATTATTATTATTATTATTGAATAGGATGCCCTTATTATCATCAAATAAATTTTGGAGGGTACGTGACTGCGGAGGCGGAACCCAGTCTTATCTCCTCCACAAATTTCTCTAATCCTCTTTTTAAGTCATCCAAGATGGTAGCTGTCACTCCCTTTTGAGGCAGCAAATTCACAGTTTACCGTATTTTTCCATGTATAAGACCAGGTTTCCCCCCTAAAAAATAATGTTCAAAATTTGGGGGCATCTTATACACGGATAGATCTCCCCCCCCCCCCAATTTTCTTAAATTGGAGTCCCCCAAAATAGGAGTCATCTTATACATGGGGGCGCCTTATAGACGGAAAAATATGGTAACTAGAAAGAATCACCTCACACATCAGCTTCTGCAGCCTTGACAAAAACGAGAACCGTTCCTCCAGAAGACGCTGGTTCGAAAAGGCACACCTTACCTCATGAAGCAAGATTTAAGAGGTGGGAAATAAAATCTGGTTAAAAGTATTCTCCAGGGCTACAACAGGACGCCACTCCGTGCGAATGCTTGAAGCAGTGAAGCGCCTCAGAACAGCCTTTCCCCCTCAATCCAGCGGTGAATAGACTCGGTTAAGTCGGAACCAGGTGGGTTTGTGACATCAGAATTGTGTTGCAGAATGAAAGGCAGAAAGGGTTCTTTGAACACCCTTCAGGCCAAAATGACCTCCATCGAGTAAGAGAGCCAGGATTAGGACCTGAGAGACCTGCTCAGCCATGACGCTTGCCAGGCGTGACGTTGGGCTGGTCACAGTCTCTCAAGCTAACCTACATCACAGGTTCGTTGTGAGGAGGAACGTGTTGTGGGGTAGAACCACCTTGACTTCCTAAGTTAGAGCCATTAATTTCAACAAGTCTACTCCTAGTCAAACTTAGGACTCAGCTACATTAGTCAAAAAACAGCATTTTAACTACGTTATGCAACACCAGATGGAGCTAGAGAGCAAAATATGGGGGGGGGCAGGTATATGATCACAGGATGTGGTGAACACACACCATTTGAATAGCGATGCCCCCTCAAATATTTTATTGGAGGACAAAGACCCTTCAGCCCCTAGGAGTTGGCTCCTATGCTGGGTAGTGAGTACATTCTTCAAACAGAGGTTTCCCCGCCCCCTAAAATAAAATAAATAAAATAAACAAATTGAAAACAACTACCACCAAACGTTACAGGCTTAGTAATGAAGACACATTTAAAAACCTTAATATTTACACTGGCGAGGCAGTTAGGATCAAGGAGCGACAACTATTGCTATCCCCTACACACACACACACACACACACACACACACACACACACACACCCCATTGCTCAGGTTTATCACAAGCCTCCCAGGGTTTTTAGATAAGACACCCTGTACCAGCCAATTCCAGATCAAGGTCTATTTTTGTAGCCAGGGCATGATGACCAGTCAGAAATATAGATTGTGACAAGGCTAATTTCCATCCTTGAAGATATAACAGGGCGTTTATTTTTTAAATGGAACTTTTAGATACAAAAAGGCTCAGAAGGGAAAAAGAGAATCCACCCACCCACTCAGTTTCTTATATTCAAATCCTAATAAGTAAGCTGGTTTGCTTGCTTAGGAAAGGACGATGTCAATACAGAACACCTCCCAGGACTTCCAAGCAGCAAGATTGCTACTGACAGTTATTTGGGATATCGTTTGGGGGGGGGGGAATCAGGGTACCTTAGCCCAGGAGATGGATCAATCCACTAGTTTATTTCTGCATTAGGTGTACTCTGCTGTCAAGAATGATATTTTATTTCATTTATTTTATTGGCCAATTCCCTTTCGTACTTTTTTCTTTACTGCTAATGCTTCAAGCGGGGATATCCACCATGGAGTTTTAGGTTTGAGCAAATCATTGTATTTTGCCCAAACCATATAGAGAGATTGCCTTATAATGTGATTTGGAAAGTTTTTATAGATCTTGACTTTATCGTAACCTAAGTAGGCTTGCCAGCCATAACGGTTGTCATGTCCTTCTAGGTCCTGAAGGTCAGTATTTTGTAATATACACCATTCCCTGACCCAGGAGAGACAGGCCGCCTCGTAATATTTTATTGCAGTTATATCTCCCCCCCCCCCCATGCCCCAAGGAGCTCAAGAGGGCAGCCATGGTTCTCCCCGCTCCTCATTTAATCTCCACAACAACCCTGCAAGGCAGGTTAGGCTGAGAGGCAGCAATTGGCCCAAAGTCACACCCCCAGTGAGCTTCATAGCTTAGTGGAGGATTTGAATCCTGGTCTTACCCAGGTCCTAGTCTGACACTCTAACCACTACACCAGACCACCTCACCTGCTGAATAACTCTGGAGATCATTTTGGCAGAGTGTTGCTTCAGCTTTATTTGTACACTTTGCTTTCTTTTGCCTTTTGGCGAAGACCAAGTGCGAACGCGTGCTCATTCACTCATAAAATACTCCTACGTCCAAACCTGCTGACTTCTCGTTTTTGGAAAGATGCAATGAATTTGTGGGTTGCCTTTTACCACTAGACGATCCAGTGGGAATCTTATTAAATCACTAGGAGGACGGTCCCTTGCCCACAGCCGAGAGTTCTTGCTGTTTTGCTCACTAACCGTAACAAAACACCAGCCTGGCTAATTAAGGGAGATGCTAATGACTTTGCTTCTGAGGCTCAAATGTTAAGCTCAAGGCAGAGACATTTTCTTTATGCGCCCAAGACTGGTGGGTTTTGCTACGCGCAAGTCAGAGGTTATTATTACGAGCATTTGGTTCCAGTTTTTTTTAAAAAAAAACAACCACCTCTGGCAGGCAGCCCAGACACAAACGTTTCTAATAAACGTGTTGTGGTTTTTTGATCACTGACAAAATTAGGTTAATGGCACCTTTCAATGCCTCTCTATAATAACTTCTTTTTTAAAAAGAAAACACACCAGTTTTCACTCATGCATTCCCATTGTTGATATTTTCCAGCCATTCTCACCAAATAATCATGCCACCCTGTTTTTTGCATTTGGGAAATGCCATATATATATATTCCTGGCGTTCATGCAGAAGCTACCTAACAGAGTCCACTGCTAGCTGATGACCACCTCCCTATTGCCCACAAGTTCATATTATTTGAATCAGGGGTCATTTAGCTGCGATTCCTGCATTGCAGGGTTGGACTAGATGACTCTTGAGGTCCCTTCAAATTATGCAAATTATACAGCTCAGTGAGACTCAGCAGCAGGAGATTCAGAAAGACGTGAATGCCAGGAGAAAAGAACCAGCTCCCAACATAGGAAGCTGCCTTAGACCAAGTCAGAGCACACCGACGGGCAGCAGCTCTCCAGGGTTCCAGACTGAGACCTTTCGCAGCCTCACCTGGAGATGCTGGGAGTTGAACCTGCGGCCTTCTGCACGCAAGGCAGATGTTCTACTACTGAGTTATGACTCTTCCCCCAAACACAGCAACATCAGCAGCAGCTGCATCGTGCAGAGTCAAACCATTAGAACACCTAGCTTAGTGTTGCGTACACAGGCTGACAGCAACTTTCCAAGCATCATGCCCAGCCAACATTTCTCAGGAGAGATCTTTCTACTACAAAACCTTTCAGAGAATATTCTGCAATATGCAACCCCCTCACCAGCTCCTATTTTGTCACCTGCAAACAGGATAGAGAGTTTGCAGGGAGCCATTTTGCCTGGGAGCTAAATAAATCAAGACACATTACAAAAAGCGTATCAACACTCAGCCGCCCTATGCCTGGGCACGGGTGGGAAGGGAAGGCCGTAGCTCAGCGGCAGACCATCTGCTTCGTATGCAGAAGGTCCCAGGTTCAATCCCCAGCCTCTCCAACCAGGGCTGGGGCACATTGCTATCTCAAAACCCTAGAGAGCAGCTGCCAGTCAGGGTAGACAATACCAAGCTAAATGGGCCAACCCTTGATAGGAAGCAGCTTCCTACCTGAGTAGGAAAGTGTCAAAGTGGTAGCTCAGAAGCACCTAAAACCCCAGAGAGCTTCTGCCAGCCAGTGTAGACAATATGGAGCTAAAGGGAGCAACCGTCTGACTCAGTCTAAAGCAGGTTCCTTCCTATGTCCCTTTATTTGTTCCTATCAACAAGCTTGAAAGACAGAGGGGTTTTGTTCAGGCTAACAGTGTGGGTTTTTTCCCATTCAAATTGGCCACTGCCCAGCTCCCAAGACAGGAGGGGTCAGAGCATCACCCTTGTTCCTCCCTGAGGCTTAGCATCCTGCACAGAGGGATCAAGCTTGCCTCCGGGGATGACTGCTTTCCCTTGTTTAGCCTCTGTTTACCAAGGCTACTAAGGGGAACCAGAGCTGGTGAAAGGAGCGAGGGAGAATCTTCCTTTATATTTAGCTCCCCTGCTGCTGGATATAGCAACCCTGGGTTTATTTAAGAGCAGACTTTCCTATATTAAGAATATCAGAGATTAGCAGGTCACCCCCTGCAATGTCCCGGACGGGATTAAATGCCCGTGACTGTGTTCAGGCAACCCAGCAAACACACTTCACAAACGCCCCCGCCCTTTTAACCCAACTTCGCTCCCGTGCCTGAAGACAGGCAGAAGGAACTCTAAACAGCAAACACCAGCCAGCAAAGGTCAGCATAGGAGTGTAGAGACCCAAAGGATGATCTAGTCCCCTGCAACACATCAAAGCCCTCTCAAGCAACCCAAGCATCTGGAGCACAGTTGAATGGTTTTTATTTAACTTATTTTAACGCTCTGTGTATTTTGTAGGGGTTACATCAGCCCCAACCAGGAGGGCCAATTTATTTATGTATAAAAATATATGTGCATTCATAAAACAAACCCAGACCACTTCACAAGAGTCGTATGCAAAACCGCACCATAAAAACCAAGTAGGTGTATTTAAAAAATGGAGATTATTTTGAATAAACACACACAAATTTATTGATTGATAACATGGTAGATAGATAATGTAAGGATTTGCATAATTTTATAACATGCAGAGAATAATATGTGTTGAGAAATCAGAGAGAGGAGCTGAGGGAAGTCTCTGGGGGAGGGGAGGGAGAGTTTGAGGGGTGGGGGGAGGGGGAAAATAATGAATATGATATGTTTTGATAAGTTGTTATGTTGTAATTGCTAATAAAAATATTTTTAAAAAAAACAAAAATAAAAAGTGGAGATTAACTGTTACGGAAAGGTGCACTTTTAATCACCTGCATAAGCCTGACAGTGTAGAAAAGTTTTCAGCACGCATTTCAGAGTTGAAACAGAAAGCGCCTGCTGAACATCTGTCAGCAACCTATTCCACAAAACTAGGTGGATGACACTAAATGCTCAGTTTTGTGTTGATGTCAAATGAGCCCCGCCAACTTGTGGAGACGACCAGTGATGCTCCTGTAGGTGCTCTCTCAAGGATTGAGTTAGGATCAGGTGGTCCCTAAGGATGCTCTAGACTTAAATTGCTTAAGGCTTTGTCAGTTAATTCAAGGGTCTCGAACCTAGTAGATGGGTAGCCAATGCAGCTTTAACAATGTATTCAGTCAGATGCCTGCCCCCACCAGCAGTCTGGGAGCTGCATCCTGCACCAGCCACAGCTTCCAAACCAAGGCCAAGGGCAGCCCCACACAGAGTGCATTGCAGCAATCCAGCCTCGAGGTCACCAGCACATGGACCATAGTGGTCAGGCTTTCCCAGACCCTTCAAGTGTCTTTCCAGGGAAATTCTCAGATTTACAGAAACTGTCCCGGTTTCTGATTTGATCCCGGAATGTCCCGCTTTTCCTTAGGACATCCCTATTTTCATCGGCGAAATGTTGGAGGGTATGGAGTTATGTGACACCCCCGCCCCAAACCAAGGAGATAAGTAACTCTACAACCTTTAGAAGACAAGTTTTTAGGCAAGTTTTAAAAATGGTTAATATTTTATTATGTTTTTATGTATGTTGGAAGCCGCACAGTATTGAATAGGACATCCCTATTTTCACCGGAGAAATGTTGGAGGGAATGCTATCCCTGCCCAGGAACGACCCTAGCTGGAGAACCAGATGAAGCTGGTAAAAGGCAGAGAGGATGCTTTGGTCTCCAGTGACACTTTCCAGGAATAACCCCAAACTAGTCACTCATCAGAGCGATGTGGAGTGGCATCTGGAAGGCCCCAGGTTCTTATATATATTCTTATAACACAGAGAGGATAATGAGACCTGTATTAATATTGCAGGTTGTACTCAATGCCAGCCCTACTCACTGTAGACCCACTGAAGTGAACAGACATGACTAACTTAGGTCCATTCATTTCAATGGGTCTATGCCAAGTGTTACCTGAGCTGAGCAGATACAGCCCTGCACTTGGAATAGGGACTCCGCAGAAACCAGAACTGGCTACCTTTTGCAGAGACTGCAAGAATAACTCCCCCCCCCCACACACACACACAAAAACCCCCCCAACAACAACTCAGAAAGCATTTCTACTGCAAGACATACAAGATCCCTGTTTGCTAACTCTAGGTGCGCTGTAGGAACTTCCCGACTCGAATTCTAGAACAGCTGCAGTGGTCGTTGTATACAGACATGTTCTCCAGGTGAGAGTCCTACCCAAACCACAAAGGGGAGCGGAGGTTATCAGCAAACATGGGAGAACTCAATGTTTGCAAAAGTACAAAATGTGTTTGGGGGGGAAGGGGGACACCCAGTTTCGTTGGGCGGGGCAGAATACTTTGGAAAAACAGCCCAATGAGGACTGAGCATGCTCAATAGCCACAGAAAGCTGACCAGCTGGTGTGCGGAGAGAGGACGGAAAACCAGGAGGGAAAATGGAATATAATATCTGGGGGAAATTAACTGTGTGCTGCAACCCATTGTCGCATTTCCCGTTCGTTATGGTGGACCTGCAAAACCCTGCACAGATTCACCTGCTTTTAATTAGGACCTTTGGTCCTGCGCTCTGCTCATTGTTCCGCCTGTCAATTGCATGATCCTTGGGTGCAGAGACCTATGCAACTCTTAAGGCGTGATGGCACTGTAATCAGAATACCAATACCACCTGATCTTGGCTTTTTCAACGCGTTGGTATCATGCCTTGCTATTATATAGCACACAATGCATTGTGAGGTTCTATGCACAAAGAACTCAAGCTTCCTACTGAAGAATGATAAAAGGGTTTTTTAAAAACGTGCACATTGCTCTAATGGCTTGCTCCACATTCCCTGGATCTTTGGGGAAAAGGCATCTAATTTGTTTTGTAAATAAATAAGAGATTGCTTTAGCAAATCAGCAGGAACTTGGCCTCGCTGCTTCCTCTCTCCCTCCAACCGTTATAGCTGGTAAAATGTAAAGCCATTAAATGCCACGATTTTACACAAAAGTGGGAGGGGGGGATACACACATCCAGGAAATTCTCCATTTCCGGATTACCAGTCCTGTTTTAAAGCAGCAGAGTTTCCGATCTTCCCTTCAGACCCGAGGGCAGGAAGCCCACAGAGCGGACAAGCCCAGCCGCCTGATTAAACAACCATCCTAGACACATTTCCTGGACACGAGCCACCGGGGGGGCGGGGGGAGAGACAAGGTGCAGGAGGAAACATGCAGACCAAGCCTCACTTGTGGGTTCAGCCCATCTCCCCGCAAAAGAAAAAGGCAAACCACAGACAGAGCCATAACCCATCACACTTTGCCACCAGTACAACCACATAGATCAGGCTCCCGATTCATAAAATTGGGTCTCTCCAGAGGTCATCTGGTGCAACCCTCTGCAGAAACTCCACAACTACAAAATTCTTGCTTAAAAACCAGTAATAAAGGCGTGGCCACCACTTTCCTACCAGTAACAAGTAGGGCTACAAGCACATACACCCAGCCCCCATGCAGGGCCTTATGCAGGGGTTTGGATTGGCCCCAGGCCAACTCAGCTGTAGGCCCTGAATCAATTGGGAGGGGGAGTCCTAATGTTCAGTTAGGGTTTTAAATGCCTATTAAGCATACAGTCAGGAGCTGGGCGGGGGGGGGGGTGAGAGACCCTTCCTCCTCTCAACCACACTGCAGACAGCAGGACTGATCGTTCCACTCACCAGGGGGGAGTGCAATCCTGTTAGTTGCAGGGGGGAATGCACTGGTGATGTAGACCCCTTGCAGCCAGCAGGATTGAACTCTCCTGGCAAAGCAGTCCTCTCCAGCCAACACTGTTGAGCGGACAGCGTGGTCCTGCTGGGGTCTGCTTCCAGTGTGCATTCCTGGAGGGTTGGGGGCGGGGAAGGCAGGCGTAAAGCAGACCTCTGCAGAAAGCAGGCCTTCCTCCGTTCACCAGCTGGCCAGGATTCAATCCTGCTCCCTTTCACTCTGAACAGCCCGGTTTTGTTTGCAATGTGGGCTCTGCCTGGCCCCAGTAGCAGGTCCTTGTGAAGAACTAGTGCCAAACCATCCCAGATACTGCTGTCGAACCAGCACGTTCTCACACTGCTCCTGCCACTAGCTGCTGCACCAGACGAAAAGAGAAAATCAGAACATAACATATGTTTGGGCTGCTACAATCCAGTGTCACATGTCTCTCTGCCCCTGGCCACCTTGCCAGAAGCTGAATTTGCTGTACTGTGTTAGGAAGCAGACACTGTGCCCAGGAGAAGCTGCCTTATCCTGCATCAGACCATTTTTGTTGTTGTTGTTGAGTCGTTTAGTCGTGTCTGACTCTTCGTGACCCCATGGACCAGAGCACGCCAGGCACTCCTGTCTTCCACTGCCTCCCGCAGTTTGGTCAAACTCATGCTGGTTGCTTCAAGAACACTGTCCAACCATCTCGTCCTCTGTCGTCCCCTTCTCCTTGTGCCCTCCATCTTTCCCAGCATCAGAGTCTTTTCCAGGGAGTCTTCTCTTCTCTTCTCAGCTTCAGGATCTGTCCTTCCAGTGAGCACTCAGGGCTGATTTCCTTCGGAATGGATCGGTTTGATCTTCTTGCAGTCCATGGGACTCTCAAGAGTCTCCTCCAGCACCATAATTCAAAAGCATCAATTCTTCGGCAATCAGCCTTCTTGATGGTCCAGCTCTCACTTCCATACATCACTACTGGGAAAATCATAGCTTCACCTATTCGGACCTTTGTCGGCAAGGTGATGTTTCTGCTTTTTAAGATGCTATCTAGGTTGCTATCTAGATGCTATCTAGGTTGATCCAGCTCTCACTTCCATACATCACTACTGGGAAAACCATCAGACCATTAGCTCAGTGTCATCTACACTGGCTGGCAGCAACAGGTCTCCAGGGTTTCAGGCAGGGGACCTTCCCAGTCCTACCTGGAGATGCCAGGGACTGAACCTGGGGCCTTCTGCGTGCAGAGCAGATGACCCACCACTTGGCTACAGCCCTTCTGTGTTACAATACTGACCAAGAAAACAACACAAAGAGTCAGGACCTGAGCACAAGAGAGTCCTCTCCCCTCCTGTCATTTCCAGCAACTGGTATTCAGAAGCATTGCTGCTTCCAACCATGGTGGCAGAGCTGAGCCATCGTGCTTATCAAAAGCCTTATTTCCCCCCATGAATTTGTCCAATCCTCCTTTCAAGCCATCTGAGTCAGTGGCCATCCTGCAGGAGAGAGTTCCATAGTTTAACTACCATATTTTTCGTTCGATAATACGCACCAGACCACAAGACGCACCTAGTTTTTGGAGGAGGAAAACAAGAAAAAAAATATTCTGAATCTCAGGAGCCAGAACAGCAAGAGGGATCGCTGCGCAGTGAAAGCAGCAATCCCTCTTGCTGTTCTGGCTTCTGTGATAGTTGTGCAGCCTGCATTCACTCCATAAGACGCACACACATTCTTCCTTACTTTTTAGGAGAGAAAAAGTGAGTCTTATAGAGCAAAAAATACGGTATGTGCCATGTGAGGAAGCACTTTCTCTTATCTGTCCCGACTCCTCCAACATTCAGACTGTGAGGTGCTCGGCTTGTGACGCATGCAAAAGGGCCTTCCTGCAAGGTGTCAGGATTTCCTGAGTGTCACCTGCCAAGGCCCAAAACCCTCGAGTTTTCTGCCCAGCACAAGCCTTTGGCTCCAGAGTTCTTTCTGGCTGTTCAAAGAGAGGCAGCTCAAAGCTTGCTTGGAAAATGACAGTGAATAACAATGAAATCCCTCTGATTTAACGAGCTCCTGTTGCTCCACCCCAATTCCCTCTTTTGCCTTCCACCTCCTTGCTTCACCCTGGAGGCAGGGAAGCCCGGAAAAGCGCGAGACACTTTTGCTGCTTGCCTTAAGTCGCACAGCCTGCTCCTGCTGCTGTTTTGCAACACTTCCAGCGTGATCCAGAGTGAATCAGTTTGCCACTCCCCTCCGGGTGCTGCGCAAGGAGGAATGAATGAGATCCAGCTCACAGGAACTGGGGTTTAGGGGAATAGTGAGGAACCTCAGGCCCAGGAGCCAAATATATTTGTCAGCTCGCCTTTCTGCAAATATATACCTAGTTTACCTGCTTCAACCTGCGGCCGTTTTGCTGGTAGGGCAATAGCGCACGTTGAATTTTTCAACTTCCCAAAATGAGGGGTGCTAACTAGTTGCAACATGACATGAGAATTCAAAAGACATTTGGGTTAAATTAATAGGATTCAGTTTTGCTTGGCAAGTGAAATATGTGTAAAATTGCGCAAAACTCATTAAAAACAACTGCTATACATTTTACTTGCCATTAATACAGTGGTACCTCCATGCACTGGTCTGGTTCGGCAGAAGTGGCTTAGTCATGCTGGCCACATGACCCGGAAGCTGTACACCGACTCCCTCGGCCAGTAAAGTGAGATGAGCGCTGCAACCCAAGAGTCGACTGGACCTAATGGTCAGGGGTCCCTTTACCTTACCTTGGGTTACAGACGCTTCAGGTTACAGACTCCACTAACCCAGAAATAGTACATCGGGTTAAGAACTTTGCTTCAGGACGAGAACAGAAATTGTGCAGCAGTGGCGAGGTGGCAGCGGGAGGCCCCATTAGCTGAAGTGGTACCTCATGTTAAGAACAATTTCAGGTTAAGAACGGACCTCCGGAACGAATTAAGTTCTTAACCTGAGGTACCACTGTAATGTGTTAATGGTTATTTATTAATATTTTTTATTATTTATTTAGATCCTTGAGCCAGATCGCACTGGGACATACCCTCCAACATTTCTCCAATGAAAACAGGGACTTCCAAAGGAAAAGCAGGACATTCCGGGATCCAATCAGAAACTGGGATGGCTTCTGTAAATCTGGAGCTGTCCCTGGAAAACAGGGACACTTGGAGGGTCTGGAATAAACCCATCCGGGCAAAGAAGCTTTATACAGCACAGGTTTCCTCCATGGCCTCGTCTCTCTCTCTCAAGGGCAGGTGCCCCCCCCCTGTCCTGAGTCAGTAGGAGGTGGGGGGAGTGGGAGGGTGCTGAGTAACGCTCAGGGTGCCCTGCCTCTCCTTTCGAGGAACGTCACGCAGAGGGCATCCAGGATCCAGTAACAGCCCACAAGGCATGCAAATCCGTGGCTCCCCGCATGTGTTCATCTCATCACGCCACAAGGCTCTTAATCTCCGGCGGCGGGGGGGGGGAGCGTGAGAGCAGGAGGGGGGGCTATTCTTAGCTGACCTCTTGAGCAAGCCAGAGAGTGTTATGGAGCAGAATGCTGCTCTCTCTGTCTTTCTCGCTCACTGCTGTCAGAAGAGATGCACCCGAAGCGTTGGGATTCCCAATGGTGGTGCTGTGGAAGTTGGAGCAACCTTGCTGCAGTGTCAGGCTGCTGGCTATTCTTGGGGCTGGCCCTACCATTAGGCAAAGTGATCAGCAGGCGCCTCAGGCTGCAATTGCTGAAAGGTTGGGACTGTGGTTCCCTAAGCAAGCCTGCTGCCCTCGGCTGCCATAGAGGACACCACCAATCTTCACGTAAAGTTCAGTTTGATCAGCTTGCACACATGGATTAGGCTGCAGGTGAGGAGAGGCGCCATCTTCTTCTTTGCCTCAGGCAGCAAAATATATTGGTCCGGCCCCAGCTACTATGAGGAGAAGACGTTGGCTAGATGAGACCCTGGCCTGAACCAGCGGGTTCTTCTTACGATGGTCGATTCCCATGACATACAGCCTCTGAACCTAGAGACTCCATTGGATCAGTGGTGGGGTCTGCTGCCTCTGCTGGCTATGAATGATGGGAGTTGTAGTTCTCCAACATCTGGGAACCCAAGGTTGAGAAAGGCTGGTCTACACTGACTAGCCAACGTTCTGCAGCGTTTTAAAGAGGGGACCTTCCCAGCCTTACCTGAACATGCCAGGGACTGAACCTGGGATCTTCTACACTCAAAGCACATGCTCCACCACTGAGCTGAGGTTCTTCCCCATTAGAGGGCAATGCTTTTTCCCCACAACCAAAGCACTGATGAATCAGCTGCCAGAAACTTTCAAGAAAAACAACGCATCGAACTTTTCTACCACCTCTTTTTCCTTGCTCCTTCACCTTCTATGGAAACAGTTTGGCCTGCCTCTTTTCCGTCAAGTCAGCTCTCTCTCTCTGCGGAGGAGGAAGTAGCCAGTGAAGACGACAAGGGGAAACAGATTTCAATTCATGTATTATTATTTTTTAAAGGTGCTTTCGCCACAGATTGAGCACATGCAGCCGTGACTCACTCGCACGAGGACAGAGCCCGTCCCACCTACTCGAGAACCAAAAAGGATGAGATGAGATGTAAACGGAACAAAGCCCAGGAAGTATATGGGTGGATCGGGGGCAGCTCAAAGGGTGACTTTCTGATGTTATGAACTACAACTCCTGAAGCATCCTATTTACCACAGCAGTCAGCAACATGCCACCATCTTGGAAAAGCAAGATTCCACCTGTGCTATTTGTCTCCAGCCTGGAGAGGTTCACCTGAGACCGTCCTCCAGAGGCAGATCTACTGTGGAACTAATGAGGCTTCAGAGCCCCCCAAAATGTAGGTCCACCACTGCCTTCCTCATATTCCTGCTCTGAGCCTTGGATCAAAAGAGATCTTTTTATACCACAGGCTTTCCATAGCTGTGCGCTTTTCTCCACTGAATTTTCGATTTTAGTGATGCTGTGTTAATCGCGTCATACTCTTTTGCTCTCTGCTGCTCAAACTTTTACGTCGTTTCATGTTATTTTATTGATTTTTTATTGATTTTTCAATCTCTTGCAACTTTTGATATTTTACCATTGCAATCCGGCTACAAAACACCCTGACCATTAGGCATGCTGGCTGCTGGGAGTTGAAGTCCAATCACGTCCGGAGGGTCACAGATTTTCCAGACTTGTATTCCTCTGAAACAGCCTGACTTACACTCGCAATTTTGAAATGAGGGGCTTTAATTAACCTGCCAGAACACCATCCTTTTTCCTTTTTAAAAAGTGTACTAGGATATTTATTCTGGTTCTGCTTAGTACATAATATGTGCCAATCAAATATGTTCACTCATTGTCAGTTCCATTTGCACGCCACTTTGCCACAAAACCGTCACAGCTCACAATGAATCAAATGAACAAATATAACAATTACTAGGGGCTTGCTCTGCTCACCAACCCACCTGCCACTCTCCCCACATTACTCTCTTAGGGTTTCCCCTTCCCACCCCATGCAACTACTAACCTCACTCTTCACCTTCCCAAACCCATTTCTTCATGCAAATCCAGGACTGTGATGTGGCCATAAAAAGTCCTCCTAAGGGCAGCCGCCTGATGACAACCTTGCGTTTTTATGTATATAGGAAGAAAAAAACTTATTGGGTTGTAGCCAACCGAGTCCTACTCAGAGTAGACCAACTAAAATTAATACACCTAAGTTAGCCATGCCCATTACTTTCAGTGGGTCTACTCTGAGCAGGACCAAGTTGTGCGATTCCTGCCCTACAGAGGTGCATGGGGCACCTTTGTTTTATAGTTTCAAACATGCGCTAACCTTTGGATACCAGAGATGGCTGTTTTCAGGACCTACCCTATTCCGATGACTGGTCTAATTGTTTCTAATACTGAATTTTAATTTGGTGTAACCCACCCTTGTAAAAGGTAAAGGGACCCCTGACCATTAGGTTCAGTCGTGGCCGACTCTGGGATTGCGGCGCTCATCTTGCTTTACTGGCCAAGGGAGCCGGCGTACAGCTTTCGGGTCATGTGGTCAGCATGACTAAGCCGCTTCTGGCGAACCAGAGCAGCACACGGAAAAGCCGTTTACCTTCCCGCCGGAGCGGTACCTATTTATCTACTTGCACTTTGACGTGCTTTCGAACTACTAGGTTGGCAGGAGCAGGGACCGAGCAACGGGAGCTCACGCCGTCATGGGGATTCGAACTGCCAAACTTCTGATCGGCAAGCCCTAGGCTCTGTGGTTTAACCCACAGCGCCACCCGCGTCCCGGTACCTGGTGGCAAAGGGTACCTGCTGGCAAAGGGTGGGTAACAAATTTAAGAAGAGAAAGGAGAATGTTAGATGCACCCCATAAAAAAAAAAACACACTAACTGGGTAGACAGATAAAGAGATACAGACGTAGAAGGAAAATGCACCATCAGCATTTGTGGTCATGTGCAAGACTTAACATGCATGTGCAACCAGAGTCAAGATACAGTTGCCTCTGACTCAAGGCAAGAGGACTTAAATCTGCAGTGTTATACTACTCCTGTCCAAACCAGGGTTTCCCAACCTTGGGTCTCCGGTTGTTTTCAGACAACAATTCCCATCATCCCTGACCACCGGTTTTGCTAGCTAGGGATGATGGAGACCCAAGCATTGGAAACATACTACATGGATGTCCTGTCTGCTCTCAGGTTCAACACAGGTTCCTCCCCTTTCCGCAAGAACCCAAAATGAGCCCTATAGCTGGACCAGGTCCAAAGGCCTATCTAGTCTGGCATCCTCTCCTCCCAGTGGCCCACCGGATGCCCCAGTGGGAAGCCCCACAGCAGGACCTGAGTGCGAGAACCGTTTGCGATTCCCAGCAACTGGTATTCAGAGGTGCACTGCCTCAGACAGAGGTAGTAGAACACAGCCACCAGGCCACCACAAACCATAGCTAGTAGCTCTGACAGCCCCAGACACCCCAAGGCCTCCTGCTCCCTCCAAAAACTCCATCCTTTCTCCCTCGCTGCCCCATGTGCTTGGCGCAGCCTTCCAGGACAACTTGTCACACAAGCTCCCTGGTCCCATTGGAAACTTGAGCACTTTCTTCTCAAACACTCTCTGGTGTTAGCCTGGACCTTTCTCCCTTTAAATACATCCCCCCCCCCCAGCCCCCAAACCATGGAAAGTCCAAAATGGCCAGTACTGAAAAACCCTGCATTTAAAGTGGGGGGAAGGTCCAGGAGCAGATTGTGTTGGGGTTCCTGTTTTGTTTGCTCCCACTATGGACAAAGTCACTATTTACTCCTGCCACAAATTCCTCCCCTTTGTTGTTTTCTCTGTGCCAGAACCTTATAGATTGTCATCTCCTCGGGGCAGGGACCATCTGCTCCTGCTCTGTGGAATACAGGGCTCTCGGATGGCATCAAATGCTTCACTAATAGTAATAATACACCTCGAAAGGTAACAAAGGAAGACCCTGATGGAGAGGAAACAGGGAACACCCTAAGCAAACAAGGACAGCTGCCCCATAGCAGTTCCACTGCTATGGATGTTTTCTAGCTTAAATAAAAGAAAAGGCTTGTTTATATTTTTGCAGGGGGTGGAATGGGCGATTACAGAATATATATATTCTTAAGAGAACGTGGAGAGCCTGCTGGCCTACCGGCAGGACAGCCCATTTTAAAATAGATCATTAAAATAAGAAATTCCTCTGGAGTGACTCAGCAAGCAATATCTGTTTCCTACGTTTTTATCTCTGCCCTTTCTGCAAAAAGCTTAGGCCGATGTCTACGACAGCATCCCCCAACCTATCGCCCTCCCTGGCTGCTTTGGGCTACAACTCCCATCAGCTCCATGGGAGTTGTAATCCAATGCATCCGGAGGGCACTAGGTTGAGGGGTAAGTCTGAATACATGCGCAATGCATTCACACCTCCTCATTCCCACAACAACCTTGCGAGGTAGGCGAAGGTAATGACAAGCGACAGGCCCCAAGGTCACTCATTGGAGTTTGGACCTGTGTTACCTGGAGATTAGGTCCAACATTTTAACCTGTCCTAGGCGGGGCTGATGGGGGTTAAGAGTCCCAAACACCTGGTTGGCCAAGACTGCTGTAACCATTACACCACGCTCCCAGCAAAATGAAGCTTTAAGTTACAGAACATTCAGCACAAACCTCTAATCAAGCTTGGCAGACATCAGTCTAGGCCTCCCCAAATGTTGCAACGGCCAAAGAGTACCAACAACAATTAAAAGGCTTTTGGGTTCCAAGAATTCAGAGTTCCTTTTTGGGTTCCGAGTTCCGAGATTTTGGGTTTGAGCAGAAGGAACATGAGGTCAAACAGGGTGACGTCAGTGGCGGGGTGGGGGGGAGAGATACTACCTGACAAGCTGTTCCAAACTCTTTTAACCATAAAAATGTTCCTTTGCAATCATGGTTGCTAAACCGAAAGGAAGCCATCCTTTAAAAAAAAAATTATGCTCCAGGGTTAAAGCTTGCGAGAGGGCACTTTTCTGATTTGGAGATTATTTGCACTGAGGTATGTGTGTGAATCTATAGCTATCGAGCAGTGAGTTAGGAAGTCAGTGGCTCAGAGGTGCGCCTGTCATTTACACAATCGCAGTTACACAACTGCAGAAATTGCAGATTCTGCACTCTGCACATCCTCAGGCGCACCCACGCTGAAGGGCAGCTTTCAAAGCAAAGCTGTGAGCTTACCTCCTGACTGCAGAATTAAATATTTAGTAGGCAGAGGGGAAAGGAAAGAAATTGCACCACAAAAACCTGTTATCTGCATTATAACCACGAAAGAAGATAGAAGGGAAAAGAGGTTACTCTGGGTGGGGGTAGGAGGAGAATGAAAAGAAGGGTCTTCCATCAGAGTTTTTTTGTTTTTGTTTCCTAAAGATTTTAATTTAAACAAGGCAAACAAAAGGGGGAAAATTACAGTACAATGCAGAATATCAGTTGATATCCATTAGAGGGATTCAGAGTTCAAGTAACATTAAAAACAACAACCCAATACCCAGCCTCCAGAGCTCAAAAGAAGAAAATTGGGGCGGGTTGGAGGGAGAGATTAAAATGTGGAAATGACCAAAGGAAGTTGGTGATGAGGCAGAAGGAAACTTTTCTCTTTCACCCAATTCAGTCTGACTTAAGACTTCCCTACCACATGATGCAGGAATGACCAAAGTAGCTAAAGTGTTCATCTTTGCCCTGGATTTCGAGACCTGATAATGTATAGTTTTAAGACAAATATTAGTCCCATGATTGTATGTTGTTTTTAACTGTTTCTAATACCATGCTTTAAATATAATCAACTCCGGGGCCTTAGAATGAAGGGCAGGTTAACAACAACAACAAATAAGATAGGTCTGTTGTAAATTATTCTACACAACAGGTACATGGTGCACCCCTGTATAAGAGCAGTCTACCTCCAAGTACCGCAAACAGGAGGCAGGGGGGACGGGACCAAAAGGCGGTTGCTGCTGCTTTCCATTTAATTAATCCAACAAAGTCTGATCAGTGTAGAGCCACTGAAATTAACATACCTGAAGTAGCAAGGTCCATTAATTTAAATGGGTCTACTCAGCGTAGATTGGCTACAAATGTTTGCTTTATACACAGACACAGAGCTTTTTAAATTTATTTTAAAGGTAAACTAGTCAGAAGAACTAAGAATGAAGAAATTAGAAACTGAAAATAACAGCCCCGCAGTGCAAACAGTGTACTGGCAAGGTCTGATGGGAGTTGTTGTCCAAAACATTGCAAAGCGGTGATGGGGGGGGGGGGAGAGTCGCATCAGCTTGGCACAGGCTGACCTAAGGACAGGCCTCCATGCTCACGGACAGTCTATCTGCAAATATTAGGTACCGAGGGTCGGAGAGAGGAGAGTTGGGCAACTCTCCCTCCTCCTCGCCATAGGGTTGGAGGCTCTGACGGGAGTTGTAGTCCGAAACATTTAGAGGAGAACAGCAAACATGGGGGGAAGGTTGAGCTAAATATAGAGACCCTCCACGACCAGGGGGAGTCTACCTCCAAATAATAACAGATAAGGGGGTGGGGCGGAAAGGAGGGTAGAGACCTGTGCCTTGTTTACAAACTCAAAAACACACTGGCTGGCTGGGAGGGGGGGTTCGGACGGGAGTTGTAGCCCAAAAACATCTGGAGAAGCCTGGGGTGGGTGGGAAGGATGATCTAAATAAAGAGACCCTCCATGATAAGGGGCAATCTACCTCCAAATATTAAGGGATTATTCCCACCCTCCTACGCTGACGGGAGCTGTAGTGCAAAACATCCGCTGAAGTACACCACCTTTTTGCGGGGGGGGGGGGGAGAAGGAGGTTGTTTTAAATCCTCCATGTTCAGGGGCGGTCTACCTGCAAATATTAGATACGGAGCGGTGTGGGGAAGCAAAGGAAGAACGGGGTGGGGACGGAGGCTGTCCGCTGCCCCGTTTCCGAGCTTCACGCCGCACCACCACCGAAAGCAAACAAAAACCCCAAATTGCAAAACTCCACACATTTCGAACGCGCCGCAGGAGATTAAGCGGATCTTACCTGCGGGAGGTCATCGCAGCTCCAGCCCCGGGAGGGACACGCCCCCCCCACCAAAAGGGGGAAAAAAAAGTTGCGTGTATTTCCCTAGTTCACAGCGCGGTCCGCTCCTCTCGCAGCATCAGCGCCAGTTCAGGCGAAGGAGCCAAAGGGAGCGGCTTCCCTAAAGACTGAGAGAGGGAGGGGCAACACTCCCGGGTCACGCCCCCTCGCCCACCTCCATATATGGGCGCCCAGTCCCGCCCTCTGGCCCGACGCCGAAGCCGCTCATTGGCCGGAGGGTGGAAGCAGCCCAGGACACGCCCCCGCCCCGCGCTCCTCCAGCTGGGGCTCTGGCAAACCCACGTGTCGGCCAAGGGGAAAGCCCTCCCTGCAGAGAGAGAGGGAGATGTGTGAGAGGGGAATCCCCGATCCGCCAATCAACGCCGCCTGGCAACAGGCACCGCCTGGCAACGGAGGAGCTGCGCTTAAAGAGACAGCCCTTGAAAGCTTTTGTAGGGGGTGTGAAGTTTATTTACGTAAGGGGGATTTTTTTTTTTTGAGGGGAGGAGGTGTTTTTAAGCGAGGGGCGTTAATTGGGGGTTGGTGTTGGTTGGTTGTCCTGTTTTTTGCAGCCGCCTCTGCAAAAGCTTCAACATTTTTAAATTATTTATTACTTAACAAATTTGTATTCCCCGCTTCACCCGTAGATCTGTGGGCTGTTCGCAGCATAAAAATGCAAGATAAAAAAGCAAAATACATAAGAAGAACAGGAAGAAAACAAAACAATAACCTCACACAAACTCTACTCAGAACATCCTACTCAGAACTCTACTCATTTATTCATTGCCTTTCCCCCCCAAAGAGCTCAAAGTGATGATATAGACGACATACATGATTCTTCCTTGCCCTCTTCATTTAATCCCCACAACAAACTCCCGTGAGGGAGGTTAGGCAGAGAGGCAGTGACAGGCCCAAAGTCACCCAGTGAGCTTTGTGATGAAGTGGAGAATTTGAACCTTGGTCTCCCAAGTCCTGGTCCTAATCTCTAACCACTATACCATGCTGCCTCACTGTAGCTTTATTATTTATCTGGCTATCTATTTTGTAGGTTTAAGTTGTTTTTCTGCTTTGAACTATTTGAAAGCACTTATTCATGTTTCAAAAATCTCTAAGGGTGTTTAAATTTTTTTAAAAGAGGTTTTCTGTTAATTATTCTGCTTTAAATGTGGGCCTTTCAGTTCTGTTTTCATTTGTGATGGTTTGTTTTGATAGTTTGCAATGCTCTGTTTTACATTTTAAGACAAGTTGTAAACCACTTAAGAGATTTACTATTTTTATTTCTTTGGGAAGTGTAAAACGGTGTAGTGTTTTCTTAAATAAAGACATCTGTGTATGCACTGGGCTGTTATATTATTTATATATTTACGATTAAATAATGTTATTTATACTATTAACACACTATGTCCTTGCCGGGGTGGGAGAGATCCAAAACTGAGCAATGAAACAAACTACTTTGCAGCCAGAAAACGTTATTTCCTTGCCCTTTTCCTAGTTAAAAGGAGCTGAGATCCTGAAGCTAGGAAAGGCTTCTTTCTCCCTGCTCAAATTCTTTGGCTGTTTCTGCCAGGCAGACGAAATGACACTGAGCTTTCTTGGCTGGCGCCCATCAGAACTAGTGGAGCAGAAGATGATTGGCTGAGCCAGAGCTAATGACAGACCTTCCAAGTGTCCCTATTTCCCAGGGACAGTCCCTGATTTAGAGAAGCCCTCCCGGTTTCCTATTTGATCCCAGAATGTCCCACTTTTCCTCAGGACGTCCCTATTTTCATGGGAGAAATGTTGGAGGGTAGGGTGGCGCTGTGGGTTAAACCACAGAGCCTAGGACTTGCAGATCAGAAGGTCGACGGTTCGAATCCCCACCACGGGGTGAGCTCCCGTTGCTCGGTCCCTGCTCCTGCCAACATAGCAGCTCGAAAGCACGTCAAAGTGCAAGTAGATAAATAGGTAAGGTAAACGGCGGGAAGGTAAACGGCATTTCCGTGTGCTGCTCTGATTCGCCAGAAGCGGCTTAGTCATGCTGGCCACATGACCCGGAAGCTGTCTGCGGACAAACGCCAGCTCCCTCAGCCAATAAAGTGAGATGAGCGCCGTAACCCCAGAGTCGGTCACGACTGGACCTAATGGTCAGGGGTCCCTTTACCTTTACCTTTATGCAATGAGAGGAGGAGCCAACTCATTCTAGATTTGTCCTCCTCCTCCTCCTGTTCTCCTAATAGACCAGCCTCCATGACTGAACCCTATCGATTGACAGATGATAGGAAAATAAATCTTTCTTCTTTTTTCACAAAAGGTGTTTAGCAAAAATCCAAAGATTTGTAGTGTTACAGATCTGCGGTAACACAGTTTTGGGTGCAAGGGCACCCGTAACTGCTAAGGTGTGTTGAGAAATTAATAAATGATGGGATTTAGATAGCATTTGAAGGGAAGATGCCAGGCCAATGAAAAATACAGGGAAAGCTTTTTATCCCTCAGGCCAGGAAGCAAATCATTAACCCATCAATGGAAACCATCCAGTTGTCAAAGTGACAGGGGGGGCATGATGTCACACAGGAAAAATGCTCTTTAAAAAACCCCAACAGTTTTGGATACAGTGGGGCAGGCAGACAGATGGGGAGGAGTTGCTTGGAGCAGGCATTCTTGGGAAGAAGAAGAAAAGAAGTGGGCAGAACTTCAGGAGCTGCTGTGAGGGCAGGAACCATCTTGGCAGGCTGGGGCAGAGGCAATGAGATGGCGGTCAGGATGCCTTGGAAATCCAGCACTGGGGAAACACACCGCTCTTGAGATGTGATGCTCTGAACTCTCTCCAGTACACCTGAAGGAGCGTCTCCACCTCCATCGTTCTGCCCGGACACTGAGGTCCAGCGCTGAGGGCCTTCTGGTGGTTCCCTCATTGCAAGAAGCAAAGCTACAGGGAACCAGGCAGAGGGCCTTCTTAGTAGTGGCACCCACCCTGTGGAACGCCCTCCCACCAGATGTCAAAGAGAAAAATAACTACCAAACTTTTAGAAGACATCTGAAGGCAGCCCTGTTTAGGGAAGCTTTTCATGTTTAATAGGTTATTGCATTTTAGTGTTTTGTTGGAAGCCACCCAGAGCAGCTGGGGAAACCCAGCCAGATGGGCAGGGTATAAATAATAAGTTGTTATTGTTGTTGTTGTTGTTGTTGTTAGGCTTTGGGTGTAAATATGTGCGAATTAACCCTATTTCTTAGTTTCCTATGGGCCTCAATTTCCCAATGGCAGCACAACCCTGGGAGAGAACCCTGGAATATTGCTCCTGCTCAGCAGAGACTGGGGATGCTGGCATGCAACGTTTGTTAACAGCAGCAAAACAATGGAATAAAATGACCCTACCAGCCACCGAGATTCACAAGATGGTGTGTGAGCTTTCAACCAACGCAGAACTCTGCACAGGGCAGGATGTTCTAAAAATATGAATGTAACGTGAGTCAAAGGCCCACCAGGTCCAATATTCTATTCTCACAGTGACCAGCCAGGTGCCTCAATGATAAGCCCCAATCTGAGCACCTGAGCACCGCAACATCTTCCTTGCTTCCAATTCAACAGTGGAGGCGATGTTTAGACACCCTAATATGCAGCCACTGCTGGCCTTATTCTCTATGTGTGTGTCTCTTACACACAGAGAGAACACAGTTCTTGCAGCCCCCTGAGGTTGCTGGGGAGCCAGTGCGGCACAGTGGTTAGACCAGGACCTGGGAGAGACCACAGTTCAAGTCTCCAGTCCACAAGAAATCTCCCTGGGTGACCTTGGGGCCATCACTGTCTCCTCTCAGCCTAACCTACCTCACAGGGTTGTTGTGAGGATTAAATGAATGGGAGGAGAACCATGGACTTGAGCTCTTTGGAAAAGAAGGCGAGGGTATAAATGCAATAAATAATGCCCAGCTAGAGACCCCTTAGAGTTGCCTGGGGTGAGGAGATGCCTGTGTGTTAAGACAGTTCAATCGTGTGTGTGCATGCATGGGCACACACCTTTGGTTCAATGGGGCCTCTGAAGAGTTGTTCTAGTGAGTTAAATCCACCTGGCCACTAGAGGGCGAGGGAGTTCAGAGTGAAGAAAACTGCAGGCCTAGGCAGATTTATTTACCTGTGTGTAAGCCCCAAGCGGCTTAGTCATGCTGGCCACATGACCCAGAGGCTGTATGCTGGCTCCCTTGGCCAATAAAGCAAGATGAGTGCCGCAACCCCAGAGTCGGCCACAACTGGACCTAATGGTCAGGGGTCCCTTTACCTTTAAGCCCCACCCAACATGCTGAGACAGGCAGGTAGGGGGAACATGTGGCCCTCCAGATATTGTTGGATTCCAACTGCTGGCTTGCTCTTGACAATAACCAAGGATGGGAGCTGGAGTTTTGCAACAGGTCTTCTTGAAGTGAGCCTCAACTCGATGCCTTTTGCTGGGGCCAAATTATATCCCTCATTTGATTATGGACAAACATGTGAGCCTTACAGCAGCTGCCCTCTGGGTCTGACAATTGGAACTGGTTGCTTTTAGCTTTGTGATGTGAGAGCCTTTTAACTGGAGACGCCAGAGACTGAACATGGGACCTTCAGCCTGCCAAGCAGCTGGTCTAATTGAGCCACAACCCGTAAGACATAGTTAGCTGTCTTATTCTGAATTGGGTTATAAGTCCAGCTAAACCAGCATTATCTGCACTGACTGGGAGCATCTGGGAGCATCCGACCAGTGTCACTCCCAGGCCTACCTGGAGATACCATGGGGGATTGAGCCACAGACCTTCTACATGCAAAGCAGCTGCACTCTTGTCACAGCTCCTGCCTTTTGTTTTGGCGCTGGAGAAGGGCAGGAAATCTGCATTGCTGCGAGTGCGCCTGAGCGCCATTTGAAGAACGGAAGTTTTTGCAATAAATTAGGTTCCGCCTGGAGCTGCCGTCAAGACAATTGGTTTTGTCGTTCTGTAATGTTATCCTTTTGTAATTATTTGCCAGATTTACGGGTTGTTGTCGTTTCGCCACGGCTTATGATCAAACAAATAACATTATTACCTTCCCGCCGCAGCGCAAAGCTGATCTGATGGATAGTACTTAACTGTGACTGTAGGAGCGTAGGACGGTATTCAGCAAAGTTTTGCCCAGAGCAGACCTCATAGGAATGAATGGACCTAGCTGAGTCGTGTGTCCATTCATTTCAATGGGCTTGCTCTGAGACAAGCTTTGTGGAATGCCACTCATAGGAAGCTGCCTTCTACCAAGTCCCAGGCTTTTTGCCACCTGAGGAATCTGCTTCACTCGGCTTAATGGTAGGGAGAGATCTACTGGATCCAGATGGGCAAACTGGGGGGGGGGGGCACGGTGGCAGGAGAGGCAGCTCCTCTGTGTGTGAGAGGGAGTGAAGCTGTAAATAAATGTGGAGTTGGAGAGCTGATAATGTGCAGTTTGGGAAGTGGTGTGTGGGAGAGAGAAATTAGACCTGTTAGGCGTATGTGTTTATTCAGTGCTTAAATGACAGGCCACGTCAGGGACAGCCTGTGCACAAATTATATAAAGGGCAGAATGAGCTCAGTTTCCATTCTTGAAACAAACGGCCCAAACCATATCAAAACACCTTCCTCTCAAGGCCCTCATCCTCCTCTTTTTCACCTACATCTCTGGGCAGGCGGCACTTTGTCACATCCCTTTAAATAGCCTTAAAAGTACTTTCTTGTGCCTGTTAGTTGCTCAGCTGTGGCAAGTTCATAAATGCTGCTGTGCGGGAGGTAAGAACGATGGGCCCCTTTGGAGAAACTGCATCTGGCACAGGGTGCAAGCAAAGAGCAAGTTTCTTTCACTTGTTTAATGGTGTGCAGTGTCTGATGGGAACATAGGAAGCTACCTTATACTGAATTGGTCCATCTTAGGTCAGTGTTGTCTACACTGAGTGGCAGAAGCTCTCCAGGGTTTCAGGCAGAAAATCTCTCCCAGCCCTACTTGGAGTTCCTGGAAATTAGACCTGGGACTTTCTGCCAGCAATGCCGCTCTTGCACTGAGCTGCATGCATTTCCCAACTGGGGAATTTGCGGAGATGGATAAACCTGCTTCAAAGCATCTCTTTTGGACCACATTGTTGGGAGGGATAACATTCAAGCGGCCAGTCCACTTGCCAGATGCTTAGCCCCAACCTGGTGCTGGGCATGGAGTCCTCAGAGGACAGGCAGCCCCCTGCCCCCAAATACAATGCTGAGGGTCACTTTGAGGGTCCCTCTGGTTTGATACCTGATGACAAAGCCCTGGAGCCACCAGAGCAGGAGGGAGAGCTGCCCCCTCAGTTCCTGAGAGCATCAGTGCCAGCGGTTTCAGGTCCAGGTCAAAGACTGACAACACAGTGTGCTTCTACAGGCCCAGAGTGATTGGTTTACTCATGAGTAAGCACTCCCTGGTGCTCTTTCGGGGCCAGCAGCTGTGGTTAGGGAGGCTGGTTTTGGATATAAGGCCTCACTCTTAAGCCCTCCTGTTGCTGGAAGCCACATAGGTTGACGTTGAGAACAGGATGCCCAAGTAGATGGGCCCCTGGCCTGATCCTGCAGGGCTCTTGTTATACGTTACTGTCTTCTTAATAAAATGACCAGCGACTGGGTTTGGGAGAGGAGAATGTGGGAGAGGAAGGCGACCGAGCAACGCCGCAATGCCACCCACAAGTCCCACGGAGCTATGCAGAATAATCATTTGAGGGATCTATATTAAGGCTACATCTGCTTAGGGGAAATCCAGAGGATGTGGATCCACTCATGAGCTCATCACATTTGATAGCAATGGCCCACCGCAGCCATGACCTGGTTTCATCTGACCCACAGAGAGAGACTTTTAAGCCTGTGTTTCTGCCCAGAGACCAACCCTGAGGGACCTCTGTTGTCACTCCAAAAGCTTTCCACTGAGACTACTGAGGTGCCATTGTTAGCGGAAGCTAGGAGTCAAAATTTCCATCCCCAGTTTTTTTATATTTAAAAAAGAAGTCCCCAGAGGAGGGAAAAGAGAGAACAAAACAGCCCCTTCTCTCTCCCTCTCTCCCCAGGGCATTCAAGACTATGCCAGACAGTTCGAACAGACCATGTCTGTCCTCAGCTGCGGATTGTCCATTAGGGGGTTGGCTAAGCCCCCCAGGGCCATTTCCTGCTGAACAGTAGCCCATTAGGATGCTGTTTTGGGTAGCAAGATATATCGGGCCACTTTTTGTATTAATCCTGAGCACAACCAACTGGGATTGCAAACCCCAGTCTAGCAAAGAGGATGCAGCCTACAATTCTGCACAGGGACCCACTGGGTGAGAGAACATCTCAGGCAGCTGTGGTGGGAAATGGACCTTTGGGGGCAATCCAGCCTGCAGTCCGGGGCTCCCCCCACTCCTGATTCAGATGGTTCACTTGCTTCAACATGTAATAAGTCAGCCCTGCTGCTAAGGTGGCCTCCTGTTCATTCTGCTTGAGGGACCCTTGATGTCTGCCCTTAAAATCCTGCCCTGATGGTGCCACGACAGGGGGAGCAAGTGTGGCTTGCTTAAATATTTTATTTTGCTTGTTGCTTTCTGGACCAGGTGGTGGAAATAAAACTCCCTCCAAACGTAACCCAAAACTGCACCGCTGACCGAAAAAGGGGATCCAATGCACAGAGTCAAACTGAATCTCAGGTCTGGGCAGAGAAGAGGAAGAGAGAGAGAGAGAGAGAGAGAGAGAGAGAGAGAGAGAGAGAGAGAAGAGAGGAAGAGAAGCTGCACAGCTTGGCACCGTCTGCATGTTTTTGCCAGCGCCCGGCCCTCTTGCAGCAGCAGTTTCCCAACAATGGCCTTGTTGTACGGGCGGCTCGTAACATCCATGCCTCTTTTGCGGGGTCTGACGCAAAGCGAGCCTCGGGGGAGGCGGCGGCTGGTGTCTGCTGGCAGGGGATGAAAACATCTGGCTTGTGCCAACTACAAGCTGGAGAGGCAGGCCAGGGGAGGAAGTCAAGAGGCCCATCCGGATTTCTGCCGCGCCCAGTGCAGCCAAAGGGTAGGGGCCTGCCTGGTACTGAGTCAGAAACATGGTCCATCTAGCTCAGTATTGTCTACACTGGCAGGCAGCAGCTCTCCAGGATTCCAGGTAGGGGGTCTATTACTCTCTCGTCCTTGGAGATCCTGGGATTCCATCTGGGACCTTCCAAATGCAAGGCAAATGTTCTAACACTGAACTCTTTCCTTCCTTTAAGACAGTTCAGTGACATATTGCAGTCTAGCAAATGCATTAGAGGTGAATGCAGAGCAGGGCCAGTGATGGGTTTGGCCTGAAGTAGGATTGTGGCCCAAGGAGAGGACCAAACAAAGGCCTGTGGGGCTGCCTTTGCCCCCCAGGCCTGAGATTCCCCCACTACTGCCTTACAACCATTAAAAGCACCTAACTTGCCCAACTGTGCAGCTCACACTAGAAGAGAACCTAGTATCAGTTAATAAATTTAGGGGTAATGATTAATGCTGCTTGGCATTTTTTTACAGTGTCTTACAAGTGTCTTACAAGTGAAGACAGAGGCAACACTTTATAGCTAAAGACAGATGCAACAAATGGGGTTTGAACAGTTTTCCTGCCTTCAACAAAAAGCATTTTGCCTACGTTATCTTGGTCTTCACCCACCAGATGTTTTGGACTACAACGCCCATCAGCACTTGCCAGCACTGTATGTGTCTTCACATGCACACCCATTATCTGCCCATAACAGTGATGCTGAAACCAACTGGCCAAACAAATGGACATACAACCAAAGGCCTATCTAGCGCCGCATCTAGTTTTTCACCATGGCTACCAGGTGCTTCTTGGCAGCAGCTGGTAGGAAGCGAACTACCCCTCCTGTACTCATGATCCCCAAATACTTTATTCAAAGATATACTGCCTCTGAACTTGGGAGAGAATATCTATCGGAGTTGATAGATGAAAGCACTTTTGGTTGTGGTGGTGGATCTGTCCAGAAACTACTGCTCACTAGTTTCAAAAAGAAAAGGAAGGGAAACATGGACCACACCCTCTTTTAAATGTATGGAAGGGTTTCCATTTTAATAAAGAAAGAAAAGAAAAGAAAAAAACATTTCTGGGGGACTGACATAAAAACTCAACAATTAATGGTTATTAAACCAGGCTCCCTAACCCAAGTTGAGTCAGGACTGCCATACAAATCCCCAAATGCATATTTTGGTTAAAGGTGGGAGCACATCTGCCCTAGAGTGCATCGCTAGAGCATCATCAGCCCACGGAATTCGTACAGCAGGCCGTAAGTCATTTGTTTACCCTAAGAAGCTAACAAACCAAAACAGATGCCAGATGGACATTAAAAAAATCAAAACCCTTGTTAAAAAGAAGACCCAAGTGAATAGATCCAAACCTCTATCATTAATCTTTCCTTCTGGGGGCGTATAAAACATTGCTGAACAGAAAGCCAAAGCTTAATAAATCTTGTTTAGGATGAAACTTATGCCAGATTTTTTTTTTTTTTTAAATCATTTTAAAAATCCTGGTTCTTCAGTAATCAGGCTATCGCCTGCCAACAACACCTTTTGTGCATTTAAATCTGGTGAGGCCAATGGGGGAAACTCCAAATGGTTCTAATAAACGTGGCACAAGCCAGGCGGCTGCCCCACCAATCTGGACCCAAATTCAAGCTGAATAGTCTCTAAAGAGCATTCCCCAGTCACCACCTGAAGACTGAAACAGATGGCAGGATGGGCTTCTCCTCTCTTAAAGTGTTATTTCAAAACACTGTTGTGTGTTGCTTTTTAATTGGTAATCCGAATAAAAGTTAGGAAGGTGCTCTTCCAGCTTGGAATCCCCTATCCCCAAGGACCACTGGGGCTGCCCTCATCCCCATCTCATCCCCTACTTCTTTCCCTAGCATTATAGGTACATGCTACACCAAACACGTCACCATAAATGGGAGATTCACTTTTCCAATCTTAAAATTCCATTTCCCTCACCAGTTTGTGATACTTATTTTTTAAAGTCCTCATGAGAATTCCATCAGCCTTTTCGTGTGGATCTTCTCCTAATAAATACATCTTTGTATGCAGTTTTACCTTCGTGTACCTATTTCTGCAAAGCTAGTTTCCCCCTTGCATGTTGCTTTTCACTGGCAGATGCATTTTCAAATGGCCACTTTATCCCAATATATTCATTTTCGCGCAACTGGCTCATTGTTGGGAGAGCTGTGTTGCAAAATCCAAAGCAGCAGACTCTGAAAGAGGGGCTTCTTTTGGTCCTTGTACTATTTTTGGAAGGTGCCGACAAGGCAAGTTTACCTTTAAATGCCAAGTGAATTGAATTTCTTACTGCATCCAGCCACATCTCCCATGCATAGAGCACACCTAACACCAACCTACCTGTGGAGGTGCATGAAGAAACTCCCAAACTGCCTGCATTCTTGTGTAGGCACCACTTGCTATGAATGAAGCCCATTTCATGGTTGGAGATTCCAGCACTACCTGGGAGGTTCGCCATAGATGCTACCCAGCCTGGACTAGCAAGGGATGCCCCACCATCCTTTTGATGATCCCCTTTTCACAAATCCATCGCACCAACTCAAAAGCCACCAGAAATGACCCGGCACAACTTATTTCTGTATTTTGTCCTCAGAGACCAAGAGTCCAAACACAACCACCCTTTTCCAGCAATCTGGCCTGCTGCACATACATTCCTGTAGCAGTATTTTGGGCAGTTTCCCTTTCACAAAGAAATCCGGTGCATGTATGCCAATGTGGGGAAGCACAAATAGGGAGGCATACCTACAGCCCGGGAGTATTTGCATTTATCTGGAAAACAGGGAGATGGCAGGCAGGAGCCCACAAAGCCACAGCCCAAAGCACAAAGGTCCCTTGAGCTGGAGCCAGAACCATCACATGCCCCCCCCCAACAGTACATTGCCAGTGCAATGATGCTAAATACTAAGGCTACAGAGCAGAAGAGAAACGCCTGTCTTCAGGCCAGAGAGGTGGCCTTTTAAGAGTTCAGTGGTACCTCGGGTTAAGTACTTAATTCGTTCCGGAGGTCCGTTCTTAACCTGGATCTGTTCTTAACCTGAAGCACCACTTTAGCTAATGGGGGCCTCCTGCTGCTGCCGCGCCGCCGGAGCACGATTTCTGTTCTCATCCTGAAGCAAAGTTCTTAACCCGAGGTACTATTTCTGGGTTAGCGGAGTCTGTAACCTGAAGCGAGGTACCACTGTATGCAGTTCAACAAGGTGGAGTGTAAGAGAAGTGTAACAGAAGCAGCTCAAAAGGGCTTGGTTTGCCTCCAGCCTGCTTTAGAGGAATAGGAGCTATCCTTGGTGCTGAGACCACCTCTTTGGGACCAGACCAGGCATTGCATGATTAGGGGCAATGGGGGGGGGGGGGAGATGTTCTAGCCACTCACCCTGGATGGGAATATAGGAAGCTTTATCCCGCCCCCCCTGCACTCTAAGGGGAACCCAGATCAGATGCCATTGGTGGGCCTGGCTGGGGTGTTTTGGTCCCTGTCAGCTGCTCAAGAGTAGCACCTGCTCACGCAACAGGCTCATGAAAACGCTGAGCTGTGCTATTCCGGACTTCTAGCCATAAATTCTGCTAGCCCTACAGCTACAACCCTTCTGAAACCTGGCAATTCCAAAGCCCATGTTGCATGAGGTAGGGGCATATAAATACCACAATCTGAGAGTGGCAGATAGCTGCAAAGCAATCCAGAATATTCTATTTAAGGGCCTGGTTGACACTTGCAGCGAGGGCTCCTGGGAGTCGTTCTTTTGGGGGACGGCCATACACACACATACACACAGAGAACATCTCCAAGGATCGTTTTCCCGCAGTAAGTCTGAGGCTTCAGACCTATTCCTGTCGGTGGGTTGTTGTAAACAACAAAGAGTGGCGAGGCCGCACAGAGTCGAGACATGTCTGGATAAAAATAACGTGTGGAAATAGGTTTCACAGCTGCTCCTGTGCAAGTCCAAGGGGGGGTGTGTGTGCGTAGGGTGGGGGAGTTATTTAAAAAACAAAAGCCAGGTTGCCAACCTGTTAACTCCTCTTTGGGTGGTTCTCTGTGCAGGCCTGTCTTGGGGTGAGGGGTACGTTATCTGCACAGGCTACCCAAACTGTTAGGCAGGATGGCGGCATTCTTTCTTCCCATTTGTGAAGCACCATGAAAAGCCAGGAAAATTTCACTTATTTAGTCTTTTTTTATTACATTATTTACCACCAAAGGGGGTGGGCGGAGGGTGCCATTTGAATTTTCTGCCACAGGCACCCAAAAGGCTTGGGGCCACCTCTGAGGCGACTGTGTTTGGAATGTTCCAGAGAGGCCTTTGGGGTTCGCAGTCCCTCCCAATCTGCCTTTAACATGCACACCTTAGAAATAAGATTCCCTCCCCTCCTCATCCGTCAACAGGCTGGCATCCATAAAACACAGCCATGGGGGGGGGGGGAGTTTGGGAGGGAGACCCAAAGTTAGGCAAGTGGAGTAGAGCACCATAGAGATCTGGGAGGGGCCGAGTGGCTCCTGCTTGCCCTGTGCTCTGACCCCGCATATGGCGGTTTCCATCGGAAGTGCAGGGCAGTGTACGACCAGAACACAAACTAGATCAGGAACTCAACTGACAGACCTATGAGGTGATCTGGGCAGCGGAATGGTGAGGTTTTCTGACTCCCAATTTTTTAAACCATGGCAAACATCAAAGCTTTTCCCACCAAGGTTAGGTTGCTAAATTGCAGAAAGCAGACTTCTTGTGTGTTGAAAGGGCTTTTGAGCTCAATGTAGTTCTGGAACTCAGAACAAATCCCTAGACTTTGTCTTTGAGATATTGGGATTTTAGGGGAGGGGACCCCAAAAGCGGATTTTTATGCCTCCATACAAGTATTTGTGTTATAGAGCACATGGAGACAGGCTATCATCTGGGGGTCCTTTCAAGGCCCTCCAAACATTGGAACCCTCACCTCCCATCACTCCTCATTGGCAAGGCCCAATGGTCAGGGAAGACAGGAGCTGTCATCCAACCACATCTGAAGAGACACAGAGGTTTCCCCTCCTCCTTCACTAGAGTGTTAAAGCACCCACTTGACCCACAGTTATAAGTTCCAGCATCTTTTTTGGGGGGTGGGGTGGGAGAGAGGACCCAATCTGAGCTAATGAAGTATAACCAAAAGAAGACTGCTGCTCTTCTCAGTGGTCAACAAAGAATGGATTGGGAAACTCAAGAAGTCACCTTCCAGCCATTGGGAGGACTTGGGTGCTGCCCAGGAGTGCTGCCATCCCCTGTCTCCTCTCTAATCTCTCTGGCCTCCCCCCCCCCCCAATGCTAGATCAGACCTCCAGACATTCCTGCAGGAGACAGGAGAATCCTGCCCCCCCGAAGTTCACTTATAGGCATTGGAAGTACGTTGAAAGAAAAAAAATGAGTGTGTGTGAGCGAGAGAGCTTTCCAACCTTTTGTCCACCCTATTTGTGGTTACAAGAAGATAATAGCAAACCTCTTTAAGACTAAAGATAAGGCAAAGACCAGCAGGTGGGTGCCTTGGTTTGAAGGTTTTTGTTCCAACTTCCTTGGACCTCGTCAGCAGGCACCCCATTTCCCCCCACCCACGAGCGGCCTTCCCCACATGCCCCCTTGCTTGCCCCTCCCTCCAATTGTCCACCCGGCTGTTGCTTCTTTTGTTCAAAGCTGTTATGAAAGAGGACTTCTGGTTTCTGCTCCTGCGAGGGCTTCAGTTCGTCGCCTGGGGTCAGGGAGGAATTGTCATGATTTCCTCCTTGTGGGTGTTAACATCCAAAACCGATGTTTTTTAAGAAAAAGTTTCAAGTATGTACGGCATTTACAGCAGAGGATGACGCCTGAAGGCGGGATATAGAAGGTGGGAGCATGTTTGCTCCTTGGTCATTGCCTGGAAGGATTTCTTCTTTTTCTTTTTCTAAATAATAATAATTAAAAAAAAAAAAACCACCCCACAGGGAGGCTTGGCTCCTGCTCAAGAGTCCAACCAGCTTGGATGAGAGAGAACAGTGCACCAAAAAAGTAACCAAAAATGACTCCCCCCAACCCAAAGTTTTATCTTCCATCTCTTCTTCTTCTTCTTCTTCTTCTTCTTCTTCCTCCTCCTCCTCTTCTTCTTCTCTGCCTCCTCGCTTTCCCCCCTCCCTTCCCCCACAAAAATATAAAAAGCAATAAGTTTACAAAAATAGAAAATAATTACAGCAATAGCCAGAAGGATGAGGGGGGAGGGGGGAGGAAGGGAGGGAGGGAAGGGAGGAGAGAGGGAGGGAGGGCCGCAGGCCATATTATTTGGCTGAGCAGTGTAATATGGTGGGGTTGTTTAAAGCGTCCTCCACCAAGTGCAGTTCTTGACGGTCGACAGTGACGTCTCTTATGCAGCCAACGTAGCCGGTGCTGTAGGCTTTGGGGAGTTTGTGGGCCACGCTGAGCTTCTCTAGTCCTCCTGCAAAAGAGGGCGCAGGTGGGGAAGGGAGAGCAAAGGAGAGGGTTAAGGTGAACTCTCACCTGGCAACACACCTCTTTCGCTTTCTTCACTCACGTCTCCATCTTCCTCCCCTCCCTTCTGTATCGCTCTCCCCATGCCAAATGTACTATGTATTCCTTGGGGCAGAGACCCGACTCTGTGAAGTGCACATGACAGTAACGTCGTTTTCGAAGGAGATCTTCCTTATGGGAAACACAGGACTGCCTTGGAAAGTGGTGGGCTCTCATTCCTTGGGGGCTTTTGAAACAGAGGCTGGATGACCATCCGCCTGGGATTCTTTAGCTGTCATTCCTGCATTTCAGGGAGTTGCAATAAATGATCCTTGGGGGGTCCTTTCCAACCTCACAGCTATAGGGTTCTATAACTCTTGTGCTCTGCATACTCCAAATCATGATGGTGAACCATTTACAAAAGATTATTTGGAGAGTGTTAGAAGACAGAAATAAAACTGCTATGTTTCCTCTGAGGAAGATCTTCTTCAAAATGCACTGGGGACAAATGCTCTTTGAACCGAGGCCATCCCTCTTTTTCTTGCTCTGACTTCTACCCAGTGATGGTTTTACTCAGGGTAAACCTGTTCCAATTAATAGACATGGCTAACTAAGTTAGGATTTAACTATGTTCTACTCAGAGTTAGGCCCACTGAAAAGAACAGGCCTAAGTTAGTTGCGTCTGTGAACTTCGACGGGTCTACTCTGAGTGGGACCTGTTTGGTCACAATCCCTTCTCTTCAAAATGCTATGTGCTTCGTTGGCGCAACAGCAGCAGCAATTTGGGCCTTTAGTGTGGAGTGTTTTCTTTCACAGTCTATTCTGGAAGCTACCAGGCTACCTGGAGGAGGGGTTTCGCCAGCCAACGCCCTGTGTGGCGGGCAAGTACACAACCTGGGTTAAGTGGGGTTCAACTCACCCAGCCAAAGAGCCCCGTCTGTGTCCAACTGAGTTGCTCCGAGAGGCGAGGAGCCTGTGATGGGGGACTCATTGCCGACCTGCAAGGACCCATCTCGATGCACTCTGCAGAAAGAGGGGAAAACACAAGCAGTTGCTAAAAGGCTTGGGGTTCTGTATGTGTGGAACGTTGGTTCGTACCAGGTGGAGGAAATTTTGCTTTGCTCTCCTTCTTCTAGAGGGATTTGGTTACCTTGGTGGTAATCGTTCGCCATTCGGTTTCACAGTGACAACCTACCCCCAGTACCTATGACATTTTTCTTTCCTAAGCACCCCACAAACCTTGTAAAAATAAAACAGTAAACATTGTTTGACCAGCCATTTTCCTTAAAATGTTGAAATGTTTAACAACATATTCATTTCGACGGCTTTGCTGAGAGACCAGTTTACCTTTGGGCTCTGTCTCAGCTGTCATTTAGCAGCAGCCATTTTCAGGCTGCAGTAGAGAGAAGGGATGCAAGGCTACTCCATCGGCCTTGCTTAAAAAACCAGCTGCTTTTGGCTTGTCTTCCTCTTTATCTATAACTGAGTGGCAGACATCCCATTAGGCTATCTGAACTGCTCCCATCCCAGCTGCTTGTTACAAAGATCTGTAACTTTAAGAACTGGTGCCTGGATTTGCTCCCCCCCCCCCAAAAAAATCTCTTTTTCCTTGCGGGTCATATCTTTTAGACACTAAGCCTGAGAGCTGGGACTGTTAGGGTTTCCTTGGCCTGCAAGCAGCTCTGTGAACCTTTTCGACTGAAGAGTGGAATTTAAAAAAAGTGAAGAATGATTGACTAAGATTGTGTCCTGGTTTTCCTCCCTAATTTCATATATTTCTCATACAAGTGCTTATAAAAATTGCCAATAGCAAGTGGCATGGTTAAAGAGGTGTTTCCTTTCTCTCTCACACACAGCCGTGGGACAGAATGTGTCTTCTAAAATTATTCTTGCCATTAGGAATTTTAAGAACTAAGACAATTGGGGTGGGGGGAAATTCTGCTACCTGATTAACTGGGGCATCTATTTCTGAGATGTTTTTGAAGGAGCGCCTCTTCTAAGATTATTCTGTGATGTTATGTGTGCATTTCCTGAAAACAAAGTAAAGCCTGCTCTTTGCTTCTGAAATGTTTTTACGCTCCTGGAAATCTAAGAGCACTTGATGAATCAATTACTTGGTTCAAAAAAGCTCGCATGACTCATCAATTAGTATCTTGTTCACTGAATGACAGCCCAGGAAACAAGCCTTCATTTGCATGATTGGTTTCAAGGTTTCCGCTGCCTTCAAAGCACCATTTGGGCCCCCTGGATTGAAGGTGGGGAAGACGGTTCTAATATCTACAAGCCCCACTGCAGGCTCCTCCCTAATCTAGCCAATTCATGGACCCTCCTTGCCTTCTAAATGGAGCAGCTAAGGCATGGGTAGGCAAACTAAGGCCCAGGGGCCGGATCCGGCCCAATCGCCTTCTAAATCCGGCCAGCAGACGGTCCAGGAATCAGCGTGTTTTTACATGAGTAGAATGTGTCCTTTTATTTAAAATGCATCTCTGGGTTATTTGTGGGGCATAGGAATTTGTTCATTTCCCTCAAAAAAATATAGTCTGGCCCCTCAACAAGGTCTGAGGGACAGTGAACCGGCCCCCTGCTGAAAAGATTTGCTGACCCCTGAGCTAAGGGTGCCACATAAGGTCAGAGGGTAAGGTCCTCTCTTTCCCTTGCCCCATGTTATTCAAACACAAACACACACACACACACACACACACACACACACACACTCATTACTCCATCCTGGACCTCAAAAGGCAGCTGCAGAACCCACCCACCCACTCCGCTTTAGGTATCTCAGCCACACATCCGAGATAAAAATAAAAACCCAGAGGTGGGCGGGGGAAATAAGATGTTCATGGGGGTGGACTGCCAAAGCCATAGGCATTACAACTCAGTGCAAGGGACTTTTTGCTTGACCCTTTTCGGGACCTCTTCCTAGAGCCCAGGGTGGACAAGTCTAGGCATGATCTGCCCAAAGGCAGTCTGAGTCACCCGAGGATTATTTTTGTATGTGTGTGCATGACCTGCCAAGCTCTAGGGGTGAACCTTTGCTTCCTTAGCCTCACATGGTGCAGAGGAAAGGAGGAACATTATCTGGGATCGGGAACACCATGGAAGGACAGGACAAGGGCTGTGGGCTCAGTGGCAGAGCTCCTGCTTTGTATGCAGAAGGTCCCAGGTTCGATTCTTGGCATCTCCAGATAGGGCTGGGGAAGACTTTTGCCCGAGACCCCCGAGAGCGATTGCTAGTCATCTGGACTACTTGAAATAAGCTGGACAAAGGACTTTCAGAATTTGCTTTAAAAGAATGGCAATTCCATTTCAGGCAATGTTGCCAGTGCAGACTATATTGAGCTAGATGGATTAACGGTCTGACTTGGCATAAAGCAGCTTATGTTACCATTGTTTTCACTACTACTATATCCCATCCTTCTTAGAATAACAGAACTCTAGAGTTGGAGGGTTCCCCAAGGGTCATCTAGTCCAACCCCTGCAATGCAGGAATCACAGCTCAATCAGGCAGAGCCCAGGATGGCTGACTAGTTGCCAGTTTGTTACTGGTTTCTGTAAAGCTGCTCACCCTAGTGTTTAAAGCCCTAGATGACTCAGGCCACAAACAGCTGAAAGATCTCCGTCCCGACTCAAACTACTGAATTTCCATTCTTCACATAACTTCTGAAGTTACGGCAACTTACCCTGAGTTAGATCATAGGTTCTATCTAGCTCAGTATTCTCTACACCGACTGGCAGCAGCTCTTAAGAAGTTTCAGACAGGGAACCTTTCCCAGTCCTAACTTGGCATGCCCAGGACTGAACATGTGCTGTTCGACATTCAAAACCAATGCTCAGCAGGGATGTCCAACAGGTCGATCGTGATCTACTGGTCGGTTGTGGGGTGTCCCTGGTCGATTGCGGGACCCTGACGCCCCCGCAAACAACTTTGGCTCCCTAAGAAAACTCAATAACTCTGGTCAATACAATGGGCAAGTCACTGCCAATGTCTTTTTACTGGGAGTAAATAGCAGTTTCTCAGAAGTTGGACATCCCTGGCTGAAGCAGCTTATGAAGGTTGAAGGAAGAGGCTGACAAATGATACTGTGAGCAAGCATTCTCCCCAAATGTCCCTCACCTGTATGCTTTGATTTGGATCCACTGGTTCGTGTTGACTGGGACAGTGGAACGCAGGACCATAGGCTTGGAGCCAAGGTCATAGGTCATCTGTACGCGGCCGTCCACAATGGCCAAAGCAATGTAATCTGAACGCTCCAGTCCTTTCCCGCTCCAGAGGATGAGGCCTTGCGTGGCTTCGGTCTTGATGCTCAGCTCAAAGTGGTTCGACTGCAAGGCCTTCTCACTGCATGGAGATAAAGTGGGGTGTCAGATTCTGAGATGGGGGGGAGGGATCTCCCCACTCCTTGTATGCCCACATAATGACACAAGGAGGGAGAGCTGCATTCTCGATGGATGAGTGGATGGTGCTGAGTCCCAGTTCTCAGCGTTGTTTCAATGGTGTACGCCAATTTGAGGTGGAAGCATCACCAGGTGACAACATCCATTCAGAAAACGGGATGGAGTTTGCGTTCTGAAGAACGCTACAAAAGGACACCCCGTTTCACCTTGCAGATTACTGAGGCAACCAAACCATGGAGAAAGTCCCATTTTTTTCTAGCTCAGGCCTAGCTTGGCCCCGGTCCTCATATCTGAGAAGGAAATAAGGTTGCTTTGACAAGCATATAGAAGGCCTATAGGCCTTAGAAGAAAGGGCTTTTTTAAGCTTCAACTGCCACAAAGACGCACATGTACCACGCACGTACCACACAACACGAGACACACAACAGCATGGGAAAGAAGAGTGTTTCATCCCCCAACAGACACAGGATAGAAATAGGTGGCCAGTGGCTGTTGGTGAATTCCACATTGAAACAAATTCAGAAGCTTTTAGAAAAGTGGGGGACAATTTACTGAATTGCGAGGTGAGCAGTTCTAGAAAATTATGGGTTCTAGCCAACTACTTTTTACTCACAGGAGACCCATTGTAATTAATGGAGCTTAGCTAGCCATCTTTATTCGTTTCAATGGGTTTGCTCCACGTAGGACCAATTTTGGATAGGACCAAATGTTGAGGTGCTCATTGTTCAGTGGGGTGGGGCAGGATTCATCCTTTTTATAATATTGGAGAATGACCACTTCTAGTAGATAATGTTTTATTATTTGGATGTTTTGTTTTAAACTTTTGCATTTGCGTTTCTTTAAAAAGAAAATGTATCGCTCCGATACATTTCATGTAGTGAGTGACAAATAAATGTAATAAATAATAGTAGGTTAACTGTGTGTTAACTCAAGAGTATACCCACTGAAATTAATGGACCTACATTGGTCATGTCCACTGATTCAAATAGGTCTATTCTGAGTAGGATTAACACCAGCTATGACCCAATAATACCAAATGACCTGAAAGGAGTTCTAACACCCTTTATAAATACGGCCACTAAAAATGTGTGCAATGCTTCAAGTATTTTTAACGAGGAGGACACTAGCCCATAAAGAAGTCTGCCAATGGCTCTTAGCTAAATGGATCTTCTGTGTCCAGAAGCTGTTAACTAAATAGCCAAGATGGGCAGCCAACAGGCCTTAAAGCCATACATGTGAGCTACCCAGGGGAAAGTGGAGGGAAGTGGTGGCTGCTGTGCTCAGGTTTTCCTCTCAGGCTCCCCAGGCTGGCCACTGTGGGAACAGGAGGTTGGCCTATCCTAGCTAGCTCGACTTATGTTCTTTTTGAGTCAGGTAGGGTGAAGGACAGGATGCCCTGAGCCAGAGCCAATGACAGGCAGAACTGACTGATTCTAGGTTTGTCCCCATCCTCTTCCTCCTCCCTGCTAAGTTCTACAAGGGTGACACTGAAGCTAAGGAGGTAGAAGCTGGCAGGCAGGGCCATCCCCAGGACTGGAGGGACACAAGAAGGCAGGATGCTGGCATCTGGATGAGGTCGGGGGCAGTGCCAGCCTCAACTCTCAGGGATGCCCAGTTGTATTCACCTAACTCCTACTCAGAGTATACCCACTGGAAGTAACGAACCCAAGTTAGTCACTCGCATTAACTTCAATGGGTCTACTTTGAGTAGGGCTGGCACTGGATACAACCACGGATGCTGATCTAGATTGTGGTCTGATTCATCAGGGCCCTCCCCCTGTTCTTAAAACAGCATCTGGGAATAAGGCAAGAGAAAAACCTGAATGCCATCTCTGACTCTGCTGCCAGCTAGTCCAGGAAGGAGTGGTTACTATGTCATACTTAGATCCTCACTTGGTTGTTTTCTGTTTGAGATGGATGCTCTCTTTAATTTATCTGTTGCGTGAATGGAATTGAGAACCTCTTAATTTGATTCTTCTCCTTTGTTCTGGCCTCGGCAGATAACAGCTTTATTAAGGATGACTGGATGCACATTGCTGGTCCCCACCCCCCAGCCTTTCCATTCTTAATTAATTTATTATTATTTTTTTGCAAGTTATCTGGATTAGCTTGTTACGGCAATCTAGGTAATTGAAACCAAGCTCCCAAATGTTGCTAAGCTGTTTGGGTTGTCAACTGCCAAGTCCCACTCTGCCAGAGAGCAGGCCCACTGAAATTAATGGCCCCGAGTTCATCACCTCCATTAATTTTAAAGGGTCTACGCTGAGTAGGACTAGCGTTGGTCCCAACTCTTTTATCTTTTAGAGCTGGGAGCTCTGCAGCAGTGCACCATGTGACAGCAACTGGTCTGCAATTGTGACTGCACACCACCCCATTTTACTGGGTAAGCTTCGGACCTGTAAAACCTGCAGAGATTAAGACTAGCAATGGCTGATCCAATAGGGCTCTTCTTACACCCTTTAGTGGAATATTTAGAATTTTAGAGCAGGTATGGGGAACTGGTGGCCCACCAGATGTAGCTGGACTACAACTCCCACCATCCCTGGCCACCAGCTGTGTAGCTGGGGCTGTTGGGATCTGGAGTCCACAATATCTGGAAGGCCACAGGTACCCCCCCCATCCCCACCACACAACTGCTTTAGAGATATGGAAGGTTGGGGTGTCATTTCAATGGACCGGCTGTTCCCTCTGCCCTGGTGGAACACAGTAAGCAAAGTACCCAGGTTCCCTCCACCAGTGTCTCTGGCTCGAGATCCCTGGTGCTTTTCAGTAACTGGGAAATTTGGATCATGTCAGCTCTTGTTACTCTGAATCAGGTAAACCGTTCTGTGCAAACCCTGCTCTCAAAGCTCAGAAATGAAAGACACGAACATCTGATTTTTTTCCTCCTCCTTGTTTTGAACATGATGACCATGTTCAAAACAAGGGGGGAGGAACATGGAAAAAGGACGTCTCAAAATGAGCTCATGGGTAAAGCGCTCTCGCTGAGCTGGGCTCGGTTGTACGGTCTTTGTGATTTATTCATTTTTAGGCCCTTGGTGATTATTATTATTATTATTAAGATGTAACAATGCAGCAATCATGCGTAAGAGCAAAGCGGAATGCAAAGGAGATTTTTAAAAGGTGAAGAAATGGTGGCAGCGGAAGCAAACATCTGGACACCAGAGCAGAAGCCTTGCTGACACTCACCTGATATCCAGAGGGTAGTCCAGAGCATCAGGACTTAGAAGCAGGAAGAAAGGGGAGGCATGCAATAAGCGCCCATGGCAAATAGTGAGAAGTGGCCAGTCCCTGCGAAACCTCTGAGAGATCCCAGCAGCTCTTTCTAAATGCAGGGCTGTGTCCAGCCTTAGCCCTCCTCATTGGAATTAATGGAGACCGCTAACCTAGGTCCATTAATTTCAATGGGGTCTGCACTGAGCAGGACTTTAAAGTTTGGATGTAACCCAGCGATGTGAGATCTTTGCGAATGAGAAATGTAGTACCACCGGGCAACGCAATGGGTTTCTGCACATCCTGAAATAATAGCCCCTTAAGCTTGTTTACAACAGTTAAGGGATAATCATCAGAGGCAGAAGTGAGAGGCGAGGAATTGAGCCTCTGGGTAAAGACCACCCTTTCAACTCACTTCTGCCCTGGATTTGTTTACATGATCAAGTGGCTGGAACATGATGAAGAATTAAGGGCCTCTATCTCTTTGTTAAATAAAGGCTCTTGACATACCTTCATTATGTTTGTTCAGACGATCAGTTATGAGATAACAAACCGTTGAAGTCACTTTAGTCTGGGGTTAGTTGCGGGGGGGGGGGGGAGTCGCAAGAGGTTAAACCAGGGCAGGAAGTGGAAAGGAAAGGAAAGAGCCTCAAACCCACCCACCCCGATTAATTAGGTGCTCAATTTCAAATCAGAGTAAGTGACCACATGTACAGCAGCGTATTATTATCTCAGGTATGCAGAAGGGGGTTTCTTTCAAACCAATGCAAGCATGCGGTGGCTTAAGAGTGATTCGACATTCCAAGTAAAAGGGATGGACCAGAGTTGCCTGCCCATGTAAAACAAGGAAGCTTGTTTCAGAAAAAAACAACAACCCCAAACCAGCCGTTTTTTAAACAACCTGTGATGTCTCTGATTATGTAAGGCAACCTCAGCAACTATAACTACCCGCTGGTCCCACTTTTTAACCAGAATACAAGGGCACCTTGAGGGTTTTTTATTTTTTTGGAAAACACATTTTCAATTCCAGAGATATAACAGAGATCTGTTATTTTTTCCTTTCCGGAATGGGATCTGAGGTCCACCATGGTAGTTTTCATCTGCAAAGATTGTACAGAGACCCTTAACCCCTGCTAAAGCTGGGTCACAGCTGTCTAGTCATCTCGTTCAATGTGATTTGGTGAACAATTTCTTTCTTCTTCTTCTTAATGTTGTAGAGGAGCAGCGAGGTGGGGGGGACCATGATGGATTGTCAACATACTGAAAATCTTTCACTCACTTCTCTCTTTATATGTATTTGAAGTGTTTCTATATATAAAGGAATAAAGTAACATTCCACTGTATTTGTTCTGGATCCAATTTTCAACAATTGGTTAGACTTTGAGTGTGTGCCTCTCTTTTAAAAAGATGTCACAGATGTAGAAAAGCAACTGTGTGATTACTTAGGAGACCCACAGAGGCCCCAACCTATATACGTGCATTATGCCATGGTTCTGAAACAATGTTAGTTTTAATTCAGGTCACTAGTCCTCATGGGGAAAGCTGCCACAAGAAGATAAGAAGGCCCAATGTCAAGGGGTGGCATTTCAGATTTGGTGTTTTAGTGCATGAAGAGTTGGAAGACCTCACCCCAGCCTGTTAGGCCCTTGTATGGATCTGAAGTCCTCACAGAAGGTGGCCAGCTAAACAGTTCTGCTACCGCAATGAGTTTTAGATGTGCAGTGGAGCTTCCCCACCCTCCCTTCTGCCCACACCCCTCCTGCAGGCCCTGTAAATTTGCTGCAGATTTACAGGGCACACAGGAGAGGCTGGGGAAGCACCAGGGCACAGCTAAAACTCCTGGAAGGATTAAACACTCGCCATCTCTTATGCAATGGTCAGAAGACCTTAATGTCTCGTTTATTGATTTTCCATGTACAGTGGTACCTCGAGTTACAAATGCCTCAGGTTACAAACGCTTCAGGTTACAAACTCCGCTAACTTGGAAGAGTTATCTTGAGTTGAGAACTTTGCCCCAGGATGAGAACGAAAATTGTCTGCTGGCGGCGCAGTGGCAGCAAGAGGCCCCATTAGCGAAAGCATGCCTCTAGTTAAGAACAGTTTCAGGTTAAGAATGGACCTCCAGAATGAATTAAGTTTGTAACTAGAGGTACCACTGTATTGTGAACGTGAGCTGACAAACCCAGCAATTGTTTCGTTTTCCATTTTTTGTGCCTTTCCCCCCTTTCCACCAATAAATTCTCACTAAGAAACAAATGTTTTAAAACTCCTTGTGCTAGTGGAACCGTTTAGCTGGGATAACTCCCCCCCCCCTTTGTTTTTTTGCTCAGTGAGCTGCTGAAAAGATTCAGACTACGGCTCTCTTTTGCATAACCTATGTCTTGGCATATTTCCTGGGTGCTGGGAATGGGGTGAGGATGACAGGCAGCTCTGGTGCTGTGGATTAAGTCTAATACAGTGCACACATCTGTGTAAAGTGAAGGTGTGGGTGCTCCCCCTGTAGGACCACCTGTCCCCTGTCTCCCCACTCCAAGAAGGCTCACTTTCAGTTCTTATTCCCAAGTGAATGGTGGCGGCAACTGAGTGACGTGGTTGGGGTTGGTAGGTGGCAGGATGGTTGATGTGAGATGGCGATTACAGGAGGGGGGGTGGGAGGGAGAGGAAGGAGGTCTACTTACGCTGGGATCTCATTGGTCAGTTGGCTTGAAAACAAAGAAACAAAGACATTCAGGACACAGAGAGCGACAGAGAAAGTGAGGTGACAGACAAGACAAGAGAGCACAAGTAGGAAAGAAACATAGGGTTGTATCCAACATTAGTCCTAATCCAAGTATTATTACTGTGATGATGACTGTGTTTCTAATTCATCCTTCACCCAAATGTCCTAGGACAAACTCCATTAAAAACGAACTGCAACCACAACTAGAGTGGGCTGTACACACACACACACACACACACACCTCTTAGGTGTCAAAGGCCAGGATAAGGAGAGGCACCTTTAAAGGTAAAGGTAAAGGGACCCCTGACCCTTAGGTCCAGTCACGGACAACTCTGGGGTTGCAGCGCTCATCTCGCTTTACTGGCCGAGGGAGCTGGCGTTTGTCTGCAGACAGCTTCCGGGTCATGTAGCCAGCATGACTAAGTCGCTTCTGGCGAACCAGAGCAGCACACGGAAACGCCGTTTACCTTCCCGCCGGAGCGGTACCTATTTATCTATTTGCACTTTGACGTGCTTTCAAACTGCTAGGTTGGCAGGAGCAGGGACCGAGCAACGGGAGCTCACCCCATTGCGGGGAATCGAACCGCCGACCTTCTGATCGGCAAGCCCTAGGCTCTGTGGTTTAGACCACAGTACCACCCATCTTTAGCATATGGCAAAACTCCATAATGAAGGAACGAGAGACACCTCTGCAGGGCAGAGTTCCACAGCCTAGGGGCTGCCACAGAGAAGGCCCTCTCCCGTGCCGCTACCCCTTATGCTTCCGAGGGCAGGGCAACTACCAAGAGGGCCTTCTCTGCTGATCTTGAGAGGGTCTGTAGGGCAGGAGGCAGTGTTTCCGATAGTCTCATTGAAATTTACTATTTCATTTTATTTGTACCATGCCCTTCCTCCCAAAGCAGTCCAGGGGGGCAAACAAGAAGTCATTTAAAAAATATTAAAATGCCTTAAAATATTTCCAGTACAGATGCAGACTGGGAAAGATCTCTTGCCTAAAAGGCTTGTTGGAAGGGGAAGGTCTTTCATAGGTGCCCAAAAGGCAACAGAAATGACGCCTGTCTCATATTTAAGAGGAGGGAATTTTAAAGGATAGGTGCCACCACACTATCCATGGGCACGAGGAGAATAGGCCCATTAAGTTCAGCGGGTAGGAGTAAAACTTAGTTGGATACAACCCATCGCAGTCTCCAAAGGGGTGACCAAAAACCAGAGGTGGGGAAGAGGTGGGTCCAATGCCCAGAGCATCTGAGCAACACCTACACACAGAATAAACACACATAAAAGAAGCCCCTGTCCCCAAATGGGTTGCAGAGATGTGTGGTACAGGAGCCAAGATTAAAGACACACAAAAATGTTATTCATGAGACAAGAGAATACACACACACACACATGCGAAGGTGGGCAGACAGGAGGGCTGGGATTAGGAGGGGATCTTATTGTGCTGCTTTCTTCTGTCACAGCTGAATGAAACTTCCATGTAATACTGGGGATAAAGAACTATCAGGGACCAGTAGTCAGATTCCTCTTCCATAAGATGATGGATGAACCTGAAGGGCAAACGGAGGCACTGCTGCCAGAAGAACCTATAGGGCCAGTGCCCCACTCCTCCCTGGCCTGAGGATGTGGCGCTGCCACCCTCTGACTCCACTGTAGAAGACCCTGGGGTTCTTCCTCACCCCTCCAGTTCAGACGGTTAATTGTTAAGCTCTGAGTTCAGTTCCTGCCAACAGGCTTGCTTTTCTACCCTTGCTTTGTTAGTCCAAAGAAAAGGCATTACCTTTTGGTCACAGCATTGTGGTATTCTATGTAGGTCCTGCCATCGAAAGCAATGGCCTCTGTGTCTCCTGCCGCCTTCTCAGTGATGACTGGGGGAGGAAGAAGAAGAAGAAGGCAGATTGGTTATGATCGACCAACATTCAGCTCCACTGAATGACTCCCACTGGCAACTGCTGCTGCTGCTTCTAGTAAGATTTTATTAGAGCTTTTTTCATAATACAGTAAAAGACAAAAGAAACTAATCTTAATAAAAACAAAAACAGAGCCAAAAAAGGGGGGGGGGGAGGAAAACACAGAATCCTCTATCAAAAGTAGCTCTTAACCCTTGTCACTCACAGAAAGTGGTGGACCCTCCCAGCTCTCACCTGGGAGCTTCCTTTCCCCTTCCCAGTCTCTTACTCTGGGAGATCTTCACTTCCCTGCCTCTCACTCAGGGTTCTTTGAAGAACCATCCACCACCTTCATGTGTGTGTAATCCTTGGACCCCAATAACGGCCCAGAGCAGAGGACACAAAGAAGAATAAAGAAAAGAAAGGAAAGAGAGGGAAAACGGCTTCTGATTTTCTGTTTGTCAAAGAAATTACAGTCGTACCTTGGTTCTCGAACCGAATCCGTTCCGGAAGTCCGCTCGACTTCTGAAAACGTTTGAAAACCAAGGCACGGCTTCCAATTGGCTGCAGGAGCTTCCTGCACTCAATCGGAAGCCGTGGTAGCCGTGTCAGACATTCAGGTTCCAAAGAATGTTCCCAAACCAGAAAACTCACTTCCGGGTTTGTGGCATTCGGGAGCCAAAATGTTTGAGTCGCAAGGCATTCGAGAACCAAGGTACAACTCTAGGATGACACCCAACTATTCTACTTTATGTTAAGCAGCGTTTTCCTGGTCTTCACCGGCAACTTCTAGCATGCGTGAGAGAGCCGCACCTTTCTCGCAGTGCACCCCGAAGGAGCCCCTCTGGCATGTGCACTCGTAACTTTCCATGCGAGGACTACACATCCCCCCATTCTGGCAAGGGCTGGGCTTCTGGATGCACGGATGGGAGCGGAAGGACGAGATCTCGACGGCACCACGGATGTTCTCTTCCTTCAGAATTGGGACGCCTTTTATAGAAATCTGAGCAGGTGGGGAGGAAAGAAGAAGAAACAAAAGAATCAGGGTGGGTTTTACTTTATTTTTAAATTAAAAGCCAGAGACACCTTGCCAGAGAATGAGGAAACCCTGTAATTTTTGCAGGCTTATTACTTTATTTCGTTTATGACTCGCTTCCCACATCTTGCAGCAATCTAACAATAAAAGGATATTTGCGAAGAGTTTCTGGTTCAGTGCAGACTGGGGTGTGGATCTCCCTTTTAAAAGGCTTGCCGCGAAACGAAGGTCTTCAGTAGCCCCCAGAAAGACAACAGATGCTGTGTCTGTCTGACATGTCCAAATGGAAGGGAGGTCCAAAAGATAGGTGCCTCCAACCTGAAGGGCTGGCTTGTACCACGTATGGATTAGACCTTCTGATGAGATGGTGTCTGCAGGGGTCCCCCTCCAGCAGAGCACAGTGATGCGTTGGATATATAAGAGTTGGGACAGTCTTTTAGGCATCCTTTTAGGTACCCAGACGTATCGGGCTTTGGACACATGTGCAGGTTAACCAAGTCTTAGCACCGCAGAGACAGAATAGGCCTTAGAGGTCAATTCAGAGACTGCACTAATGTCTCCCCTTAATCTTCTCTTCTCCAAGTTAAGGAGATCCTGTTTCTTTAAACTATTTCTCGCAGGACTTACTTTCCATAATTCTGCCCATCTTTGTTGCCATCCTGTGAACCTGCTCCAATTGGTTTACGCTCTTCTTGGAAAGGGTTCAGAGGAGGGCAAGGAAGACTGTCAGGTCCTGCAAATGAGCCCCCAAGGAGATGAAAAAAAGGTGTTTTTTTTTAAAAAAAGGTGTTTATTTTTAATGGATGGTATCTCTAGTAAAAATAGATTGTGAGAATTTTCCACCAGGCAACAGAGCCAGGGATCCTCCTACAGGTGTTTAGGAGATTTCACTGTGAAACCATAACTTTTTTGACACACAACAAGGATAAGGAGTCTCAGGCCCCCCAGGTCTCTCTGTCTGGCATTTGAGACTCTCCCCAGGGCACACCCCTGCACCAACTCTGCTTCACACCCTCCCTGAGTGTTTTTGCCTGGCTGGGATGTGTCCTTGAGCTCCGCTAATGCCTTTTGCTTGCCTGGATGGAGAACAGAGAGGGATGTGTCTGAATGTGGGTAGAAACTAGCTTCCTGAACACATAAATTACATTCATTGCTCCATCCACTTTTGCCTCTGGCATGTGGACCTATGAAAGTTGTGGCCCTAGGGCTCAAAAAAAGGTTTCCTTATCTGTGAGGTACAATAATATCTTATTAAATGAAGCACACACAGCACAAGTGGCCGCAAACACAAACTACGTAGCCCTGATCTCCTTTGAGGAGCACTACTGACTGACAGAGATCATATATGCCTCACCCTCTGGATGGCGCCATCAAAGCTGGTGGAAATAGCCGCAGCACGGGCGAGTTTGCTGAAGTCGGGTGCTCCCCCAACGTAGAGGGGTTCTTTCAGGTTAAGGGAGGTGTGAGGAAGCTGGATGGGTGGGGAGAAGGGGAAAGAAAAACACACAGTGAGAAAGGAGAAGACCCAGGTTGTAACTCATGTCCCTCTCTGTCCTGGGACAGAGAAGGAAGCAAGAACCAGAGCTGGGCAACCTCAGGCCTGGAGGCCAAATGTGGCTCCTACCTGGCCCCCGGAACTCTCCTCCAAGCCAGATCTCAATTCCCCTCCCACAGTGGTTTGGCAATCAATTCCTCTTCCCAGGAAACTCTGGCATGAAGCCACAGGTGAAAGGCACCCACCCCCCAGCCCTTTCCTTCCAGGTTCCTACTGTCCCCGTTGCGAGTCATGGCATCAAAGCCACCTCTGGTTGCGTTAAAAAGGCTAAATCTAATGCACAATAATATTAAAAAATGGAGAAATGGCCAAACTTTCTGGGGGAAATGTAGGGTGAGGGGGTGAGTGGAGAGGAGAAAGAAACAAACAAAATAGTTAATGAACTTAATGACGCCTTAAAAATAAAAAAGCGAGGAGGAGGAGGAGGAGAAGAAGAAGCTATTCTAGCAAAATGAAAAACCAACAGGTGATTTTTGTAAGATGGAACAGGCAGGCAGGCGATGATAAATTACTGGCGGCTGGATGGAGAAGTGAAGAGAGCGACAGGGTTTGGGCGGAGGGATGAGCCAGTGTCGGGTGAGATGGTAATGAGGACCGTCATACTTATCTTTACCTTACGGGATTTCTGAAATCCAGACAGCAGGGAGGAGAAAGGGGTGGGTGGGGGAGAAGGAAGAAACACAAACAAAAATCAAAAAGAAAGACGGAGAGAGAAAGAGACAAAAGAAAAGATCAGTGCAATAACATCACCAGGCAGAAAAGAGTCACACAAGATACAAGCGGCAACCCTGTCCCCTGGTTAGCGGGCCGTTGGTAGAGTAAAAGGTACAGATCAGAGCAGGGGGCACAGGGAAGAAGCAGGTGCAGCTCTGATAAGACACGAGGCAGCAGCTCTTTCAAAAAGGAAGCTTTAAAGCTGGGAAGAGGAGAAAAAGGAGCATGTGTAAAAGATCAGACACAAGCCACAGGCCTATCGGTTTGCTGTTCTGCACAGATTTATTCTGCAGCTTCCCCTTTCTGAGGTGTGTTTCCTTCCCAGAATTAAAAGGAAGGGTAGGGAGAAACCATTGTGTTTCAGATAACTAGGCTAAGCTTGGAGACAGGGGTCAAAGGCTGGTGTTTTGAAAGTAGAAATGGGCAGGGTGTATACCTTGGTCTGTTTAACAACGACAAAAACCACCTTATGTACAGGGGACCTTTTTCATTACAAATTCTTCTTGCGTACCGCAGAGGATTCTGGGAAGGTTCTAGGGCATGTGCTTAGTATGCGGAGTGGGTATGCCAGACAGCTGGAAATACTTAGCTGGACGGAACGATGCAAACAGTACTAGTGATTTCAGATGCGTAGGGAGAAAATTGAGATTGAGTGCAGGTGGCATAAAGGAGGCGACCAAAATGATGAAAGCATGAGAGGATCTTTCTTACATGGAAAACTTACAATTTTGGGGAGGGATTGAGTGAAGATGGGAAGTGGCAGGACATGATTCAGTTTTATATATTTATGATTGGTTCACAGGTTCTCTCACCAGACGTCAGGAGTCAAGCAGTGAAATGAACAGTCAGTAGATTACGGATGGGCAAGAGAAAATGTCCCCTCTCATGATGTAATTTACTTATGCCATGTGCTGATAATGACCACTGGTTTAGCTAGCTTCAAAGGAGGGATCAAACAAATTCATGGAGGAGTGATCTATAGATTGTGACAGCTATGAAGCCACCTTGTTCACGTCTAAATAAGAATACAGTAGGGAGGAAATGTTGAAGTGCTGTTGCCATCGTCTCCTGCTTGTGACAATTTCTAGCTGGATGCTGTTGGAGACAGAATGCTGGGCTAGATGTTGGGGTCTGCTTCTTCACAGCAAACAACCCCAATGTGTTAAAAACAGAGGTTGCAGGTCTATGACTCCCATCATCCCTGACCACTGGCCTTGCTGACCAGGGCTGTTGGAAGCTGGAGTCCAGACATATCAGGATAGAACAATTCTTTGATGTCTTCTAAAGCTAGGGACAGGGAACCCAGATGTTGCCAGACTGCAGCTCCCATCATCCCTGACCACTGGGCCAGGGCAACACCATCTGGAGGGGCCACAGGTTCCCTGTCCCTCTAGTAACCATTTGGAACCCCAAACTGATTTGTGTGTGGACAATCTTATGCCCCTCGTCTGAGCCGAAGGGAGAACACCACTGATTGCTGGCTTCTTGATGCTGGACTCCATTTGCTCAGCCAAGTCAGAGGGGCTGCCACAAACCACTTCAGCTCATTGGACCAACGCTTAGGGCTCACCCACTTACCGGAGACTCTCCCATGATCCGTTCGCCGTTATTGATCCTCATCACCCCTTTGCGTGCGTTCCTCTCTAGTGATACACTGATCCAGGTGTTTAACGGGATTGGTTCCTTGCTCCTAGAAAGGATGTGGCAAGTGTATGACGGGGGGGGGGGAAGGGGGGAGAAAAAGGAGAACAGAAAGTTTGTTTACTCAGGTCTGATTAAAGACGCAGTTCTAGGCACACTTGCCTTGGAGTTAGCCCCTCCGACTACAGTGAGACTTACTTTTAAGCAAACCTGCACAGGATTCTGCTCCTAGAGGATATTATAACCCAGGGTTAACAACCACTGAAAGAATGAGCATGGGATTCCATGTTTGTTTTGTGTTTTAGGCAAGCCTACCCAGACCTGTAGAATGATGGAATGTGTTTTAATCGCTTTTTTGCTTACTGTTGATTTTTAATTCATTTTGGTGTGTTTTTAAATATCCGTTCTGTCTCTCTCTCTCTCTCTCTCTCTCACACACACACACACACACACACACCGGTGTGTGTGTGTGGGTGGGTGTGGGTGTGTGTGAGAGAGAGAGAGAGAGAGAGAGCGAGAGAGCGCTATCTTTCCATCTCTCTATTTCTCTATCTGCAAACCACTTACGAGGTAATGATATACAAATAAATACATTTTCGCAATGTGATCAAATACACACAACACAGAGTTAACCTCACCTAAACCTGCCCTGCATTAGTCCATCTTTTGACATTTGAGGTGTATATTTTTAAGACCCACTTTATTTCTGTGATTATATGTTGTTTTAGATTGTTTTCAATATTTTGTTTTAATTATTATAATTTGCCCCAGAATGAAGGGTGGGTAATCAACAACAACTACTACTGCTACATCTCTCTCCACCCCCACTCTTACCCCTACCCTCAGAAGGAAGTTGATCGTACTTGATTACAGCTGCTCCTTTGCCCAGGTCATATCTATATTCCAGGTAGCCATCATGAAGAGCCAGGGAGATGAAATCCCCTTTGCCGTCTGTCTTCTGCCCATTGTAGAAGATCATGCCACTGGGGTTCTTCGCTAGGAACACGACTTCCATGGCCATCTTCTCCCTGAGGAATAGCATAAACCCAAGTCTCAACTTTCAAGTCATTCTCCCCATAGAAAAAAGGGTAGCAGGAGCCTCACTAATGCTTACCATCCACAATACGTCCTTGTGTTCCTACCAGGTGTCCCTGAAGACCTCACAAGTGACTTTGGTTGAATACATGCCTTACGTTTAAAGCACATGGCTTCCACCAAAGAATCCATGGAAATGTCATTTGGTAAGGGAGGTGTGAATTGCAGTTCTGTGAGGGTTAAGCTACAGTTCTCATGAGTCTTGCGGGAGGAGGCATGGTTTAAATGTATGATCTGTATGCAGCCAAATTCTCTTGCAATACTCAGGGTTAAGGTGTAGAAACAGCAGTTGGGAATAAGACAGCAACTGATATCTCACCTCCGACGTCCCAATATATTCTACCTATGATCTTTGAGATCCTGGGCAGCTGCTGCTATTGGTCATTACTGGGTAAAACGGACAAATAATCTGACCCGGCCTGAGGCAGCTTCCTATGAATACTGCTGGAGTGGGTGGGTGGAGATGTGACTTTAAACAGAAGCAAAAAAAAAAGTTTTTTTCATGCAGGAGAGGTCAAGGCCAAGGCCAAGTTTAAACCCTGACATCTCTGGAGAGGGATGGGAAAGACTCCCTCTGTGAAACCCCAGAGAGCGGCTGCCAGTCAGTGTAGACAATACACTGGTCTTACTTGGTATAAGGCAAGTTTCAAATGCTCCCGTGATATGTATGCCCCATTAAACTGAATCACTTTTGCGGAGGTGAGAAAGCAGAGGGAACAGAACTTACTGCAGCTCCGGCACGAAGGCTTGGAGACCGTTCAGCTCTAGGTAGGAGAACCCATTAAATTCTGGCAGGAAGGGAACTGTCTGGTCCAGCTCTGTGACTAAAGGAGAGGAGGAAATTGAGGGAACAAACAGCAGAAACGTCAGATTAAGTGGCCAGCGGGGATGGTCCCAGACAGAGAGAGAGGACGCTGACAGCTCAATCCTATACATCTCCACCCAAATTTAAGTCCCACTGGGTAAGTCCCAATGAAGCTTACACCCAAGTAAGTGGTCATGCTGGCCGGGGCTGTTGAGAGAACACCTGGAGGGCTGTAAGTTCACCATCCCTGGAGTAAAGGCTTGCAGCCTCAACTGCTGCCTCCCACCCCAGTGTAAGTAGCAACAATGTGGGTTTTCTGAAGAAATTTGAACCACAAAATTTTCTGCCCTAAGTTGATGCTGATTTAGCATGCTTATTTAACTTACATTTAGTAAACAAACAAACAAACAAAAACAAACAAGGCACGCCACATGCTTGCATAAATATCTGAATTTTTTTTTGCCAGTAGTCGAAAGTAGTTGAACTATAATATTAAGTGGGAAAGTGAAATTCATTCAAGTGCACTTACAGGGAAATCCTGTATCTACACTTAACCCAACTAAATGGGATCTACTCCCTAGCAAGTGTACTCAGGATTGCAGCCTTTCAGAACCTCCTGTCGATGTCTGCACATTAGTAGTTCCCATTGAGTTCATGGGCAGTCACTGACAGGTAAGTGGGTATAATACAGCAACATTTTAAATGTTGTATCAAAACAATTTCAAAGCTTTCACTGGAATCTGGAATATTTTAATACATGACAACTCAACAGCATGCACACTTCTTACCCAGCTAACTTTCACTCAGGATAGATCCACTGAAATTAAGGGTCCTAAGTTAGCTAAGTTTATTAATTTCACTGGGTCCACTGTGAGACTGATGGCATTGGATGCAACATTAATAAATGTTATAGGGAGGGGGTGGAAACAAGGTGGAAACACACAAAATGTTGTAAAAATTATATACAGGTTGCTTGTCAAATATATACTGATTTTAGCATGCTGGAAGAGGAACGCACATAAATGTAGGTGACCCAAGGAATAATCACTTGAACAAAGTTAATTTTATGTTTGATTGGTCCTGTATCTCATTGCATTTGTCCAATTTGACCTATGTTAAACGCCTATCTAAAAGTGTTCTCTCTCTAACCATATCTCAGCCCTGCAGTGTTTTTCACTCCACACCAACCAATGTGTATCAGACAAAGCACCACTTACCCGTCTGACAGAACTCTCCCTCCCGCCCCATGGGGCATTCACACTTGGCACCTCCTTCTGGCAGCACCAAGCAGGTGGCAGAGATGTGGCATGGGTTGGGGTCACAGGGGTTCCTCTCGTCAGCACAGGTTGGCCCTGAAGGAAGAGGAGAGAAAGGTCAGCTAAGTCAGCAGCCGTGTTGTTTCGATACAATTGTGTTTATCCTGGTATGTTCCTGTTAGCTGGTTTGGGGTTTTCTCTCGGGTACAAATATATAACATCATTTATAGAAAGCCAGCATGTGAGGGAGAAAGATTTCGGCTGTCATCCTCACCACTCTGCAACTCAGAAAGATGGCATCCTTCCCTACAGACCCTCCTCGAGGCTGAGATCAGCAGAGGAGGCCCTCATGGTAGTTCCTTCACCCTCCGAGGCTCAGTGAGTGTGGCGGCCCAGGATAGGGCCTTCTCTGTGGCAGCCCCTAAGCTGTGGAACTCTCTTCCCACAGTGATGCACCTCGCGCCTTTCGTAGAATGCCGAAGCCACACATCTTTACCTCGCCTTTCGACATTGAGGTACATATTTTAAGAACCGCCTTATTTTTGTGATTGTTAAGATGCTTTAAACATGCTTTAATTTATGGGTAGGCAAACTAAGGCCCAGGGGCTGGATCTGGCCCAATCGCCTTCTAAATCTGGCCCGCGGACGGTCCGGAAATCAGTGTGTTTTTACATGAGTAGAGTGTGTCCTTTTATTTAAAATGCATTTCTGGGTTATTTGTGGGACATAGGAATTCATTCATCCACCCCCCAAATATAGTCTGGCCCCCAACAAGGTCTGAGGGACAGTGGACCAGCCCCCTGCTGAAAAAGTCTGCTGACCCCTGCTTTAATTGCCACAACCTGCTCTGGGGCCTCGGGGTGGGTAAGTAACAACTCTGCACCCGGAAAGCTATCATGTCAAGCAGAAAGATTCAGGTCACCCTCCCCACCACACCTTGCACAAAGAAAACGAGCCTATGAGAGGCAAAAGGGTCCAGGCAACTCCCTTCCCGTTCCACACCCTGCTAGGCCAACCTGTGTAACCGTTGAGGCACTCGCAGTGGAACATCTCCGCCTCTTTGACGTGGCAGAGGCCGCCGTGGTGGCAGGGGTTGGGGTGGCAGGGGTTGTTGCCACACTCGCCCACTCCGCTGCCGTACAGCACGTCGCTGCCCTTCTCCCTCAGGTCGTACATCTGGTTGTTGACGTCCAGCAGGCGGATGCAGCCCTTCAGGCCAGTTGTGACTGATGTGCGCTCTGCCACCCTGAGAGGAAGGCAGAAGAACAAGGCCGAAGTTCAGGAGGGGTGGCTGGATGGGCAATGCTGGAAGGGCAGCCACAGTGAAATCCCATGTCCAGGAGGGATATGTGGGGGAGGGACCAAGGCACATGCTATAACTCTGGAAGGTCCAGGGTCAATCTCTGGCATCTTATAGGGACAAAAGAATTACTAGCTCAGGAAAGTCTACAGCAGCCTCCCCCAATCTGGTGCTCCCCAGTCCACACATCCCGGAAATACAATTCCCATTGGTCTCAGCTAGCGAGGGCTGAAGGGAGTTGTAGTTCAAAACATCGGGAGGACACCAGGCTGGGGAAGGTTGGTCTCCACTGACTGGCAGTGGCTCTCCAGAGTTTCACAGGAAGCTGCCTTATACCATAGTCAGAGCACTGGCCCACCTAGCTCAGTACTGCCTGCACGGACTGGCAGTGGCACTCCAGGGTCCCAGCTCCAAACCTGGGACCTTCTGCATGCAAAGCGCCTGCTCTCCCACTAAGCAATGGCCCTTCCCTATGCTGCAGGGAAAGATTCGCTGGACAGTGTATACATTATATTTCGGAGAAAAATAACTATTAAGGCTCTTTTTCAGAGTGGGGCGAGTGGTTTGCACTCAGAGAGGTTCAACAGTCAATCTCAGAGGCTCTTAACAATTCCCAGGGCAGCTTAACAGTCAACGCCTCTTCCCAGAGAACTCTGGGAATTGTAGCACTGTGAGTGGAACAGGGGCCTCCTACCAGCTTTCAGCATCTTCAAAGAATTACAGCTCCCAGATTTCTTTGGGCAAAGCCATGGATGCTTGAAGTGGTATCCTAATGCTTTAAATGTATGACCTCAGTGTCTGCTCAGGATACCCTTACTGCCAATCTCAGATGCTTATAGCCTAAAATCCTGGTCTACACGTGTAGCAGAATAAGGTGGCAGAATCCTGGTCTGGCATTATGGTGAGCTGTCCTAGTCATCCTCCCGGACGTGGGCTAAATCAGAGATTCCGTTTTTCAATTTCAGCTTTCAGCTGTGCATTTTAACGTTGTCACTGCACCTGTCTTAACACTGACATTGAAATTTAATCTGTATTTGTTTTTGTTGCTGATGCTGTGCATCTTCTCCTTTTTTTGCTAGCATGGAGAAGCAGATTGCGACTTGCTCTTCGCGGGTGTCATCATTCTATCATTGTTAGTTCTTCTATAAGGCATTGTTCTTAGAACGTCAGCCCTTGTTGAGTTGCTTATTTGAATCGTTTGTTCCTGCAGTTCTGCCAGTTTTGATGATCCATTTTTATAACCAGCGCCATTGTTATGGAATATTGATGTATCTTCTAGGTATAAACAGTGCAGAATGAGACTCAGGAAGTGAGGTATATAAGGAAACCAGGATTGACTGATTTTGATTGCTCGTCCAATTATTGGAGGGGTGGTTTTGTTTTTGTTCTTACTTTTGTTATGTATTTTGTGTTTTTTATATTGTAATTTTAAGTTGTGAACCACCGTGAGATCTACGGATGAAGGGTGGAATACAAATTTAATTAACAACAACAGCAGCAGCAGCAGCAGCAGCAGTAGCAATTACTAAAATAGCATGTTGGAGAGAAGGGCTCTAAACCACCTCTCCCTCCTGCTGCACTACTTTTCTACATGCAGGGAGTTTCTTTCTTTTTAATTAGCGCTTTTTCCCACAAAGACAAAAGCATTCAACCTCTACTTGTCATGGGGTTCTAGAAAAACCCTGCAAACAAATTAGGAAGATTCCACACCTGCACACCCACTACTTACGCTGCTATTTGATCTTCTGGGGCTCCTCCAACAAAGAGATCCGTGTCGAGATTCAGCCCATCCGTGCCGCTGGGGCTCTCACCGTTGACATGTGGCTCCCCGTCCACGGAGAGCATGCCGTTCCTTCGATTGCGGTTGACAACCAGCTGGTGCCATCTGCCAGGCTCGACGGGCACTCTGCTGGTGATGATGCCTGTCCCAGAGCCCGTGTTGAACCTGGAAAAGAGCAAGCAAAGGAGTGGAGGGGAGGGGAGAGTTTTACTTTAACCAATGCTGCTGGAGAAGGGAAGGCACAAAAGGATGCAGAGTTTTTGAGAGAATGAGAGCACAGAGGATAACATGGGGAATACTTTAGCAGCAGCCTTTTTGCATCCCACGCTGAATCAGGGGGCTATATTCTACCACCGACCTCTCGGAACCAATGTGGGAAGAAGTGAGACTTCCTGGGAAGAAGACTCTGCCACCTACAGAGTTCAATGTGGTGGTTGGTGGACAAACCCTATGCAAATCGGGTGGCTAACCCTCTGCCCAAGAGGCCTGATCCGGTCCTTCAGGCGGACTTTTATGGCCTATCAATTTGGGTGGCAGTGGCACAAAGACAAGAAAAGAAAAAGCGTTGTATCCAACCAAGTTTCACTCGAGAGTAGGCCCATTGAAATTAACAGACCTGAGTTAGTCATGTCCATAACTTTCAATGGGTCTACTCTGAGTAGGACTAGCAATGGATGCAGCCCCACCCCCCACCAAGCTCAGCATCCAACTCTTCTCTGCAGCTGATTTGCATGGATCAAATCAGGTAAGTGTGCATATGTGTTGTATGAAGTGCCCCCCCCCCACTGCTGTTTGACAGCCCTCAGAGAATTGATCTAGGACAAATGTGGCCCTTGGGTCATGAAAGGTTGGTACCCTCTACTGTATGATATAGCACTTCCCACCAATTCTTGACACCGCCACCTGGGAAGATGCCCAGATTGAGGAAGGACACACTTTAAGGTGTCCCAGTGCACCCTGATTGATGTTTAGATGCCCCCAGCTCCAAACTCTCCAAGGGCTACATGGAGAGGACCATACTGCCCCCAGGCCTGAGGTTCCCCACACCTGCTATAGGTCTGTTGCTGAGCACTCTGGGAAATGCTGGACTAGGTGGGGCTTTGCTCTGGCACAGCCGGGGCTCTTCTGATAAGTTGTCTCTCTCAGCCTCCCCTCTGTTCCTGCAGCTGGCGTGGTTCCTGAGCCACAACAAAGCCCACTCACCTGAGCTCCACAAAGCCGTTGACCAGCGCCAGGGAGATGAAATCCTTGCCGCGGTTCTGCCCATTGTACAAGAGCAGCCCGCTGAGGTCAGAAGCCCGGAACTCCATGGCAATGCGCACGGTGTGGTACGCCTTCATCATTTTGAAGGCCAGGTAGGATTTTCCTCCAAAACTGGGGATGAAGTACCTGATCGCTGCAGAGGGCAGGCAGAGATGGTAGAGTGTAAAAGGTGAAGCGTTTTTTTTTATTATTAAAAAAAGGCAAGCAGAATGGGAGAAAAGAAACAGCGCAAAAACCTTATTATATATCTGGAGTCTTTGATATTTGAGATAGAAAGCATCCCATTTCAATTCAAGCAAGGGCGCTGCAATGATCTGCAACTGACAAGGCTATAGCAAATGCCCTTGAGACTTGCAGATTCACTTGCCTTGCTGTGCTGAGACAAAAGACGTTTTCAAAATGCTGGCCTGCTCCCTGGGCAAACAGAGGTGTGAGGCTTATCCTCTGCTACAGTGGTACCTCGGGTTACATATGCTTCAGGTTACACACTCCGCTAACCCAGAAATAGTACCTCGGGTTAAGAACTTTGCTTCAGGATAAGAACAGAAATCAGGCTCCAGCAGTGCGGCAGCAGAAGGAGGCTCCATTAGCTAAAGCGGTGCTTCAGGTTAAGAACAGTTTCAGGTTAAGAACAGACCTCCAGAACGAATTAAGTACTTAACCTGAGGTACCACTGTACTTCTCACTAGCTTTGGGCAGTCAATTTGTTTCAAACCTGGTACCACTCCTTTTTTTTGCATAATCACATACTGCAGGCAAACATATCTGCTAGGCTATTTTAAAAGGGCTCCGCTGTGTGTGTCCCCCCCCCCCCAACAAACACAGTACCACCTCACCAAGACACTTACATTTTTCACAAACTGCCCCTCCTTTTCCAGCCGGGCAACTGCAGGTGAATTCCCGGCCATCATCCTCACAGGTGCCGCCGTGCAGGCAGGGGTGGGAATCGCAGGGCCGGGCCGGCTTCTTTGGGGTTGGGGTCAGGCGCATGGGCTTCTTCCTGGCGGTGGTGGCTGGAGCGGTGGTGACAGGTCTTTTGGTGGTGACTGCCCCGGTTGCTTTACCATTGGACCTCCCTGGGTACAGGGCCCGGGGAACAGCGGTGGTGGTGAAGTGGCGGGTGGTGGCGGCAGCCGGTGCCATGGTGCTGGCTGTCGTGGTGGTGGTCGTGGTGGTGAAAAGCTGGGGGATCCAGTCTAGTGGAAGCCAATAAAGGAGAAGTGAGTTTTGGGGGCACTGTTTAAAGAAGTCCCTTTCTTCTGGGGAAAGAAGGAGAGTTTGGATTTGATATCCCACTTTATCACTACCCGAAGGAGTCTCAAAGCGGCTAACATTCTCCTTTCCCTTCCTCCCCCACAACAAACACTCTGTGAGGTGAGTGGGGCTGAGAGACTTCAGAGAAGTGTGACTAGCCCAAGGTCACCCAGCAGCTGCATGTGGAGGAGCGGAGACACGAACCCGGTTCCCCAGATTACGAGTCTACAACTCTTAACCACTACACACTGGCTCTCAACACCACACTGGCTCTCAAAAGGCTGTGGCTCAGTGGTAGAGCACTTGCTTTGAATGCAGAAGGTCCCAAGTTCAATCCCTGGCATCTCCATGTAGGGCTGGGAGAGATCCCTGCCTGAACTCCGGGGGAGACAGTACCAAGTCAGCGCAGGCAATGCTGAGTTGAAGGGAGCAATGGTCTGACTCCAGATAAGATTGCTTTCTATGTTGCTATACATTGCTAGCACCAAGCATTCAGAGACCTCCAAGAAAGGCCACATGAATGATCTCAACTTGGGCGAGGAAAAGCAAAAATTCTCTTTTGCTGACTCTGATTTTCTTTTTGGGGGGGGGGAGGGGTGTTCGACACAAAGCAGGAACGGCATCAGGCTGTTTGCCAACCCTTGTCGCCACACCTGGACCTGAGCATTCGTGCTCAAAAATGCATCTTGCAATCTGCAGGTATCGTCACACCTGAAACAGTCCCAGCTCTCAGATTGCAAAGGGTGCTTTTTACACATCAAGCACTTCTTTCTGCATTAAGAGAGCCCATCAATTGCAATGCGAACATTGTTCCTCCGCGCTTTTGCTGGGGACACAGCAGAGGATCAAAAGTGCGGGGGAGATCTCATGCTCATTAACTGTGGTAAAGCTCCCGTCTTTCCAAAAGGAACCAAGGAGGGCTTTGAGGCTGGAAAAAGGCAGATCTCACCCCACCCATCCCCACACACAGGGGAGTCCAGATGAATCTCTGCGGCTCACAACTCAACAGCACAGAAACTTACCTGTGTTTCAAAACGAAAGTGGAAAGGAAGGGGGGGGGGGACACAATATGCCAGTAGGCACTTTTTGATAGGCTCCGGGCATGAAAGCAGCCAAGTGGAGACATCTTTTGAAAGGGAAAAAAGCACGACCCAGGCAGAGAGGGAAGGTAAAGGCAGGAGGGGGGAATGCAGATGAGGATTGGCCTGGGGGAGGAACTCACCAAAGTCCATGAATTTGATGTTCTCCTGCTGGGGCCTTTTCACGAGGATGGTTTTCTTCTTGGAGGCTTTGATCTGCTTCAGAAGGGCCCTCTGGATGTCGGCAGCTGTGTAGGTGGTGGCTGCAAGGACCCAGGAAAGGGAGGGAGGGAGAATGAGGCATTGGAAGGTTTGAAGCATCCTTTTCACGCCACCCTTGGAAACCATCCCCTTTTATTTCCCCCCAACTCCCACGGAAAAGAGTTCGGAGGGCCAGCGCACAGTCAGTTCCAGCCACAGACCTCCCCTGTTTGTCCTTGCTGCAGGGCAAAAGGCACATCTTAGGAGGAGGTATTTTTTGCCCTCTGGCTCAGACGTGCTTTGAGCTTGCAAATGACCTTCTTGTAGGCAAGAGCCTCCCTTTCTCTCTGTCTGGTTAAATATAGGGCTGTGTGTCGACTCTGTACTTATTATTATTTCATTCATTCTTTTTAAATGGACATTCTGCACCGTGTTAATCCTACAGGTAAGAGACAGAGGGTTGCATCCAATGCTAGTCCTACCCAGAGTAGACCCACTGAAGTATGACTAACATGTCCATTAATTTCAATAGGTTTACTCTGAGCAGAACTTAGCTAGAGACAAACCAGAGTTTTGCCCTAACTGGAATCATGTTTGGAACACAAGTACGAAACCATCTCCATGACCTAAGGCAAATTTATGCTTGTTAAGCCACCCTTCTGGCATCTGAGGCTTTGTCAGGCATCACTCACACATTTTCAAGTGTATCTTCACAATCATAAGGCCTAAAAACATGCTTTTTTTTTTAGTGGAAGTTCGCGGGTATGATGTCATCATATGCTAAGATTATGGAATAATCCATCTGCTCTGACTGTCCACCTCCCTTCTTAGCAATTTTAAGAGTCTCAAAGCTTGGGGACATCCTAATAATTACTGGCAAATCAAGGGTTGTGCTCTCCTCCTCTCAAGGAGTAAAAGAAAAATAACTGAGCAGTTACTTTAATCTCAAGGACAGCACTGGAAACTCAGCCACGACAGATTAAGAAATGGACCCTACCATGGCCTGGAAATCTGTGCACTTTTCCAAACAGGATTATGAGCTCTTTCAAGACAGTTTAAAGCAATTTTGAAAGGACCTTAAAGAGCAATAGAACACGGCATTCACAGATTTTAAAAGTGAAATTAAGATGGAACTTAAAGGCTCTATCTGAAAACTTACAGATTTGTCAGCCGCAGCCAGTGAAGCATTGGAACTCAGAATGAGACATAAATCTGCCATTAAGAAATTAATCAAAACTACAATAAATCTCCAATCACACACAGAATCATGGGAGAGTTAAAGCAGGAGGGGCAATTTTAGATGGGGGGAGGGGTGCTGAACAGGTTGAGGGGACTGAAGGTCTGAAAAGAAAGCATTTTCACTGAATGGCTTAACAAGCAATTTCCAGCCTTAAAAGTAGTCCTGAGTGATGTGGAAAGAGCGCACAGAGCCCTCACTCCTCAGCTGCCTGCAGGGCAACGACCGAGAGACTTCACAGCCAAAATGGTGTGATTTTATTTAAAGGACTAAATCATGAAAGCAGCCTTGGATCTATCTGTATAGGGACAAAAAGTCTCAATCTTCAATTACTTGTGTGCTGAAACGCTACTGAAAAGAAGAGTTTTTCAAAAAAAAAATACACGCCTTTGCTCTTTGACTCTAGGATACAATACAAATGGGGCTACTCATTTAAACTAATTGGACTCAAAAATAATAATGCCGATGTCAGACAAATGCTGGGAAAATTAGAATTCCAAGAAGATAGCTGTAGGAAGAAGAGGAAGAACAAGCACATGAGGGTCTATACAACTGGCAATGTAAATAAAAGAAAAGCAGTATAAAAATCCTATGGGAAAGCAAATACAATGAATGGAACACTTGAACACTTGAATGGAATTTTATTCTCATAATTTAGTCCTAGAATATAGTTTGGAACCTTCATTTAATAGCTGTGCAGGAGATGGTAAGCAATAATACCTGGGTGACCTGTTAATTTGCTGTGTATGTGTGTTGTATGTTTGATGTTCAGGAAGAGCAGTAGAAGTGGTGTTTAACTCATTCCCTAATCCATGCATCTTTTCCATGGATTCACCAGTTGAATCCATATTGCGTCTCTACCAAGGAGACTATGAAGGGTAGTGGCTTATTAATGGTTAAGCTGCAGTGCTGTATTTGGCTGGAAGGGAGCAGGAGGGAAATGGAACAGAAGAACAAGGATGAATGTCAGTGCTATAACATCTCAACCAAAGGAAAATACGATTGTCTTGCTTTTAAAATACCATCGTGAGTGTAAAAATGTGTTCCTGGACTCTTAATGATTTAGGTAATCCAGTAAAAAGGAGGAGGGTCTGGAGGGCATTAAAACAAAATGTTGTTTTGCTGCAAGAAACACATACAGTATTAAAAATCAGCTGGAATCCAAAGCATTTATAAAGCACTTATCTAAAAGGTCTTAGTACTGTACTCACACGAAGTGGTGTCTAGTGTAACTCTATACCAGACACAACTTCCCATGTCTGCGTTTTCCCCACCACTTCCCATGTATTGTCTGTGTTCTCACAGAATCAGGGCATGCACCTGTTGGGTCAGCCCAGTGAAAGTGATCCCTGTTCTGCCCTGTGGAACGCCCTCCCATCAGATGTCAAGGAAATAAACAACTATCTGGCTTTTAGAAGACATCTAAAGGCAGTCCTGTTCAGGGACGTTTTGAATGTTTGATGTTTTATCGTGCTTTTAATATTCTGTTGGGAGCCGCCCAGAGTGGCTGAGGAAACCCAGCCAGATGGGTGGGGTATAAATAATAAATTATTATTATTAGTATTATTATTATTATTATTATCCAGCAGAAATGGGAGTGTGGCACTCACCTGGGTCAAAATGAGACTCGACGATGACACGCACGGCATTGCTCTGACCCAGGTCTCGTACTCGGATGCTCTTGAAATCCTTCTTGACATCAGAGTTGCGGAAAAGTTCGTCCAGCTAAAGGTCCAGCAGGTGGGGCAGTGAGAAAGTAAAATGAAAGCAAGAAAGGTTTAGGGAAAGGTACTTGTGGTACCATTTCACATGACTTCTGTCTTTTAGTAAATATATAACACAGGTACGTGAATGGTTTTGAATATGCTGTAAAATATACAGTAATCTCATCTGTTTCTGATGTTCAGGCTATGAACCACCAGAGAAGAAGTATCAGCAGGCTTGGTGAAGCCCTGAGATTTGTGAAAGAAAAATCTTTGGAAACATTTGCAGAGGGACCCTTCAGGTAGACTGAGCATGTCCAACAGCTGCAGCACATTGGGAAAGGGAATGCAAAACCAGAGGGTAGGAGGAAGATCTCAATGGAGTATCTGGAATCCTGAACAAAGACCATCCACATGGTAACATTTTGTTGCAGGTCTCGTTGGTTGCTCCTTTAGGGTCCACTTAACGAGAGGGAGACAACCTCAAGAGAGAGAATTCCACAAGTGGGAGGCTACCACTGAAGAGGCCTGCCCTTAATGCACGCTAACCAAATCGTAGGCCAAAGAGGAGGGCTTCTGGGGCTGCTGTTAGGGCCTCAGCACATTCCTATTCCTATTCGCTTGTGCTCACCGCGCTTTCGATGCTCCTGGCGGTCTCCCCAAAGAGCTCTGATTTGGGGTCAGCCATCTCTGGTGTGTAGAAAAGCTCTTGGCCTTCCACCTCTTCCAAGATGAGGACCCCCTGGAAGACTTTTGTTGCTGAAGGGAAGGGGTGGGAAGTCAGAGGAGGAGACACAAATCTGTTAGCTCAACAGAGAAGCAAACAGCATTAATGAGCAGCAACAACAACAATAACAGAGTATTCACAGCAAAGCAACCATAAAGAGTGTTCAGTCCCTTGGTGGGGGAGGGGAAGCGAGAAGATGGCAGCATATGGGTAGTGCCAGAGTCTGGGGTTAGTCTGGATGGGTTGGGGGTGGGGGTGTTCAGCGCTATGGAGGTTAGTATTTTGAGAATGCTGGGTCAATAAGGCGAAGGCTCCAAGTGCTTTAGAATCGGCAGAGTTTACCATACAGGTTCCTCCAAGCTCCACCCTGGATGGTGGCTGTCCTGGACTGGCTGAGTAATAAGAGAACAAGACGGTTAGCTGGAAGAAGGAATACATGTCACATAACAAAGGCTGGGGGAGTGCGGGGCTCACATGCAGAAAACGTGGGCTTCTGGGAAACTCCCAAAGGGACGGAGAGAAAGGAAAGAGGAGGTAGAAACAGCTGCCGCATGGTATTCTCTAAGAAACCACAGGAGCAAGGACTAAAGGGATCTGGGAAAGGACAAGGGTGAAAGTGAGTGGCTACGGTCAGGTACGGGTAAGGTTTAGTGGCAGCATGAGAGTACTGCCATAAACCTGTGTTTTAAAAATGTTAAAAATTGAGGGTTGTATCCAATGCCAGTTCTACTTTTAAGATTCATTTAAGATTATGGATACAACTAACACAGGTGCATTGGTTTAAGTGGGTCTACTCTGAAAAGGGCGTGGCTGGATACAACCCTATTCAATTATTTCTGTTGCAGAAATGTGACGCCCCCTTTGCGAACGCCAGCATTTTGTTATACATACAGATTATTTCTGACACATTAACATAGCAAAACACCTTTAAAAGCAGAAGAGAATCTGAGTACTCTGTATTCTTAATACACAAATGAAGGAGAAAAAGGAGACACATGTGATGAAAGCAATTCAAACATTTTACCAGCCTAATCCTCAATGTGATTTAGCGGGATTCCTATGTTTGATATCATCTCAGTCCAGCTATATGTGGTCAGCATCCTATTTCTTTCACAATATTGGGGAGGGGGATGTATTGATAATGATGCCTCCTTTCCCTTCTGACTTCGTGTGGATGTTGAATTATGAATATATTAATTTTAAACAAGTCTTGATGGAAGACACTTATTTTCCCAGTTTTACTGATGCAACTTCCTCTTATTTTCTACCACATTTCTACATTTTCAAAAAGACAAAAGTAAAGATTGTTTTTCAGAAAAAGCTGTTAATGCCGGGGACAGAATTTAATTTCTCAAAAAGAGAGGTGGTGGGGATTTTAAAGGTTTTACCCAGCTTAGTCCTGCTTAGAGTAGACCCACTGATTCATGTCCATTAATATCAGCAGGTCGACTCTGAGTAGGAGTAGCACTGGATACAACTCTAAATATCTGGCTATTTGCTATGCTTTTCTATGCTGAGAGCTATAATAAGAGACAAAAAGGGATGTTGACATTCACCTCTGTAGCAATAGGGACTAGAAACTTACTTTTTGTGAAATACATCAGTCCTCAAATAAAGCCATGCAGGTTTGCTGCTTCAGATGCTCTATCCAAATGCATTATTTGGTTACATCTGTTCTTAAATTTGTGTTAGATGTTCTGCTGGGTGTTTTTTGTTTTGTTTTTACATTTTGAAATGCTTTGTTTTGTTTTCAATTGTGATTTTTATTTGGCTCCTTTGGGAGAAAGGGCAGCATACATTGCCCTTCAGTAAAGATAAAGCCACTTCATGTGTCCACGGGGAAATCAGGAAACTCACACCTGGGAAACATTCTGATTAGGAAGCTTAACCCACAGCTCAGTGGTAGCTGAGCAAAAAGTGTCCTGCCTGCTGAAGTCCCAGACTCAATCTCTGCTCAAGTTCCAGAGGCGTCAGCCATCTCTGCTGGTCTTTCAGCAAAAACAGCCAAGAGTCTTTAAGGTGCCACGAGACATTTTGCTGGAATTGCTACTTAAATGCTGCTGAGGAGCAGAGCTGGACTCGAGAAGCCGCTTAGGCAGATTGCTTTAGTTTTGTTATCAGGCAGAGTCAAATCTACTCAGCCCACTAGGTTGCTGTTGGCTGCCTTGTTTTCATTTCCTCTGCAGTCTCTAGGAGGGTCTGAAGCAACCTTCTTCCTCAGACGCATTGATGTTTCCATGGACTTCAAAAGACCACCCACTCAACCCCAACCCCAGGAAAAACAGGCAATGAACAGTAGTATCACAATGGGCATGGTCAGGACTGCATCCTTTCAAAAGAATGGGGAAACGCAAAGCAACTAGGCCAGCCTCCTAGAAGACATCAGTGGGATGTCTGTAGCTGTCAGTCCTGCAAAGTCTAGTGCTACGAGAGAGGCAATTTACCCCCCCCTCCATCCACTTCCTCCATAATTTTATAAATTATGATGTTGCCTTTTAATCTCACCTTTTCTCTAAACTAAAAAGCCCCAGATGGTATAATCTTTCTTCCTAGGGAAGTTGCCCCACCCCCTTGATCATTTTGCTTGCTCTTTTCCAGCTCTACCATATCCTTTTTGAAGTGTGGTGACCAGAATCGTACACAATATTCCGAATGCTGTCGCACCAAAGATTGGTACAACACCGTTATAAACGGTTACGAAATCAGTTTCTTCCCTAATGATCCCTTTACACCATGGTCAGGCCTTCAGGAGCCTTTGGACCCAGACATTCCAGCCACCATACTGAACTCTCCCTCTTCCCCTGCCTTGGCCCTCAAACCCCTCATTGTTATCCCCAAGGCCACAACAGCAGAGCACACAAGGAGCCAGGCAGGAGCTTCAGGGCAGCTGGCAAAGTAGCCCTCCAGATGTTGATGAGCTACAACTCACCTCAGCCCCGACCAAACTAGGCCAGGAGGATTTGGGCTGATCAGAAATGGGAGTCCAGCAACCTCTGGAGGGCCGTGGTTTTCCCAATCCCTGGTCCAAGGGAATGTTTACATTGTCAACATTGAATGTAGGCTGAAACAGGGTTGACCGCCATGGTTCGCCTCCTAGAAAGATCTGAAGTTTTGTGAGGGAACTTAAGGCCTGGTCCCTAAAACAGAATTACTTGACCCAGGGTTCACTGACAGTGGAGAAGTAGGTCAGGAAAAACAGGTTTGAAATGAGCTAGTCTTCAAACGTCGCCAAGGACAGAGTAACAATGCTGAGCAAATTTCACCAAGGTACATGGCCATCATAACCCTGGAGCCTGAATCCTCAGCTCCAGGGGATGAGGGCAAGGACTTTGAAGCAGAAGAGGGCATGCAGGGTCAGCCCCAGAAGCGCTTTCGGCCCCCACCCCCAGCCCGAGGATGTGATCCAGAGGACTCCCAGGAAAACGTGAGGCTCCCTTGCTCCATCACAGCAGGAGGTTACTGGAGAAGACTGGGTCCTTGAAGTAGAACAGCCTCTTAAAACGCAGCTGGTGCTACCAGTAAGGCTGTTCCTGCTGCTACTATATAAGGGCTCCGTTATAGCTTGTTCCTTCCCAGAACAGCTTCAGAGCTCTGTGTCCCTGGACCTTGCCTTGCATCCATCCCAAACATGTGCCTTGCATTCCAGCCTGAACCTTGTCCCACACCCTGGCTGAGCCATGCTGTACCTCAGAGCACAACAGTACCCTCTTTTGCAAAACTACAATTTGCAGAGTCCCCGGGCTGATAGTTTAATGGATTTTAAGCAGAGCTGGGATTCTGTTCCCAACTAAGGCGAGTTATGGACCACTTTGCCCATGGAAGGCAGGCTACAATTGAACAAAACTATATTTACCTGGGCAGTTGCTTCCCTCTGCATCGGCAGCAGCTGTCTTGCCATCAGAGCAGCATCCCAAAGGGGTGTTATAACACGTGGCCCTCTCTATAACTGGGGTGCTCGTGACCCTTGCTTCTTCCATCTCCTCGTCCCCTGCATAACAACAGGAAGAAGGCTTTAAATCTTTGGGGGGGGGGGGAGAGGAAGAACTCTTAGGATTTTAAAGTTCCTACCACAAGAGGTTTCTTTGTGGAAATCCTGTTGTTTTCCTCGATCAGATTCCTGCAGGACAGGTCTGTGATAAAAGGGCTACCACGTTTACTGTGAGGAAAATATTTGCAAATTTGCCTCTGAGAAGAGTCTTGCTCGGTCAGTTCAAAAGGGCTTTTCTCACAGGGGCCAATAATAATAATATTATAATAATTTATTATTTATACCCCGCCCATCTGGCTGGGTTTCCCCAGCCACTCTGGGCGGCTTCCAACAAAACACTAAAATACAATAACCTATTAAACATTAAAAGCTTCCCTAAAGAGGGCTGCCTTCAGATGTCTTCCAAAAGTTTGGTAGTTATTTTTCTCTTTGACATCTGGTGGGAGGGTGTTCCACAGGGCGGGTGCCACTACCGAGAAGGCCCGCTGCCTGGTTCCCTGTAACTTGGCTTCTCGCAGCGAGGGAACCGCCAGAAGGCCCTTGGTGCTGGACCTCAGTGTCCGGGCAGAATGATGGAGATGGAGACGCTCCTTCAGGTATACTGGACCGAGGCCAACAAGATGCCCCAACGGGAAGGCCACAAGCAGGACACAAGCACAACAGCAAATCTCCCACCTTGTGGCCCCCACCAACAGGCATTCAGAGGCATGGCTGGTAGTCAGTGAGAGCTTTCTCCTCCATGAATTTGTCTAGTCCACTTTTTAAAGCCATCCCAAGAGAATACAACGAATAAGAACGAAAGGAGAGCCTTCCTGGAACAGGCCAATGGCCCATCATAGTCCACGCTCCTCTTCTCACAGTGACCAACCATGATGGGAAACTTGCTAGGTGGACAATGAGAGCAACTCTCCCCACTTATGATTCCCTGCGTTTGGCATTCAGGGGCATTCCACCTCCAACGTTGGAGGGGGAATATAGCCTTAAGTGGCTAGTAGCCATTGAGAGTCTTGCACTCCAAAGCCAGATGGACAAGAAACTTGCTGTGCAGGGCCCAACAAGACCCTGATCAGCAAAGCCAGCCTAAAAATGTGGTTCCCCCCTTCCAGAGACATGGCCTTCTCTGCAGTGGCACCCAGATTACAGCATGCCTTTTTAGGTATAAAATGCCTGGGAGAATGCATTGCCAGGCCAATACGACCCCTTTGCACGGTACTCAGGCAACAAAAAACTGACATAAAAACGGCACAGCCAGCTCACCAGTGGAGCTTGCGCCACTGCCTTCTTGGTCGCCACTGATGCCCATCTCTGGGTCCCCACTGCCTTCTGCGCTGCCTGGCTCCACGTAAGCTGGCTGGCTGGTGACTGGGACAACTGGGGCAGTCGACAGAGGTCGGATTGTGGTCTGGCGGACACTATGCGTGGTCCAAGCAGTTGTGGCTGGGCGAGGGGAGGTGCTGATCCGTTGCGTGACTGGGTGGCTTTGTGGGGAAGCCTTGACTTCAAAGTGCTGGGAGCTGCCTGGCGTCCTGGGCAGCTCAGGAACCTGGGGGGTGGCTTGAGGGGTTGGAGGGAGAAGCGATCCCAAGGTTGCAGGTGGTGTAGCGTGGCTGGCATGAGTGATGGATTCTGCAGGGAAAGCAAAAGGAAGGCAGTGGTTAAGAGGCAGGCCAGGACCAGTCAGGCCTGCAGAACACATCACCTGCCAAAGCTGGCTCAGCCCACAAGTCACATATGGGGACAGAGAAGTGGGTGAATAAATCTCATGGGTGCTGCTGTCTGTAGTTGCAAAGCACTTAGTAGGCTATCATAAGAACGATCTCCATTGAGTGGCTCTCCAGGGTTCCAGAGTTTCATAGCATCACCTGGAGATCTCAGGGACTAAACATGTGACCTCTTGCATGTAAAGCAGGCACTCTACTACTGAATGAGGGGCCTTCCCTAGTTTTCAGATTGGTGACAAGTTTGCACGTGTGACACATGGTCTTCTTCATCGCCATGTTAAAACTGGGGGGAAATAGTTCTTTTAGTGGTGGTGCCATCAAGACTTTGGGGCACCTGTCCAGGGCCCCACTGGGCAGAAGGGAGCAGGAGGGACCTCAAATACAGTAGGATGTGCTGACTGCATGTTGGAGTGGGTGAAGTAATGCACTTTATTATTTAAACACACACACACCCTGCTACACAAAAAATGGCCACGGAGTCAAGAGTCTAAAATGACTTAGCTCCACCGCTGATTGTGAGATAACAGATTTCCAAAGAACACCTTTGGAATTTGAGACCTGCTCCCATACCAATTTGTTTGCAACTCAAGTGAGTACATCAGATTGGCTTGCATATCACATGCCAAAATCAATAACCTCTCATCAGGCACCAAGGCTCAAAAGAGTGTATATATTTGCTCTCTTTTGTTTCAGAACAAATCTGATATCTGGCTTTTTGACAATTACAGGGTCGAAAAACCTGAAGGCTCATCATTAAGATTTGAGCCCTGCTTATTACATTCATACAACATTGGAAGGCTGAATAGCTCCCAGACCTTAACTCAGACCTTGACGGCAGCTTTTGACATTTGGATCTTTCCACTGTTGTTTTTTTAAAATGGACATTTTTAGCTGTGGATCTGTCTCCTGTCAGCCCCAACCAGCATTGCCAATGGGCAGCGATGATGGGAGTTGTAGCCCAACATCAAAAAGGTCACAGTATCCCCATTCATGTTTTGTGAGGACCAACTGGGACTTATAAGGCAGGTTTAAAAAGGTAAAGGGACCCCTGCCCATTAGGTCCAGTCGTGGCTGACTCTGGGGTTGTGGTGCTCATCTCGCTTTATTGGCCGAGGGAGCCGGCGTACAGCTTCCAGGTCATGTGGCCAGCACGACTAAGCCGCTTCTGGCAAACCAGAGCAGCGCACGGAAACGCTGTTTACCTTCCCACCGGAGTGGTACCTATTTATCCACTTGCACTTTGACGTGCTTTCGAACTGCTAGGTTGGCAGGAGCTGGGACCAAGCAACAGGAGCTCACCCCGTTGCGGAAATTCGAACCGCCGACCTTCTGATCGGCAAGTCCTAGGCTCTGTGGTTTAACCCACAGCGCCACCTGCGTCCCATAAGGCAGGTTACAAAGGTAAAAATAAATATATAGTCCTGTGTCCATTTTAGCTGGTCCATAACCCCACAACTGCATCCCCAGCACCCCTGGTAATCATAACTGATTGTCAGTAGTAGTTAAAAAGAGCTGTTTAAAATTTGATGCCTGAGTTTGATCCCCACCCACCACCCTCCCTGTCCCTTTTCCCTTATATGTCTTTTTTTTTTTTTAGATTGTAAGCCTATAGGCAGGGAATGTCTTGTTTTACCTGGCTGCATATAAACCACTGTGGGACCCTTTTTGGCTAAAGAACAAGGTGAAAATGCAATCAATCAATCAATCAAGTTCCTATCTATCTCTCTATTAATGAATTAAATTTATATGCCAACTTTTCCTCCAAGGAATTCAAGGTGGTATACGTGGTTTCTCCCTCCCCATTTTCTGCTCACAACATCCCCATGAGGTAGGTTAGCTTTGAGATGGTGACTGGCCCACGGTTACCCAGTAAGCTTTGTGGCTACATGGGAATTCGAACCCTGGCGCCCCAAGTCCAGGTTCAACACTCTACAACCATTACGTCACTGCCCAAACAAGAAGCTTGACATGGTGCTCGTGTATTTACCTTGGCACTGGCCGAAGTGCTTCACCTCTATGACCTGCCCTTGCCGGCAAGCAATGGTCCTCAGCTGGCACTGGTCACCATAGGTCACTCCGTCCGAGCCGCAGACCTAGGATATTTGATCAGATTTCATATTTGTAATTCCACTTTTCCACAGCAAGTGTGTTGAGATGAAAGCAGCACTCAGTAATAATAGGATTAAAAATTAAGGGGCCATCACAGTCATTATAGCCATATCAAAAACACAATAAAGCAGAAAGCAAAACAATTAATCAAAACAATTAATGCAGTGGCTGCTGAGCATCAGCCCTGAGCCTGTTGACATATGTGTCTATGTGAATGAGTGAGAGTGAAACAGATAATGGCAGTTCAGACGCATAGAGATGGAAGGGACCCTGAGGATCATCTGGTCCACTGCAGGAATATGCAGCTGTTCCTTACAGGGATCTAACCTGCAACCTTGGCGTTATCAGCACCATGCACTAACCAACTGAGCTATCCAGGTTCTCCAGTGGAGAGGCAATAGGGATGCTCCTCTGCTGATACAACAGGGACAGAGATCAAAGCCCAGTAGGATTTGGAGGGGTATAGGAACATAAAAGTGTAAGAACATAAGAAAAACTTGCTGGATCAGTCCATTGGTTCATCTTATCCAGCATCTTGTTCCCACAGTAGCCAACCAGGTGCCTGCAGGAACCCTCAAGCAGGGCCCAAGCGCCTCCTGTGGTTTCTAGCAACCAATATTCAAAAACAATACAGCCTCCGACTGTGAAGGCAGAGTATAGCCACTGTGGCTAATAGCCACTGACAGCCTTATCCGACATGAATTTGACCAGTTGTCTTTTAAAGCCTCCAAGTTGGTGGCGATCACCACCTTCTGAGGGAGCAAGTTTCATGATTTAACTATGCACTGAATGAAGAAGTACTTTCTTGGCAACAACTAACACGAGAAGAGAGGGCAGTGGAAGGTGAAGCAAGGTCAGGTTGTAGTAAGACCACAGGTGACTCGAGTTCAGCTGTAAATAAGCTCATCTGTTCCCCCAATTTGTAAAATGAGAACAATAAATTCTAGGAGTTGTCTCCCATGTGATGTCCTAGTCAGAAGAGTCTCACTGAAATTAATGACATGACTAGCTTAGATCTACTAATGTCATGAGTGCGTGGGTGGGTGGGTGTCCTATGCTGAGTAGGGCTGAGAATGGACACAATTGTGTCTACTTACCTTGGTCATGTTGGCCTCCATGCAGAGTGGAGATGGGCACTCACAGTGTGCAAAGCCATTTACTTCCACGCAGGATGCCCCAAACTCACACACCATTTCAGTGCAGGACGAGGGTGCAGATGGGTCTGAGTAGGGTAGGATAAATAACAGCAGAGGCATGGCATGAAAACACATACATCTGGATTTTGACTAACATTTGGTAGGTCTTCCTTTGCAGATGATGGAGGCGGCATGCACACCACACATCTAAGCAGTGGGGAAGTGTTCTGGGGTCACGAGAGGTCACTGTTTCTGCAGCAGGGTCCCTGTCTCTAGCATCCTAGAGCTCCCCAATCTGCACGAAAGGGGAGCTTCTTAGCCACTGTATGCCCCCATGCTAAGCATTTAGGAACACTGAAAACACAAGGTGCTTCCGTTTCAAGAGAGTGGTGTGCAAGTTCTGTTATGTAGGATGGAGCTGCATGGGAAGCACAACTTAAGGCCCCCCCGAAAGAAGATACTGGAGCACTCCAAATCCTTTGTCCATGTACGTGCACAGGCTGAAATAGTAGATCTAGCTGAAAAGCAATATATGGAGACTTGCATTAATTGTTGCAATGCACCCCTAATTAATATTGTATAATCTTAGAAGGAAGGGACGTGGGTGGCGCTGTGGGTTAAACCACAGAGCCTAGGACTTGCCGATCAGAAGGTCAGCGGTTTGAATCCCCACAACGGGGTGAGCTCCCGTTGCTCGGTCCCTGCTCCTGCCCACCTAGCAGTTTGAAAGCATGTCAAAGTGCAAGTAGATAAATAGGTACCGCTCTGGCAGGAAGGTAAATGGCGTTTCCGTGCGCTGCTCTGGTTCACCAGAAGTGGCTTAGTCATGCTGGCCACATGACCCAGAAGCTGTACGCCAGCTCCCTCGGCCAATAAAGCGAGATGAGCACCGCAACCCCAGAGTCGGTCACGACTGGACCTAATGGTCAAGGGTCCCTTTACCTTTAATCTTAGAAGGGTGTGGTTGTGACTACCATGAAGGAACCTTGCACTTCTGATTATGCCATTACACTGCTCCATTTATAAAACACATTTAAAGCACATGACTCCCCCCCAAAGAACTGTAGTTTGTTAATAGAGCCAGGAACCCTAGGATTCTCTGGGGGAAGCAATGTGCTTTAGGATGTGTGGGGCGCACACAGCCAGAGAGGTGTTGAAGCCATATTCACAAACAGTTGTATTATACCGCAATCTTGGGTTCTCCAAACCAATGTGGGAGAGGAAAGCCCACGAAGAAAGCAGCCCCTCCCCGCTCACCTTTCTCGCAGCCAGACATTCCCAGCTTGCTTCCGTTGGGACACTGGTTGCATTTCATGCCAGTGATGCCGGTTTTGCAGGAACACAAGCCTGTCATCTGCTCACAGTCATCGCGCACCGAGCCCACGGGATCACAGTGGCAAGCTTCACAGGAAAGCAACAGGATGGGAAGGAACAAACTGAATTTATGACACAGAAATGCCCCCCTCTCCCTCTGGCCCTATCCAGTTAAAGCTCTATGATACTACTTTAAACAGCCATGGTTACTCCCTTGGAAACTGTCGTTTGCTAAAGGTGCTGAGAATTGTTAGGAGGCACACACCCACCCCTTCCCTTCACCAAGCTATAATTCTCAAGTGGTTTAAAAATCACTCTCCCTCTTCCCAGGGAAGTCTGGGAATTGTAGCTCTGCGAAGAGAATGGAGGGGTGTTTGAGTCCCCTAACAACCCTTAGCACACTGTCATAACAATGCATCATTTAACTTATAGATTTCACTGCCATACGAAAGTTTTAAAGGGAAATGGTAACAAATGCCAGTGGGGGAAAGTACATCAAATGCCAAGAGACCATTCCCTTTTGCTATGTGCTCCACTCCACCACCAACTGAAAATATCAGGCAGTAACAATGAGAGGGGGCTACTGCCTTCCTGCCCCACTTGTGGGCTTCCCAGAAGCACCTGATGGACCCACTGTGAGAGAAACAGGACTCTGGACTAGATGGCTTTTGTTCTGCTCCAGCAGGGCTCTTCTTGTTCTTTTATGTATTCAAGATATCCTTTTATTTATTAAATATAATATCTTTATTAATCCTGCCCTTTCTCCCAAAAGAGCCCAGAGTGGGGGTGAGGGCAAACATTTCTGTGATTTTTAAAAAAATATCATTTAAAATAAAACAAAAACTTATTTAAAAACCTCTAAAACACAAGAAAAAATTAAGAACAGATGCAGCCAAACATGCAGAGTTTTCATCAGGCCACTAAAAGGGTACAGTGATGACGCCTGCCTTATATCAATGGGCAGGGAGTTCCACAAAGTACAGGTGCTGCCACACTAAAGGAGTCATTCCTAAAGCATCACAACAGTGCTTCAAATGTGTGGTTTGGATGTGACCATCATTTGTTATGACAGGACAGGAACTGCCATCTGTGTGGCATTTGTGGAAGTGCAAACCTCAAAAATGTTTATGTATGAGTTAAGGCCACCTCTTACATTCTTAATGGGCTGCATGGATAGTTGAGGTCAACATGGAGGGCCATGTATATAGCTGGGTGCAGATCAAGAATAACTCACAAGGTGTCAGTGAAGTTAACTCTTTATTCAAAGAAACAAAACAGCTCAGGCCTAGTAAGAACAGCAACTCCCCAGTAGTTCTTGCCCCAATGAGGCAGTTGCAACCTGAGACCTCGCTGCCTGATCTGTCTTTGCTCTGCCCTCTTCATACTTCTGCAGGTTCTGGGAGACCAAGGGGGAGGGGAGCTGATTACAGCTGGAGGGGGATACTCCTTGGATTCATCATCAGCCTGCCTCATCTCTGCCTCTTGGCCCCCCTTCTCTCCAGCCTCCACTTCTGCCTCTGATTCCGGACTGCTCTCTGCCACAGCCTCTTCCTGATCACTAAATCCTGTTGCCTCTTCAGCTTCTAGCACCTCCTCCTGCTAATCTGCTCCCTCTTCTCCCTCTGACACTCATTGTCATCCCATCACCAATCTCCTGGCTCTGAGTCTTCTTTCCTTGGGGGTTCCCCAGCTGGTGCCTCCCACCATTCCTCTGCACCCAGCCAGTCTTGTAAAACTTCCAATCATGACCCCAAATCAAAGGGCATGTGTGCACACATGCAGATGTTCTTGGCTCTATTCTCTAGGCACACCAGACAGACAGGCAAATCCTGACTGCAACCCCGAACCCACCCCCAATGAATTTCCCAGCTCTCTGTTGAGCGTTTAAGAAGGGAATGGGAGGGAGAGGGGCATAAAGTTATAAGACAAAACCACTTATTGTCTGAAAACTCTCAATGGAAAACAAAACTCTCTGGTTCATTTTGCAGACAGCGGGTTCCTTTTGAGAAGGGACAGCTGGGTTTGGGATGGTGGAGGATTCATCAATCCCCTTCCAGTCGTCAGTTCCAGTGGTTAATGAGTGATGCCATTAGATGCACACATCCCAATTCCCAGCGTGATCTTATTAGCTCTTAAGCCTACTGTGAGCGTGGGCTTTTATAACTTTAATGAGGTAACACTTGTTCTCAGCACCCAGGATGGAACCCAAGAGTCTCAACTCCCAGTTCAGTGCTGAACTCTGAGGAAGGGCTTGTTGTTTTTAATCGCTGGGATGGATAAAGCCATCTCCATTTGAGGAACGACTGCTTCAGAACAATTCGGATCCATCGCCCAAGAGAGAAAGGAAGAGGGGGATGGTATCACTATAATAATTTCTCTCTCTCTCTCTCTCTCTCTCTCTCTCACACACACACACACACACACACACACACTTCTTTGTTGTTTGCTATCCTTTCCAAATAACTCTTCTTCCCATGATAATTCCGCCCTCTCCCCGTTCACAACCTTATCGATTCCTTTGCTTTTGTCTCCAATGGAGCTTGAAATTAACACAGCCTTCCCCTGCCTCCACTTCTCTCTCTCTCTCCCCTAACCCCCACCACCACCACCACTTGCCCTATCGCAGTTCACTTCCTTATTTGCACAGAGGAATAGCCTCAATACAGATCTGGGGAAAGTGATCAAGATTGGGCTGTATCCCTTGCCCCAATTTCTCAACAGAAATATAAGGGGCCATCTGGGGTGTCAAAGGAGGGGTGGAAAATGGAAGACACTGGTGTGCAGTGCAGGGTGTGCAGTGCAGGGAACACTGGTATGCAGTGCAGGGGACAGAGAGCTGGGTTTTTAGCTAGGGGCGAGCAGAAGGAAAACAGCATTCCACCAGCAAACTACCGGCCTATTGGCCTGGAGTCTAAATTAACCCAACCAAAAGTTACTAGCCTGCATTTTTTTTACTCCTAAGAATGAACAGTACATGTCATTGGCTCCAGAGTCCAGCAACAACCAGGATTCAGAGTTAGGTGCTAAGGAGCTAGACTGGGTTCTTAGCCCTGAAACGGAATATGCAGACCAGGAGCCCTCTGAACCCAAGGCCGCAGCACTAGTGCCCATAGAACTGGAAGCCAATAAATCCTCAGTTCACTTCCGTGTTGGAGCACAAGTTGCATTGCTTACTAGGAGCTCTCCTTGGTGCTGAAGCAGCCTGCCTACCTTGCTGTTTTGCACTGTGGGCTTGTACAGTGGACAAGGATAGGACAGAGCACTGCTTGCTGCTGAGCGGAGGAGGTAGAACACCCTTCTCCTCTGCACCTAGCAAAGGAATGCAGAGGGCTGCCAGAGGAGGGGTAGAATGCTGTCTGCCTCTTCTGCACCCCACTCACCTAGTGACCTATGATGACCAGAGTTAGGCAAGTGGCGACCTTTTAAGTTGTGGTACCCGGTCAAGAAAGCTTACCTGGTACCTCCTTTCATAACCACTAGGTGGAGCCTTTTTAATTCCCCCTCTTCTTTTTAAGGCACTACTTAACTTGGGTTTTACTATGCTGTTGTGCTTATATAGTGTTTAGTGTGTCAGACTGGAAAGTTGTAGCAATTTGAATCCCCCCTCACCCATGAAGCTCACTGGATGGCTTTGGGACAGCCATCATATCACTTAACCTAAGCTATCTCACAGGGAGGTTGTTAGGATAAAGTGGAGAGGAAGGGGGCAAGAACCACATAAGCTTCCTTTAGCTCCTTAGAGTAAAGACAAGGATATAAATGTAAGAAATAAAATTAAATAAAACATTGATATAGTTATTTGTATGTGTGAATCTGTTCTTTTTGTTTTATTGTTTTTAATTTCGTATCACTGCAAGTTGCACTGGAAGTAGATACTCTGAAAGATATTTGTTGTTGTTTCACATTAATAAATGTAAATGTAGCATGGTGGATGGTTCATCAATTTTACTGAGCCTTCAGCCATGTGTCACCTCAGGAATAAGAACTAAAAGCTTATGAAGTGGAAGGTTGAAGTCTGCAGGAAAACCTAACACCTTCAAGCTAGGAACAAAATGTAGGTTGATTCCTATTCAGTCAGCTGGCAAAATATTCATTTCTACAGCTGGAGACAACAGGCGGGATTAAATTTGGGGCTTCTGCTAACATCTGGAGGAGAGCAAGAATACATTTCTCATGGGGACTACTACTAACATCTGGCTAAGTGAAACCCAAAATGGTTATTACTAACATCTGGAAAAGAGAGTGTCGGGTTTCTCCCATGGCCAGCATCTGGAAGGCATCAGAACAAATTTCTCTACCATCTGGAGGAAAGGAAAGGTATGTTTTTGCAGAACATTATTATTAGAAGGGGATTGGAGGGGGAAAGCTTCCACTTAACATCTGGAGTTTTCAACTCCCATGAACTAACAAGACGGAATTGGTCAGATCAGCTTCCTCCAGCCTGTTGACAGGGCTTTGCGATTTCCCTTGCCGCAAGGCCTGCTCCACATCTTACAAGCACAGGCTCATCTGTTTCAAATTAACACACAAGTTGAACCTAAGGCAGACCTTTTGTAAATCTGGCTCCGTGCTGCAACTCTTTGAAAAACAACTTCATGCCACATACAGTGGATGTGACCTGACCTCCAGACCTGGACGTTGTTATTGCTCACAGATTTGGTCTTGCAGGGCGCGGGCATGGAGTCTGTCAGCTTCCAAGGAGGGTTTGCTCCTTGTATGACTGCCAAGGCCAAAACAGTCTGAAAATGAGCAGACCTCAGACCAAGAGCATGGGAGTCTGCTGATGGCAGCAGTAATCCAAAACATCCGGAGGGCACCAGGTTGGAGGCGGCTGTTCTAAGGTCTTAGGCAGGTCTTCCCCAGCCCAACAGGGAGATAACCTTCTGCATGCAAAAGACAATTGGATATGTGAAACTGCCTTATATCAAGTCTCATGGATCCAATTAGCTTCGTATTTTAAAGCACCTAATGGCCTGCCACATGGAAAATAGAGCAAGCTTGTTTTCTGCTACTCCACACGGCAGGACCCAAACTAATGAATTCAAATTACATGAAAAGAGATTTCTGCATTTCAGTGGATTGGCCAAGATGACCCTCAGGGTCTCTTCTAATGCTACAATTCTATGATTCTGTGAATCGTTAGGAATAACTTTCTGACAGTAAGAGCTGCTTGACAGTCGAACGGACCCCCTCAAAAGGTGGTGGACTCTCTTTCACTGTTTTAAAAATAGTCATCTGTCAGGGATTCTTCAGCTGTGATTCCTAAAATTGGACTAAACGACCCTTGGGGTACCTTCCAACTCTAAAATTCTATGATTTACCATCAGACCCTTTTTTTTATATGGAGGTGCTGGAAAACAAATGAACCTGGGATCTTCTGCATGCAAAGGGCCTGATTTACTATTGATCTACTGCACCTTCCCAAGAGCATGCGATCAAAATGCAACGTCAACATTCACTCTGCCACCAAACAGCTTTGCTGATGCTGGGCAGGAGTCATGCAAACCTCCAGGATCTCCTGGCAAAAATTTCCCCTTCGTGGTTGAGACTGCAATACTCACGGGTACAGCCACTCTTGCTGTCGGTGACAATGCCACGGAAGTTCCAGAAGCCCGGCTCACAGCGGTCGCACTTCAGGCCCCCCACGCCAGGTTTGCAGGAGCACTGCCCCGTGGCAGGGTCACAACTGCCTCCATAGGAACCGTAGGGGTTACAGTGGCAGGTACCTGCAAAAGACGGGTAGGAGGTCAGATATGTTTAATAACATAAAAGGGGCCCTGCTGGGTCAGAGCAATAGCCCATCTAGTTATAAGAACGTCCAGTTTCTCAGTGGCCAGCTGGATGCCTGTGGGAAACCCACAAGCAGGACCCAAGCACAAGAGCACTCTCTCCTCCTGAAGCTTCCAGCAATTGGTATTCACAGGCCTTGCTGCCTCCGACTGTGGAGGCGTGGCATAGCCATTGTGGCTGGTCCAGCATCCTGTTCTCACAGTGGCCAGCAAGATGCTTCTGGGAAGCCTCAAGTCAGGATCTGACGTCAAATGAGATCTCCCCACTTATGATTCCCAGCACCTGGCATTCAGAGAAACGCTGCCTGGAGATACAACATAGCCATCTCAGCTAGTAGCCACTGCCTTGTATTCTACAAATCTACTTGCCAAGGACAAGCACCCAAAGCAAAACACTTAAGCAGCACACAGATCCCGTCCCCCAAGTTCTGCAGAAGCTGAAGTGAAGCTCAGAAAACAGCAGAAACTCTCTCAAATGGCTTGGAAAAGACCCTGCTGTTTCCTCGAAACCCTGGCACATGTGAAAGTAAGCTTTGCCTCTCTCCTGAGCCCTTTAGAGGAAGAGAGGGCTTTGTGCAGATCACAAATAATAAATAGCTAGTATATCATGCCAACCTTTGGAAGCCCTCAAACATAGTGATTGAGAAGAAAGAAATGGAGGTGGGAAAGAACAGTGGTAGCTGTGGAAATGTTTTGTATATGCTTGCAAATCAACAAAGGGCACAGAAAAGCCACAGGATTCTGGTTCCTAAGAATCTGAGCCTTCTTTCATATTTTTAAAAAATGAACCAGTTTCCGTGACCTATCTAAATTATGCAGGATTGTGTGATTGTCTTATTTTATACAGCATCCTACTTTTATTTGCTTTTTATAATTTATAATGGGGGGTTGGAGAGCAATGGAGGTATGCCGTTGTGCTTTATTCAGTCTCTTCTCTAGCTGGAAGCTCAGCCAGATGGGTGGGGTAGAATAATAATAATAACAACAACAACAACAACAACAACAACAATAATAATGAAATCTGCCTGATTCTGAGTGAGAGCACTGGTCCATCTAGCTCAGGATTGTCTACAATGACTGGCAGGGGAACCCCAGCATTTCAGACAAGGAGTCTTTCCCATCACATACTGCCTGATCCTTCTATTGGAGGTGCTGGAGATTGAATCTTGGACTTTCTGTATGCAAAGGAGATGCTGTATCATTGAGCTAAGGCAACACTGAGTTGCCTCCCAACACTTTCTTTGCCGCGATAAGCACTGAAAACTGGTGGAGGAGGAACAGGAGGAGGAGAAGGACAAAGAAGCTAATAATAACAACCTGCGATTCTCAGAAAGCTGTGTTCTATGCCCACTATCACATTCCATATTTCTCCTGTGAAATTGTTTCTTGAGAAATACTAGCAATTGAAACAAAACAGTACATGGTTTTTAAGGAACTCTACTTTTCAAGCTGTACGATTTTGTAGGGCTTTCCCTCTTCCATCCTTGTTTACTTTCTGCCCCGCTATGTGGAGCTGCTCTCTCGCACAATGTCAAAAAGAGATTGTTCTCAGATTTCATCGGCTTATTGGCATGCAAAACTTCCCAGCCAAGGTCCATCTGCTCCTTGCTGTCTGCATGCAAATTCCCAGCTGCTGGGAATCAAATGTGGATGCACCCACGGTCCAACCCTCTGTCTGTTCCTCTATGGGAGCAGGTACAAGTACATTGGTTCCTGGGCAGATATAGGCAGATAATCCATTCCCCTTGAAGCTGCTCACTCTTGAGGCAGGCCAGAAAGAGATTCTTGGACAAACCAAAGTGGCTTATGTGACGCTGAATGTTTTCCTTCCATTGCAGGAAAACACTAGAGGGGGGGAAATTATTGCAGAAGCTGGCCGCAGGGAATAAATCTGAGTCCTGCAGCACAGTTTTCAGGCCGGTGATTACATCTTGATTTATACCCCCTGCTGTGGACGCAAGGGCATGAGCGAGACACAAGTTAAAGAGAGGTTTGATTCAAGACACAGCAGATAAACTTTAGGAAGGGGGCGCAAATGGAGCTGGCTTGACAAACGGGGAAGTGATGCCTAACGCCATGAGCAATAGGTATGAGTGACTGAAAACTGGGTTGCTCTGAACCTGATGATCATTGCTTTTCCTCTTGTCCTTTCTAGGGCTCTAAGATCTCACAACACAACACCTGGAAGTTTTTAAGCTCACCTTCACAGCTGTGGGAATTCCAAGCCTAGAGGACTGTCACTGCCCCTTTCCCCACACTCCATCCCACCTTCCATGAAGGCAGAAGATCTCAAGGTGGGGAAGCCCTATGCTAGTTTCTGCAAACAGGAAAATAGGAAGATGTCTTATACTGAATCAGACTATTGGCCCATCTAGCTCAGTAGTGTCTACACTGACTGGCAGTGGCTGTCTAGGGTTTTAAGAAAAGGAATCATTCTCAGCCCTACCTGGAGATGATGGTGTCTGAATGTGGGACTTTCTGCACCCAAAGCAGGTGCTGTACCATAGACCTATGGATACTCGTATGGTTAGGCCTTATGCTGTGTCAGATTTTTGGGCAATCTAGCTCAGTACTGTCTACACTAACTGGCAGCAGCTCTGCAGGGTTTCAGACTGGGTCCTCTCCCAGCCCTACCTGGAGATGCCAAGGATTGAACCTAGGACCTTCTGCACAAGAAGCAGATGCTCTAACCACTAAGCTATGGCCTTTCCGTGTAATATGCAAACCACGGGGACACAGAAGAAATGCACAGGCCTGATGGCATGTAGCACCACACACTGGCCATCACAAGGACCATCGTCACCTAAAAAAACAGTAATAATTAATAAAAATGATGAAATAGAGCAGGGGCAGCCAGCTTGTTGACCTCCAGGTGTTGCTGGAGCTATAGCTCCCATCATACTTGACCTCTGGTCATGCCGACTGGGGCAGATGGAAGTCAGAGTCAAGCAACAAGCAGAGGGCATTGCACTGGCTATCCCTGATCAATAGCAATTGCTTTCGAACGGTGTCCTGCAGACGCCTGGGATTCTGTGGATGTTCCTCAATTAAGTGATCAATTACAGCAGAAAAGCTTCCTTGAAAAAGCACTCTCACCCTCCTACTGCCAATCATCTCCTAAGCCACGTTGCTAATCCTTATTATGTTCTGGGCACGTTCTAGTTCATGCAGGGTGAAAAGTGAGGCTTGACAATCCTGGCTCAAGTCTGATGTCAATTGAGTCTGCAGCCTGGAACACTCCCCACAATGCCTCTGCCATAACCCTGCACTTTTTGTGGCAGGTTATGGTGAAGGCTTCTTAGAGCCAACAAGTTTTTAAATGGCTGCTTCACAGACACCTAGCTTTGCAACTCTCACAGAGACATGCCGTATAAGGTAGGTGTCAGGAGTGTGTGCAGGAGCCAGGCCCTGTGACCAGTAGGGCTTCGCAGGACTGGGGCCTTCCGAAGTTTGTTCTGGAGAGACAAGGCGCAGCCACACAGGTGAGGCCGCTGGGTAACTCACTGCACCTGGTGGCAAGAGCCGGGAAGGGCTATAAGGTCAGCATTTCCCTTCAGCTCTTTGCCACAGCAACACGTTTCCTGCCTTGCTGCATTTGGCTTCTTGCTTCCTGATCCTCAGACCTTGGCTTCCTGACCCTCAGACCCCTGGCTTCTGGACTCTTGCTCCTGCTCCCACCCTGCCATCTTGCCCCCAGTCCCGACGTTCTCAGCCAGGACTTCAATCGCCCATAGACCGGACCGTGACAGTAGGTCTGCCTTATTATCCCAATATTGCACATTAAGGTGGGTGGCATGGTATGGAGCGGTGCAAGATAATGCATTGCTGGAACCCATCTGGTGCATCAGAACATAAGGAGAGCTAGCTGGATCAGGCCAGCGGCCCGCCTGGTCCTTTTCTCGCAATGGCCAACTAGATACCCATTAAGGGAGACCTGCAAGCAGGACTTGAGAGCAAGAGTCCTCTCTCCTCCCTTGCAATTCCAAGCGACTGGCATTCAGAAGCACATTGCTTCTGACAGGGGAGGTAGAATGAAGCCATCATGGTTAGCAGCTACTGACAGCCTTGTCCTCCATGAATTTATATAATCCTCTTTTAAAGCCATCCAAGTTTGTGGCCATCACTGCCACTTGTGGCAGCGAATTCCAAAGGGGAAAGGACTTTCTTTGGTCTCTCCTGAAATCTTCCAATGTTCTGCTTCATTCCTTGAGTTCTAGCATTCTATGAGAGAGGGGGGAAACCTTTTCTCTCTAATATATATATATATATATATATATATATATATATATATATATATATATATATTTTTCTGTTTTACAATTTAAAGTACTCATTTTTACATCCTTAAGATATTGATGACTTCCTTTCTTCTCTTTCCATGGTTCATTTTACATATCATAAATCCCTGTATATTTTACAGAAACTATACCATTCAGTATTCCATTATTACATCCATCGTAACTTATTTACACTGTTGAATTTATCTTAATGCTGCCAGCGTTTTCAGCTGTACACAGTTATTTCTAATATATTCAATAAACGTTTTCCAATCTTCTCTAAAAGTATGTTCTTCTTGTTCTCTTATTCTATATGTTAAGTCTGCAAGCTGTGTATATTCTGTCAACTTAAGTTGCCACTCTTCTTTGGTTGGGACCTCGCTCATTTTCCATTTTTGGGCTAACAAAACATGGGCCGCAGTAGTGGCATACATAAATAACCTTTTTCTTTTCTTTTTTGACACCAGGGAATTTCAGCCTGAACCCAACAGAAAGGACTCTGGTTTTGGGGGGGAAGTACTTTTAAACATTTTCTTCCATTCATTATGGATCATTTGCCAATACTCCTTTCATATGTGGTGGACTTGTAAAAAACGTTCCCCGAACCTCTTTGCATCTCCTGGAGATGCAAAGAGGGAAAACCTTTTCTCTATCCACTTTCTCCATGCCATGCAGAATTCTGCACATCTCTATCTTCATGTCTTCTCATACAGATCTTTGCTCTAAACCAAAAATAGGAGAAGCAGCTCCAAATGTCATAACCTTTCTTTGTAGAGGAGTTGCTCCACCCCGCAGATCATTCTGCTCGCCCTTTTCTGAACCTTAATAGCAGAGATGAGGCCCAAATCATGGCTCAGTCTCTTAGTGGCTACATTGCATAAGCAGTCAGTGTGGCACCATGAGAGAAGCCAGCCAGCCCCTCCCCGCTGCCCACCCTTACTGGTGACCTCTGTGACTCCACAGCCCAGGAGCTCCCGAGCGATTAAAGCTGCTTTCAGAACGCTTCCTCTTATTAAATTATATGGCGCATGAAATGATTCTACATCCCCAATCAAGACTGCCTCATCTCGGCACGCTCGCCTATGATGGCCACAGACCAGCCGATGCCCTAATGGATACCCGTGAACCAGCTGGCTGTCAGCCTCAGCTGTTAAAAATGTTGCTAATGCTTTCTCATCTCGTTAGGTTAAAGAGCCGTTTCCGGCTAATTATTTTATAAAATATTAATAAAACCTTCGCGGATGTGGCCGGCTGCAGCGAAGAGGAAGGGGGCCCTGCAATTGGGATGCACGCAGTTTAAAACACTGGGCACATTCTGAGGTTATAGGAAAGGGAGGGGGCCAAGGCAATGAATGCACACATCACCCCCTCTAATGGCAAACTCAGACAATGAGCGCCTGCAGGAATGTGCTCAGAATGGGACTACAAATCCAGAGTTCTCCCTCTGTGCCTGCCATCTTCAGGCACAAGAGGCGAGCAGGTTGTGCTCAGCATCACCCCCCGGGATTGGCAGATCTCTGGACTGGACAGGCTTGATGTAAATATCAGGATCTAGTTTCCTGCTTTTGCCTGAGCTCCAAGCAAGATCTTCTGCCTCCTGCAATCAGCTCCTTCTGCATTAGAGGTGCTGCTTTTGAATTGTGGTGTTGGAGGAGACTCTTGAGAGTCCCATGGACTGCAAGAAGATCAAACCTATCCATTCTTAAGGAAATCAGCCCTGAGTGCTCACTGGAAGGACAGATCCTGAAGCTGAGGCTCCAAGACTTTGGCCACCTCATGAGAAGAGAAGACTCCCTGGAAAAGACCCTGATGTTGGGAAAGATTGAAGGCACAAGGAGAAGGGGACGACAGAGGACAAGATGGTGGGACAGTGTTCTCGAAGCTACCAGCATGAGTTTGACCAAACTGCGGGAGGCCTGGCGTGCTCTGGTCCATGGGGTCACGAAGAGTCGGACATGACTAAACGACTAAACAACAACAACAACTTCAGATCCAGCTCTAGGTATGACTGCCTGTGATCACTCCCTGGCCTTAGAAAGCTATTTCTTCAGCTCGGGGAAGCCCTATGGCATCGGTGTTTAACATCCCCACTGTCACAAGACAAAAGAAGAAAATGAAGTACATATTTAACTCACTGGGGCAGCCTGCAGAGCCAACACCAAGAGCCAAGGTCACATTGTCTGGGCAGCATCCATAAACGGTCTGGCTGCAGTGGAGGAGTGGAGGAGGTAGGATTGTGGTTCCTATGGAGAAAACAAAAAACAAAAATACACAGGTTAGAAATGATAGGAGTTGGGAGTCCAACAACTCATGGAGGGCCATGGGTTTCCCATCCCTGATCTAGGGAGGTGGGCGGGGAGTAAACAAGAGGATGAGATGCCAGCACAGGACAAAGGGATGTGGGTTGACTGAAAGCTTTGCCAGACCCCCATGAGAGGTTTACCTCGGCAGCCGCCCTGACCCGTCACATAGATATCCTGTCGCTTTTCGCAGCGTGTCTTTTTGAGTTCGCACTCATTAGCGTAGGTCACACCATCAGAGCCACATACCTGCAGGGAAGAGAAAGAGGAGGTAACTCCATCTCCTTCTGTTGTACACCCAAGACAGGCTTAGAAATTACCGTACCAAGGGCAGAGGGTGTGCCTTGGAAGGAAGCATCACTTTATGCTTAGGCTTGCGCCCACACCTGATCATTTTAAAAAAAAACAAACCATTTTTATTTCTAATGTAATCCATACCGCTTGACCATTCCTAAAGAAATACAAGGCACCAAACGCGCCCAACCCTCCGAACAAAGGTACAACTCAGTACAAATAAACACAACACATATTACAGGTAGAAGGAAAACAGCCGATCTTCCAATAAAATGGAAGAGAGAAAAAAGTACCGTATTTTTCGTTCTATAGGACGCACCGGACCATAGGATGCACCTTGTTTTAGAGGGGGAGAACAAGGGGAAAAAAATTCTCCCCCTCTCTGCTCAGCGCCCCTTCAGAGAAGCGGCAGGAGAATTGGAGCCCCTTCCATTTCTCCTCCTGCTTGGCTGAAGGGGCACTGCGCAGCTCTCCCTCTCTGCTGAAGCCAGGAGAGTCTTGCTCTCCTGGCTTCAGTGAAAGGAACCTGAAGTCTGCGGAGCGCAGTGGGAACTCGCGCTGCGCTCCGAAGGCTTCGCGTTGCTTTCGCTGAAGCCTGGAGAGTGAGAGGGGTCGGTGCGCTCTCCAAGCTTCAGTGAAAGCAATGCGAAGCCTCCGGGGCGTGGAGGGAGCACTCCCTCTGCGCTTTGGAGGCTTCGCGTTGCTATCGCTGAAGCCAAGGAGCCTGCATTTGCTCCATAGGACGCACACACATTTCCCCTTAGTTTTTGGAGGGGGAAAAGTACGTCCTATAGAGCGAAAAATACGGTATGTAATCGAACCAACTTGAAAATGTTCTAAGCTGCTGTAAGACCATCACTGTCCGCTGTATTCACATATGCAATAAAAGAAAATCAATCTGCTGCAAATGTGCCCTTTCACACCCCAGCCCTTGTCTCTTGCCACCTTCAGCTTCTTCCATGATTCTACCATGTTACCTTTTCACTTGCCTTTTCTACAAACTAAGTAGCCCCAAATGCTGCAATAATACACTGAGTTGTTTGCAAAAACCCTGCCATGGGTGATTAGCTAGGCTTAAGGACAGCACGGGCTCTCAACACCTACTGGGTTCCTTGGCACAGCTCCACAGGTATAGTCACACACACAGCGGTCATCTTCCACATCCTCATCCCACGAGCCGCCGTATTGTCGGCAGCTGTCCCGGTCACACTCGTTGGAGTCCCCAGAGCCAGATCCTCCTGAGCCACATTCTGCCCAAGGAAAGAAAAGCAGAGTAAAAAAATACAGTTCCCTACATAAACGCTGCCTTAATCAGGACTGTGTTGTCCTCATTTATGTGATCCCACCACACGTGTGTGGAATTTAGCACTCAGTGAACTTATAGTCTTATTCTTATTATATTTAAGCACTGGAGCAATCTCAGCAGATTAATTGCATTTGTTTCCGTTGGTAAATCAATTAACTTAGTGGTTAGGTACTGGCGGCGCAGGTTTGAGTCATGCATCATTGTTCTGTAGCTGTTGTTGTGGGTGGAATTGTTTTTAAACGTTTGTATTGTTTTTATATGTGGAATTGTTTTCCCACTGCTTTCCCAAATGGAACTGGTTCCCCCCCCCCCACTACTTTTCTTATTTTACACTTGTTAATTGTTCTGTTTTGTTGTGCTGCTGAAACCCAGCTTAGGATATTATAGTAATCTAAAAAAATAAAGAAACATGTGGAATTTGGTGCTCAAATTCCAGTGCTCATTTAAAACTATAATCAAGTCTTATAGCTATAATACACTATTGCTCATTTTATTATTAATTATATTTTAGAACTCAAGCATCCTTAGCCAGTTAATTGAACCTTCAGGGAGGAGGCATCTCTATATAGGGAAGAAAGGAACTGTAGCTCACTGACAGAGATTCCATTACTGAAACCTTGAAGAGCTGATGCCAGTCAGTGCAGACAATGCTGAGCTAGGTGGACCAATGATCAGACTCAGCACAAAGCATGTTGGTAGGTCTGGGCTTGGCTAGAACCTTGGAGACCTGCTACCAGTCAGAGCAAGAGGTCACTGGGTTGGATAAGCAAGTGATCTTGCTTATCCAAGGCAGCATCTCATGCTCTGCGTAGTTCTTTGCTCCTCCTCATGATCCGCAGAGCAAGTTACGCTGAATTTGCAGGGGAAGAGGCATGCAGGAGGTCCCAAGTTCAAACCTAGCTAAAAGGTACAGGCAGCAGATAATGGAAAGACTTATCTCTGCCTGAGATGCTGGAGAACCACCAACATCCAGGGTATACAATTCTGGAATAAATTGGTCAATGGGCTGGTACAAGGCAGGCTCAAATGATTAATTGGCCCGGGGATGGGAGTGGTATTATCTCAGTAACAGCTCACCTGTTCTGCATGCAGAAGGGCTCAGTTCAAGCATCAAGTGGCAGGTGTCAGATGCAAAAAGGTCTCTTTCTGCCTGGAACCCTGGAGAGCTACTGCCACTCAAGAGTTGATAAGACTGGTCTAGAATGATCATGGGTAGGCAAACTAAGGCCCGGGGGCCGGATCTGGCCCAGCACCTTCTAAATCTGGCCCGTGAATCAGCCTGTTTTTACATGAGTAGAATGTGTCCTTTTATTTAAAATGCATCCCTGGGTTATTTGTGGGGCATAGGAATTCGTTCATTCCCCCCCCCCCAATATAGTCCAGCCCACCACATGGTCTGAGGGACAGTGGACCAGCCCTCTGCTGAAAAAGTTTGCTGACCCCTGGTCTAGATGGATTACAGGTTAGACCTGGTACAAGGCAGCTTCCTAACCAAGCTGAATACCTTTGGAAAATATGGGGCTATGAAATTGTGGTGAAAAGTTGGACATTTTTTACCACTAGTGGTAGTCTTGCAAACAAACATTTTGGTTAGAAGTTTTCAATGAAATCAGCAAGATTACTGGTCAAAATGTACAGCCAAACCTGACTAAAGCATTATTATAATCAATCTTTTAGTGTGGTGGAACCTGCACTTTGGGTTTCTCTGCCTAATGGCATCTGGCAGTGCCTTCACTGCACTATTTTCAGTGCCAGCTAATAACACTTTTTAAAAAAATAACCCTGCCCAATTATCAGTGTTTACTTTATCTCTGGTTTTAATTTTCTGAATGTTTTAATTATTTTTTTTACTAATAATATTGTTTTATGCTTTCTGCAAACTGCTTTGAGGGTTTTTTAATAAAAAAATAAACTTGTATATAAATTTCATGAAAATTAATAAAATAATAAATAATTATTATTAATGAGCTTTGAAGGTTCAATGAAGAATACACACTTAAAGGATTTAATAATTATGCTAACAGCAGCTGCTGCTAGACTAGTAATTGCAAAACACTGGAAGACTTCTCATCTTAATCTCCTAGGATTCCGATATCAAGAACAATGGCAAATTGTTTTAATGGAAAACCTCACCTACCAGGTCAGTGCACAAAGGTATGTATCGATGACAGATAAATGGCATATGGTTTGTTACAAATTTACTGAATGTGTGTCATTGTCGAAAGGCACATATTACCCACCCTCCCCGTACATAGGGCTCTATAGAAAACAGTACTTAGAGGAACAGAATTGTCCCAATAAATACTGCTTCGAACATCAACGAGACTGATATATTGCAAACTCTGTGTAATTGGCCATTTGTTTTCTCAACACTGTTACCATATTTAAACTCAATAAAAAATACATTTAAAAATCATAAAATTGCCTTGCATTCAAACACTAGCCTGGTAGCCATACGTGACAAGGAACTGCATGCAGTAGGCTACTGGAGAAGTGAGCTAGTCAAGCATCCAAGTGAGCTAGTCAAGGCACATTGAGCCCCCCCATCCTCCACAGCCAGCATAGAAGGACACAGGGCTTTTTTTAAAGGGGAACTCACAGGAACTCAGTTCCGGCATCTTTCAGGTTGGTGCCACTGCTATTCTAAGAGAACGAGAGAGGTGTTCATGGTGAGTTTCCAGAACTTCTTTTTTTAGAAAAATAGCACTGGAAATGCAGGAGGCTACAGCAGGAAGGGTGAAGCTTTTCACTTGCCGTCTGCCAAGTTAGTCAAACTACTTGTAACTTTCGCGGACTATAACTCCCACCCACCCCTTTATCCTAGGCCAGGTATCCCCAAACTCGGCCCTCCAGATGTTTTGGGACTACAACTCCCATCACCCCTGACCACTGGTCCTGTTAGCTAGGAATGATGGGAGTTGTAGTCCCAAAACAGCTGGAGGGCCGAGTTTGGGGATGCCTGTTCTAGGCCATGCTGGCTGGAACAGATGGGAGTTGGGAGTCCAACAACACCTGGAGGGAATTTGGGTTTAATTACTAGGCTAGGCCATCATCCATGTATGATTTGGTTGCTCTGCCGCGATTCCTTATATCCTTCCGCAGACTTTCTGGCTATGGATTTGGAATCCACGCTCAACCATTCTCATTGACACTGGTTGCAGAATTTAACTTTTACATTTCCCTAGGCACAGAGAAATGGATGAATTGCTTTATTTATTAACTGCAACCACATCCCCACACAGAGCTATTCCAGTATCAAATTCCAAACTTGCCCAGCGTGATGGAGCAGCTCCCTAATAAGAGGTCACACAGAGCTGAGTTCCAACTGGTTTCCTCAGCCTTACCTGCATTACTCTTAATTTGTGCCGAATGAAATGCTATTTATTTATTTAAAAAATTTTCAAAGTGCCCCTCTTCATACTTTCCCCCCTCTTCCTTTTTTTCTTTTTATTGAGCGATCAAAGGCAGGAAGTTGGCGTTAACACAGAGAATTATTCAAGTGCTTCTCCCAGAGGGACAGCAACTTGGAATTCCATGAGGAGGACTCTTTGATTAAATGCCATCTTCTGCTGCCTGCTCCCTTCCTCAGCCTTTGCCCAACTGTTGGTGAAGTCCCGCCCTGGCTAAATCGCATGCGCAGAATGGTAGAGGCGGCTTTGGAACAAGAGGCAAGACTCCCAGAGAGAGCAGATTCTTTTCACTGGCATGGAGAGACACAAAGTTAAAGACTTATCTCTGGGATGTTGAGATGCTGAAACCAACGTCACAGACTTGGGCCCCACCTGCACCTTAAAGCAGCATCATACCACTTTAAACAGTTGTGGCTTCCCCCAAAGAATCCTGGGAACTATAGTCTGTTAAGGAGTGCTGAGAGTTGTTAAGAGACCCCTTTCCCCCCTCCCAGAGCTATAATTCCCAGAGTGGTTTGACAATCAACCTCTCTTTCCAGGAAACTGTAGGGTCCAGTCCGCCTGGATTCAAACATTTCTAGTAATGACATTTTTGGATCTGCAAGGTCTGGCACAGGGGTCAGCAAACTTTTTCAGCAGGAGGCCGGTCCACAGTCCCTCAGACCTTGTGGGGGGCCGGACTATTCTTTTTTTTGGGGGGGGGGGGGGAATGAACGAATTCCTATGCCCCACAAATAACCCAGAGATGCATTTTAAATAAAAGGACACATTCTACTCATGTAAAAACACCAGGCAAGTCCACAAATAACCCAGAGATGCCTTTTAAATAAAAGGACACATTCTGCGCATGTAAAAACACGACGATTCCTGGACCATCTGTGGGCCGGATTTAGAAGGTGATTGGGCCTTAGTTTGCCTACCCATGGACTCTGGCATCTCAAATCTCAGATTTATTTATTTGCTGGGCTTCCCCATTAACCCCCAGCACTCAGAGAGATACACTCGTTCTGTCAATGGGTGGGGGAAACTTTTTCAGCCCAAGGATGACATTTCCTTCTAGGCAACTTTCAGGGCAATAAACCAGTGGGGTGTGTGTGTGTGTGTGTCCAGAAGCAAAAGTGAGTGTGGAGCGGATTGATAACTATAGGTTGAATCCGGTGCTAGTCCTACTCAGAGTAGGCCCATGGGAATTAATGAGCCCTAGTGAGGCGTATCTATTATCATCAGTGATTCTACTCCGCGTAGGGCTAACACTGAATACAACCAAGCAGCAACAACAAAAAGAAATTATTTAATTTATATAAAATGATATGCAATTTTACCTCTGTGTAGGCTTCTTTCCACACACCCACACCCAAACACCCTTCTCCAGCCTCCATCCAGGCAAGCAAAAAGCATTCTCAGAGTTGAAGGACACATTCTAGCAGGCAAAAACATTCAAGCAGGGAGTGTGTGTTTGGGGATGTTTAACAGATCACTGTATTTTAATACTTTGTTGGAAGCCGCCCAGGGTGGCTGGGGAGACCCAGCCAGATGGGTGGGGTATAAATAATAAATTATTATTATTATTTTATATTATTATTATTAATATGAGGGCAAGACAGAGAGCCCTGGAGTGGGGACATATATGGTATGGGGGTCTGAGGTTCCTTATCCCTGCCTTCTGCACTCAAAGTCTCTCCTTTCTCCCTACTTCACATGCTTTTAAGAGACAGGCTTCAGAGCTCGGCAGTGCCATTCTGGAGCCAAGGCTTGGCCAGTAAGGGCCCTGCCTTGTCCTCTTTTTGTCCTAACTTCCTCCCACGGTGATAGGAAAGTGAGAGAGGAACGAGAAAGAGAAGGGGAGAGAAGAGCAGCCGGGTGCTTTCTCCACCCACCTCCCTCCACTCTTTGAAGTGTGAAATTAAAGCACTGATAAACCTCTTTGCCGAGGCCTATTACGTGCCGTCACCTTTCATTATTGGCAGATAAAAAGACAATGAGAAGGAGGGTTATGGGAGGGAAAGGGGGGGCGGGTGGAAGAGCAGCTTGTGACAGAACCGGGAGGCAGGGAAGCTTAATGAACAGAGAAGCAAAGCAGCTTCCACACGCGCACACCCTCACAGAGTGCACACGCGAGCACACGCACCCCAAACTCAGAGGTGTGCAAGGGGTTGCTAGGCAACAGGAGGAGAGCACACCTGGTCTACAATAGGGCTCAGGTGCAACTAGGGAGGAAGTGAGGGGGTGGGCACAAAGGGAAGGTCAGAACCTCCTCCACAGGCCACACTGTGTGTGTGTAAGAATAAACAGGCAAAAACCTGACGCCAAAAAATATATATGCCAAGTTTCTAAAAACAGATGGGGGAACATTTTGAATTCCTCAGGGACACCTTTGCTGCTGACCGTAAAGCCATCGTTTTTTCAGCAAAAGACTTTCAAAGGGAGGAAACCAAGGAGCTGGAATCTATCAGCAAGTTTGATTCTATTCACACAGGGCTCGGTCTTTTGCTACAAATGCTAAACTGGCAAGGCAAAATTTGGAGTTTATGATCAGCAAGTTTTGTTGTGGGGCGGGGGAACATGTAACAGCCTGCATGGGATAGTATCAATATTTGACCAAGATGACTTGTCTCATGAATTTAGTAAGGATTTAGTTTCATTCATTCATTCATTCATTCAGCAGATCAAAAGAGAAGAATTTTGAATTTCAAGGTCAAATTTAGATTCCAAAGCTCAAGTTTTGAAAATTCAGTAATTTTTCTGAATTTTTGTTTCAGTATTAAACAAGTTCTGGGGCTGTGCTTTACAGAAATGAAAGGAAAATGGATCTACTGGAAAATGTTTTACTTTGAGGTGGGGAACCTCTGGCTTGTTGGTCAAATGAGGCCTGGAACGCATCTCAATTTGGTCCATTATGTCATTTCTCCCAAACCATGCCCACCTGCCCCGCACCTGATGACATATGTGATGTCAGGTGCCGAGCAGGAAAGGATGTGGTTACAAAGGAAGATGCAGGAGCTTGAAGTGAGCTCCTGGTTGTTCCTTTGCAAGAAGCGCTTGCTGTCAGTGCCAATCAGCTTATCGGCACTGATAGCAAGCCCTACTGGGATCAGCTGCATAAAGGTGCCAATGTAAAGGGACTTCAAAGGACCCTACTATCACTACTGATATAGCAGTTACAATAAGCCCCATTGAATTTGGAGAGGTGGGTGGGCCCTGATCACATGTCAAAGTTGGTCCATGGGTGTAGGATCTGCCATGCCAGCCAGATCCAGTTCTCCGCTCCTGCTTACCATCCTGCTGCTGGGAGGAGGGAGAGAAGACTTACCATCCTCGCAAGGGCCCGTCCTTGATATCTCAATGTCCTTTTTCTGCTGACAAGCCGCCACCCGCAGCTCGCATGCATTGTCGTAGGTCACACCATTGCTCCCGCACACTCGGGCCAAAGGCTGCTTCTCGCAGCGTGGGCAGATGCACTGCCCACCCACACATATGGCCCCAAAGGAGCACGTCGTAGTCCCACAGGTTTCTAGAGGTGGGAAAAGCCGGGGGGGGGGGGAGAAGAGGAAGAAAAGCAGCTGCATTAGATACCAAGAGAATCATTAGCCTGTGGGGCAAACATGGGAATACAGGAAGCTAGCTGAGTTATACTGTGTCAGACCACTGGCCCATCTAGATTAGTCTTGTTTCCACTGATGGGCAATATCTCCCCAAAGTCTGGGGTCATTTGCAGCCTTGAACATAACATAACACGGAGATGGCAGGTTTCGAACCCAAACCTTCTGCAGACGAATGCGAAACAGATGCTCTACCACTAAGCTTTGTGCTTTGGACTAGTGGGGAAGTAGAAAAAGGATTCTCTTTGGCCCAGCTGCTTAGAGGTTAAATCCACTGCCATCTATGGCATCCTTAGAGCTTGTTTAGGTACATCCAACAGTCTTATCACCACATCCTCAGAAAGTTTAAAAGGGGTACCTGAAAGGCGAACATTAATCTGGAAGAGTTGCACCACCTCCTACTTGGTGGGTGCTGGCCCCCTCTGCCCCAGGCCTGGCTTCAGCACTGGGTAATTGCTGTAATTCAAATGCCCACTGCTGATGCTCGTCCTGGGCTTAAAAACATGGGAACATGGGTAGCTGCTTTATACAAAGTCAGACCACTAGTCCATCTAACCTGGTATTGTCCACATTGACTGCCAACAATTTCCCAGGTTTCCAGACAGGGGGTGTTCCCAGCCCTGTCTGGGAGATGCCAGGGACTGAATCGGGGGCTTTCTGCTTCCCTTGCAAAAAACAAACAACAAGCAACAACATTGTTCTGGCATGCTGATGATGCTAGGGAGGACACACCCCCCCCCCGCCTGTCCGCCCGAGGCTGTTTGCAAAAGGCAATTAAAACCATAAAGCAACTTTTAAAAAACATAAACAATCCAATTACACGTAGAGATCCCCTTATAAATCTCTTAACTATCTCTGAAGAAATCTTTGCCTTGAGTTTTTTCCAGCCTGCAAACTCTGCGAGGCAAAAGTCCTTGAGAAATCAAGCTGCTTGTTATCTCGTGCTGACGAGGTAGATATTCAAGTACCCAATCACCAGGCGGCAGCGCTGAGAGTTCGCTGTTCGCTTTATCTGGGAAACCCAAATGAGGTTCCTCTCTTCCTGAGGACGCATAAACCCAGCGCTGCCCCTTAAGGAACTAGTTTAGAGGAGTGTCGTGTTCTCACTGGCGGGATCTCAGTGGCTCTTGCCACTTTAGAGGAAGGGACACAGATCGGTGGCAGAGCATCTGATTTGCATGCAGAAGGTCTCAGGTTCAATCCCCAGCATCCCCCCATAGGGCTGGGGATGTCCCTTGCCCCAAACTCTGGAGGACCATTGCCAGTTAGCAAGGACAATACCGATTACTATTATTATTGTTGTTGTTGTTGTTATAACACTATTTTTAATTTTATTATTCATTTGTATACTGCTTCAATGACAAAGGGACTTTTACAGTCTTATTCAGTATAAGGGCAGCTTCCTAGGTTCCTAGAATGCAAGAGTAGGCTCATTGAATGGAAAACTCCTCCATACCAAAAATAACCCCCCAAAATATACATCTGCACATAGAAAAGTAGCACTGCAGGGAGAAGGCTGTGTGCAAATCCTTTTCCTTGACACACATGCTTTCGGTGCGTTTTAACTTCCAGTGGCTTTTGTGAAGGCAGGAGCGTTCCATTACGTGAGACCATGCCTGCAGTCTCAAGTGCTGCAACCCGGGGTAGGCTGATCACCTCAATGAGAACTAGAGCAAAGAGAGGCAGGGACTCACTGCAGTTGCCTTGTGCCGCCACCTCGATGTTGGTCTGCTGGGTGCAGGCCCGCACGTGGAGTTCGCACTCGTTTCCATAGGTGTTTCCGTCTGTGCCGCAGACCGGCTGAGCAGAGGGGACGCACTCAGTGGGGCAAATGCACCTCCCCGTCTCTGCCTCGCAGATGGCACCAAACTGACATTTCCCACAATGGTCTAAAAATAAAGGAGAGGGAACTCACTGGTTAAGGAAGGAAGCGTGGTGGTCATCCAAACTGTACAGGTCAGTCTCAGGTTATGTGAGGGAACGTCCTATGAAACACCTACGTAGATGGCACTGCAAATTGCCCATATGACTGACTGGTAGAAGATTCCCCCAAGATCCTTCTCATCACCTGCTAACTGAGATCTTTTTAAACCGGGGTGCCAGGGAATGAACCTGGGACCTTCTCAGGTGCTCTACCTGAGTTGTGGTCACTTCAGCTTAGTGTTTCAGCAATAAAACCAGCAGAGGGCAGTTCAGTACCCACAAAGCCTCCAGCTGACCCTGAGCACTGTCTTGGCTGGGGATGGAATATGGTAATGGGAGAGCCAGGCAAGCGTCTCTTTTTCTTCTTCGTCTTAATGAAGTGTCAGGGCAGTCGTAAAATCCTGCTACAATCTCCCACCCCCACCCCTACCCCCCTCTTCAGCTCAGTTCAGTGCAGCCGGCACAGAGGGAGGCTGACCCCCAAGGAAGGGGAAGAGAGGGGCGCTCAGAGACAGAGGGGTGACAACCAGTCATTAAATCTGTCAAAGCCAAGAGCCAGAGCCACAAAATGTCATGCAAGCTCCGTGTGCTGTTGTAAGCTTCTAAACAGGGGAGGCAGGAGGGAGTGCCAGGTCGGGCACACTTATAAAGCTGTATTAAGCCACAAGCTTGTATCAAGAGGAAAGCACAACTGCAAATCAGCAGCTGTGAAAGGGACCTTCCAGATCTACTAGAGAAATGTGGAGCTTTGCAATTTGCTGGTACTCACGGGGTCCTCTCTCATGTGGTTCTGTCATTAAAGCAGGTCCCTGCAATCTGTCTGGCCCACCTTGCAAATCTTCCCCCCACACACTCACCCTCCTAACTTGATTGGGAGCTGCAAAAGTGACCAAGGGGGTGGGGGCAGGGCAAGTGCCTATGGGTCATGAATAAAAATGCCATATTTCCTAGTGGGAAAACACAAGTCTTGGATTTTTGATGCTTACTTCAAAGACAAATATCAGTTTGGGTTGGGATGGCTCAGATTAAAGGGAGTCATTTTAGTTTGTGGAGGAGGGATAGCTTGGCTTGATTTGAGCCTCACCCAACACTAGCCATGGGATAGCTTCGTCGATAGAGCGTGAGACTCTTAATCTCAGGGTAATGGGTCCAAGGGTGTTGGACTAGATGACCCTGGTGGTCCCTTCCAACTCTACAATTCTATGATTCTTAGATGGCTGGTGTTCACTGGGACTGATGGGGCAGGAGACAGGCAGCCCAAACAGTGGTTGGAGCCAGAGTCAATGCCAATGATAGGTGGAATCAACTAATTCTAGGTTTGTCCCCATCCTTTTCCTCCCTGCTGAGTTCTACAAGGGCAACACTGAGACTAAGGTGGATATAAGCCATTCATCTGAGACATGGGGTACGACTAGCTGTGATTCCCACAATACCACAGTGATCAGGCAGGGTTATAAAGGATTAGGTGGTCCCTGAGGTATCCTGGACCCAAATTGTTAAGGGCCTTGTAAATTAATCCAAAAACCTTGAAGCTGGCCAGGTAGCATACGGGCAGCCAATGCATGTTTTTGAGCATGGGAGTTATGTACTGGCAATGGTCTGTCCCCATCAACCATCTAGCCACAGAATTTTGCACTAGCTGGAGTCTCCAGACCAGGCACCCCCAAACTTGGCCCTCTAGCTGTTTTGGGACTACAGTTCCCATCATTCCTGACCACTGGTCCTGTTAGCTAGGGATGATGGGAGTTGTAGTCCCAAAACAGCTGGAGGGGCAATTTTGGGGGATGCCTGCTCCAGACCATGCCCAAGGGTAGCCCCACATAGATTGCACTGCAATAATCAAATCTTGAGGTTACCAATGCATTAATCACAATGGCCAGACTCATTAGCAGGGCCTTCATTCAAGCATACACTGGTTATATTGACAATTGGTGCTGTGAATGCAATATGTAGAACAGAGAAATACCCCATCCCCCAAACCATCATGGACACGAACTGGCAAGCTATGGTTTGTCTGCCATGCATTCCAAAGCAGGTGTCTTCTCTTCACGTTGTCGGGGCTGAGCCGTAAGTCACTAGTAAGCCTAGCGAGAGCCAGAGGTCTGCTTCAGGAACCAGGCCCATGTGTTACTGTTATGGGTCAAGAGTGTCACCACCCCGGTGAAAAGTTATAGTCTGAATGGGAAGCCCTTCATAGTCCTTCCTGCTGAGATGTCAGGAGCCACACTGAGGCTAAAACCAGGAACCTTGAGCTCTCTGTGCAATTGCCACTTGGGGCGAGTCACTCAAACCACAGCTTGGAGCCTCCTTTGGGCAGGGGAAGTAGGTGGAAGTTCCCTGTTTGTGGAGGAATGCCTCCCCTACCCCCCACCCAGTGAGGTTTGTCTCCCTCCCACATTATTAACCATCAGGAGGAATATCTGAAAGCATCCCTGAAATACCCCGTTTTGGAAAACCTTTACATTATTAGGATATGTGATGGCTTTTAAAGTGTGTTTAGATGCTCTTACAAGTGTTGAAATGTTTTTACACATTCTTCATGTTTTATTTCTTCTATTTTTAATTGTGCTCTTTTACTGCTTTGCTGCTTGACACCCTCAGCTCCTTTACAGAGGAAGGACAGGATAGAAATTTAATAAATAAAGTAATTATCAGGCTCTAGTTCACCCTAAACTGCCTAACCCTGTATGCCCCAATCCAGTCGCCAAAATCATCTGGAGAAGTGGCCCCCCCACATAGACAAGAAACACAACTCCTGTCAACAAGGAGCTGTGTCTTCAGTGCCACGGGCCCAACACTGTGGAACTCCCTCCCACTAGATGTCAAGATAGTGGAAGTTTCAGTGCCTGGCTAAAATAATTTTATTTCAGAAGGTCTCTGCATCATCATCTCTGGTATTTTAACGTCGTTGTGTCCCCCCCCCCCCAATTTCTCTGATTAAAATTTTAAAGACTTCTAAATTTTGAGGTTTAATTTATGTGTCAAATTTTGTACATGGTAGATTTTTATCACTGCAAGCCTCTTTAAGGCCTAGATGGTGAAAAGTGTGATATATATTCTCAAAACAAATAAATAATGAAAATAATGGTTGGGCGCAGAATGCTGAACTAGACAAGGCTATTGCCTTGATCCAGCAAAGCTAATTTTATCCACTATAGCACCCCTTCCCACACCCCTCCTCCTCCTCTGCATCGAGAGGCATTCACCGACTGCCATTCAAGAGCATCAGTCGGAAAGTGCTTTCGGGACGGAGCGCAGCCAAAGGAGAGTAGTCCACGCCGGGCCCATTAAATCCATGGCGGAGGGTGATGAACACTTTGTGTCTCTCTAAACAGGCTCTACAACCCTACGGGCTTCTTTCTCTCATTTTAATAGCTTCGCCTTCCTGGGAGCGGATGTATTTACAACATGACACCAATAATTCACGGCGCCTGCCATCTCCTTCTCCCCATCTCCTCGAGCCAATGTGCGTTCGCAGCATGGGGCGGACAGGGAAGGGGGAAAGAGGGGTTTGGGAAGGGTAGTTCGTCTTCATAATTCATTCACCAAACCGTACTTCTTTTAGTGCCCAGAGAAAGAAGAAGAAGGAGGAGGGGAGGGAGGGAGGGAGGGAGGGAGGGAGGGAGGAAGGGAGGGAGGGAGGAGGAATGGATGGCCTGGTTATTTCTTTGTGAGGTCTCTAGCTGGAGCTCCACTCAGTGGTTTTGCTATTTGGGTTTGGATGGCTGGAGCCTTTATACCTGTTGGCACCTGTCTGACTCGAGAGACAATGGAGTGCACTTCCGGGGGTGAAGTCAAACCTCTGTGTTAGCAGCACTGAAGTGATCACCCCAGGGTACAAGTCTGGGCAGAGTATATGGAGATCCTGAGCTGCCCAGATGACACGATCTCCCTTTCAGCCTCACGGATGAGGTCCGAAGGAAAGCAGAGTAATATGTTTGGCACCAGCTTGGCTGCAGGAGTTGGCAGAAGGAGGCATAGAAGGCACCATGCAACTGTCTTAGGGACTCCAGATTAGTGTGGGGCTTGCTCCTGAGCCTTTTCTTCTTCTGAAGATATCCCACAAGGCAGCAGGGTCTTTATAGAGAAACTAAATTCCTCGCGGTGCCTTGGCTTTAGGCAGCTTCTGATCTTCCGAAGTCGGCCCAGATTCGTTATTGCCAGAGCGACACCGATGCAAAGCTGAGATGCTGACATGCACAGCTCCTGCACACTTCCACGAGGGCTCGTGTGGGACACCCCCCCAGCGCACCGTGCCCAGCATGTTAACCTGCGCTCTGTGTGTCGCCTGCCAATTTAATTACAGCTTCAAATTGGCAATGTGCTGTCAGCTGCTGCGCATCACCGTACAAGGGCACAACTCAAATGGATGCTCTGGCATGAGGACTACTCCCCCGCCTTCCGCAAATCTCCCTGCCGAACAGATAGTTCACGCTTGGGAAACGGCCTGCTTCCACCGCACATAATCACATGCCATTGCTAGGGCATCAGTGGGAAGCAAATAACATTTCCGAGGGATACAAATTCACCTGCACATCCAGCTCGCCTGCTAAGTAACCATAGCCGCTTTGACTAGCAGCCAAAAAGCAAGCCATTCTGTAACCGCCGCTCAAAGCAGCAGGGCTTTGTTCTGCCTCCCTGTCCACCCCACCGCTTTCTGCTCTTCTAGGATTTAATGCAGTTTGGTTACTGAATGCAAGAGGACACCGGCACAAACGGTTAAGCCAAGGAGAGTCTTTCTGCCAAGGTAAGAGTTTTGAGACACAAAGGCTCCCCTTCCGATGCTTGCCCCAGCAAACGAGCTCAGCATATCGCTTTCGAAGGTTTTTGATGTTGGAATGTAACCAAATCAGATCACTGGTACTGTCTACTCAGATCTCCAAAGGTCTCAGGCAGTTATCTTTCCTGGTTCTACCTGGAGATGCCACTAGGGGTTCAACCTGGCGCCTTCTGCTCTACAACCAGTGCCTTTTCCCTCTTCAGGGGGTACTCAATGGTACAGAGTACCGGTACCTTTTTTTGTTTAAAAGTGTGGCACTTACTGTAACAACTTCATGGTGAGTATTTTTCTATTAAAAAAGCACTGTCTGCCACTGAGCTACAGCCCTACCCTTAAGGCAAAGGAATCTGCCGTACACCAAGTCAAACCATTAGCCTATCTAACTCAGTACTGGCTAAGACGACTGGCAGCAGCTCTCCGGGGTTTCAGAGAGGGAGTTTTTCCCAGCCTGACCTGGAGGATCAAGCTCTCCCCCCACCGAGTTATAGCCCTTCCCTATATTGCATGGTTAGTTCAGTCACATATGGTATGCATTATATTGAGGAGGGGAAAACCTATCAAGGCTCTTTTTCTCAAGGGTGGAAGGACCTAAGGGAGAAATGGACAATGAATGAGGAGCATGGCAATAGTGGGATTCCACCCGTTCAAATCAGTCTCTTCGGGCTGTTGTGGCAGTTTACTACTACTACTACTACTAATTTTAACCACATCTTTAAAAATACAACAAAATCATAGTAAGTACAAACAGTCAAATAAAACCTCAAGCGATTTAAAAACAGGGCAGCAGAAGGCAGCATCATTACCTATGCTTTTTCAACCTGCTGTGCCAAGGACCCTGAAGCTACACTGTCCTAGATCAGGACGTATCCTCACCCAGCTTTTAAAACAGGGATTGGGGAAAACCTGTTTCACTCTTGATGCTGCTGGAAGACCACTCCCATCAGCTCCCAGTGCCAGCACTGTCTCTGTTGACTTTTTGATTGACTACCGTCTTCCAACAAGCCTTTAAAGTTGAGAACATCCCCAGGCTGCCTCTGTATTAGAGTTGTTTTTAAATTGTTTTATCACTTGTGGCATTTTAAGCATTGTGACCTGCTGTTATTTTTATTGATTACAGTTTAGTAATTATTTATTATCAATATTAAGAGTGAATTTCCGTTTAATTATTATTTGATGATATTTAATTAATCTGCGTCCTATTTTATTATGATGGATTATTCAACATTACTTAATTAGATATAGGTAATTTTAAGGTTATGTTTTTATTATAACTTTTTTGTATCGGATCAGATTGCTACAAGGTGTGTGATGTTTGTTGTTGCTTCTTCAACTTGTAAACTGCCTTGTATATAGTTATATAGAAAGGATGTATACAAATTAAAAGTGAAATGAAAAGGATATAAATTTGATCATCATAATCATCCCTGGCCACTGGCTGTGCTCCCTGGGGCAAAAAAATTGAGAAAACTGCAGGCACCACCAGAGACTGAGGACCACTACTAATTTTTTATCCATTCTTAGTGGGTGACCTTAGGCCAGTGACTGTAGGGCTGCATTAGTATTATCGTCATCGTTGTTGTTGTTACTATTATTAACCTTGAAGTTAGATTACTGCAATGAGCTATATGTGGGGCTGTCCTTTTTTTTATGATGCGTGGTATATAAGTAAGTAAATAAATACAACAATGTATAAAAACATATATTAAAAACAGTTATATAAAAAACAGTAAAAACCAACTGCACGTATAAAAAACTATTTCATATGTAGAAACGATTTCAAATCCAATACACGTACAGATCAGGATGAAAATCTCCCACTTCGGAGGCTAAAAAACCCATCCCCTGGTTATAAACTCACCACAAGGGCCCTTGTGTTTCACCCTAATCTCCTTCCGGAGGGCGCAAGCCATGGCATCAAGCTCACAGGGGTTGCCATAGGTGAGGCCATCACTGCCACAGACCGGGTCGTAGATGCTCTGGCACACTTGCTGGCATTCGCACACCGCTTCCTGGTTCTTCACCACGCAGGTAGCCCCAAAAGTGCACTCAACACTCAGGCAGGGGCTAGGCGTGCCAAGATCTGGATCAAGAAGTAGGGAGAGAAAGCAAAGCTTGTTAAGTGTTTCGCTCACCTACAAATCTTCTGCTTGGACGCAGTAGGTGAGGGAGGGTCTCCATCTCCAAGTGTACGGACTGAACGGGCGGAATATGGTTTGCATCCAATGCAGCACTCAGTTAAAAATTACCGTATTTTCACTCTATAGGATGCACTTTTCCCCCTCCAAAAATTAAGGGGAAATGTGTGTGCATCCTATGGAGCGAATGCAGGCTCCTTGGCTTCAGCGATAGCAACGCAAAGCCTCCGAAGCGCAGAGGGAGCGCTCCCTCTGCACTCCGGAGGCTTCGCGTTGCTTTCGCTGAAGCCTGGAGAGCGAGAGGGGTTGGTCGCACCTACCCCTCTCGCTCTCCAGGCTTCAGGGATAGCCGGGAGAGCATCTCCTGGCTTCAGCAAAAGGAACCCGAAGCCTGCGGAGCGCAGCGTGAACTCGCGCTGCGCTCCGAAGGCTTCAGGGATCTTTGAGGCTGGCGGTGGGGGGAACCGCTGCCCCAGAAGCTCGGGGGGCAGCAGGAAGGCTGTGTGCAGCCTTTGTACTGCTCCCCGACCTGGTCTTTGAGGCTGGCGTTGGGGGAAAGCAGCGCTTCCCCCCACTGCCAGCCCCACAAGCTCGGGGAGCGCTGAGCAGAGAGGGGGAGAATTTTTTTTCTTGTTCTCCCCCTCTTAAACAAGGTGCATCATATAGAGCGAAAAATACGGTACTTAGCTTATAACTTGTGCTACTGGCGAAACATTTATGCCAGAGGAACATCGCTGTGCGAAAATGCCTAAGCAAGTCGGTGGTAACTTTGCTGCACAACAGATCATGCAATCTTGTTGCACAACACATTTCCACTGGCACAGCTATTGTGTTCGATTCCTCTGGTGTGCAACGTTAGAACTCCCCTGTCCACTAGTGCAAGTGGCTTTGAGCTAGTGAATAAACAAATGCTGTATATGACCCTCTGTATTCATGCTCCTGTCATCCAACTATATGAAAGTTTCAAGGCATAGATGCTATCATTTACCCCTTACCATGCCAGAAACCTCAAAACATGGAAATAAGTCTAGCATGTGTTTGCCAACCCTTCATTATAGGTTCCACAGTTCACTATTTGGCAGGGAGCGATAAATCTATCTGACTGAAGAAAAATCTCCTGGAGTGCAGCCAAAACCTACTGCTCTTCCTTTTAGTCAGTCAGCACAATATTGCTCCTTCTTTTTAGGGAAGTAGAAGACAGTTTAGCCAAGATATTCAGAATTCTGAAATCCTGAACACTTTGGTTTTTGGGAGAGGAAAACAAAATTTGGAAGCACATGACTAACCCAAATGTCAAAAGGGTGTTTCCTGGATTTGTAAAGGAAAAGCATATTTTGAAATTCACATTTCCAAAATTTTGCAGCAAGGCATGTGGCTAGATCTCATGAGTGATGGCTTGGTTATTTTATCAGGACTCCTGCATACTTTGAGGCCTCTTGTCAGTGTAAAAGAAAACTAGGGTACCTCATTTGTCCTCTGTTCACAGTTAGGAGGGTTTCCTTGGTTTAGAGGGGTCAAAGGGCAAGTTAAAAAAACAATGACCTCCCCCAAACCAAACACTGCCTCCTGGTGGAAGAAATATTCAAGACAGTATATTTGAAGAATCCTGACCCCTTTACATAATTTTTTTTTTTTAAAAAAAACCTATTTCATCATGAGTGATCAAACCCAGGTTCTGACATGATGCCACTTTTGAGAATCAGCATAGTCCAGCACCTAGAAATTTGGAATTAGGACTGGGACTCCTGGGTCTGCATCCCTAACTGTTCCTAACTGTTTCATTGTGAATACAAAAGCATCTTCAGTGTGCCAACTAAAAGTAGTACTGTTTTATTTCCTGACACAGCTGCTCAGGACCGCAGATTTCCCTAAGCAGCTAGTCCTTATTGATAAACATCTGATGTCAGCCAAAGGAATTTCTGAAGCCCATTCATATTCTTTTCAACCACGACTAGGCGAAAGCCACCCTTTACTGTTCATACATGGCAGAAGCACATAGCTGACAGCGGGTCAGGGAGAGGATTATCTCTCTTTATCACACATCTTAGAATCCTTTGCCACTTTAACTCTCTCATCCCAACTCACTCCCCACCCCCTTGTCTTCCACCAAGAGGCACAGTGTGGCAGATACGCACATCCCCAAGACCACTACCACCCTGCTTCAGATTTGCAAAAGACCCACCCTAAACACAGTCCTAAGTGGGGAGCAAGGGAGACTGCTTTTGCCAGCAAAAAACACTTCTTCCAGTAAAAGGGGCTGTCCCTATAGAATTACTTCCAAGTTTTCTAAGCCAGGTGTGGGGAACCTTTGGTCTTCCAGATGTTGCAGGACTACAGTTCCCATCACCACTAGCCCACATCTGGTGCGCTCAATGTTCTGCACACCTGACCTAAGCATCCGTCTTAAGCATGAAAAGTTAACACAAATCCTTCAGGGTATTAACTTCTGGCTTCTTTTTACGCTGAGGCATAAGTTAAAGCAAGGAGGGAGCACCAACTCCTCAGTAAAGAGGACTTTATTCCCCTATTCCAATTTTGTGGGGGTTCCATATATAAATGTTACCATAGAACTACCTACACCAGGGTGCCTGTGGTGTTAGCTAAGGATTAAGGGATAATAATGCATTAAAAGGGCAGCAAACGGCCAATTAATTAAACGATTAAAACACTTCTGCCAGGGGGTGGGTTGTTTATCTGCCTCTGGCACGTCACTATTTTGAGCCACCTCTGAGGGGGGCCTTTTCCCCTCCATAGAGAGTATGGTTCCCACAGGTTTTGTTTCCGCACTGTGTCATTTCTGAACTACAGTTGACAAAAGGGTAAGGACTCCTGGGAGCCAGTGTCACCATACAATTAAAGCGTCACCCACCCCTCAAAGAATCATGGGAACTGTAGTTTGTTTAGGGCGCTGAGAATTGTAGAAATCTGCTTTCAATGTATAGCATGCGGCCTAAGTGTCTGACTAGGAGCATGAAGACCTGGGTTGAAATCCCTCCTCGCTGGGTGACCTTGGGCCAGCGGCCCGAAGGGCTGTACATATAACCCTACTTACATGTTCACCACACGTTTCTCATTAAAACCGATCTTCAGCTAACGTGCATGTGTGAACAAGTTAGGGACAGTGCAATACATTTTGCCAGTGGAAAATCGTGCCACCTCCCGAGTCAAGGTGCATAGTATTCAAGGCTGGCCGAGTTACTTTTGCCCTGGAGGTCACCCTCTCACCATACATTTGAAGAGCATAGCTTCCCCTGAAAAATCATGGGAACCAGGATGCTGGGAATTGTAACTCTGCAAAGGGTGGGGGAACTACAGTTCCTGGGATTCTCTTGCGGAAAGCCAAGTGCTTTAAATATACGGAAAGAAAGTAACAATTGGCTGTCCTTCTGGGACACCCAATATCAGCTGCTTGAGGCGGCCATCTCACTCAGCCTAATTATAGCTTGTATATATAGACCTCTCTCAGCTTAATTTACCTCACAAGGTTGTTGTGAGGATAAAATGGTGGGAGGAGAGCCATCCATGTACACTGCTTTGAACTCCTTGGATAGAAGGCAGGACAAATACATTAACAAACAAATGTCTACTAAATCTTCTGTATATATATATACCAACTTTCTTTTCAGGCCCATGCCCCACTTTGCTGGGGCGATTCCCCCTCACACAGCATTATTTATGAGAATGAATGCCTCATTGTCCCTTCCAAGGGTAATCTATTCCCTCAACAGAACCTGCTCTGTAATGGGGCTCCTTTATCAACGTCACCTGGGCAGGTACGCCCCCTCCTGCTCCCCTTTCCCAGTTCCATTTTGGAGCTTCTAAGCAAACAGGATGAAGGGGCAGAGGGAAGGCCCATCATGGCTGCACAGTTGACTCCTGTTGTCGCAGCCGCAATGGTGCCATTGTCGCAGCCGCAATGGTGCCATTAATTGTGAGTGTGAGGGGAGGGACAGTGGAGGTATTCTGCCGCCCTACCGCCCTCACATCAAAAAGATGTGTGAGGTAATATAGGAATCTATTTGTCTTTTGGGCGAACCAAAAACCACCACATGCTTACTCAACGTACTCAGGGGAGAAAGCTTGGTGGAGACTTTCTTGGTTTCAAAATGGAGAAAAGGAGATGGGGGGTGGGGAACGGCCGCCTGTACCTTATAAGCAAATTACCCCAAGCTGACAGAGCACAAACACCTACCTACTTGTCTGAATTAGAGTCTATTCCAACATGCTTTCCTGCCCCCTCCCCTGAAGTCTACATCTTTTAAAATAAGATAAAAGTAAACTAGCTATCTCAAAGTAAACCAAATTTCTTTGCCGTGAAAAGCTAAATGCTCTAACTGGTACTAATGATGCCCATGAAACAAACTTGTGGGTGTATTTATACACACACCGGCATTCTTCCATTTATTTTGCCGCTGCTGTTTGCAGTGGGAGGCAAGGAGCTATAGGGCACTGAGTCCCTCCCCTGCTGAGGGTGAGAGCGAATGTTGTTGTTGATGATGATAATGCATTTGTATTATTATTCCAAGGAGTTCAGGTCCCACTACTCCCCATTTTATCCTCGCAGCAGTCCTGTGAAGTAGGCTAGGCTGAGAGAGAGAGACTGCCCCACAGTTACTCAGTGGGCTTCGATGCTATGTGACGATTTGCTCAGCCCTATCTGCACCTTCCGTGACATCACCTCCCACAAGTTTCATGAGGGCTGGAAGCTTTGCTGCTTCTAAGTAACGGTAGCGAAGAAGCAGCTCTGGTTCTCAGAATGCCTAGTTCTGTGCTTGCCTATAGAATTGCGGACGGGAAAGTGCTTTGCCCCCCATCAATCCACAGGCGAGACCCTCCCACCGCAGCCAAGTCTTAAGTTGGAATTCCTCCTCGCTGCAGGAGTTCTCCTCAGCCTCAAGGTCACCCTAAGCCGCGCAGGAGGTTGTTCGGTGTTTCAAAAGCAGTCTCTCTTGCTTAAGAGTTTTCACTGGATTCATAATCTTCATGCAACCGGCAGGCAACAGGATCAAAGGGTGGGCGGGTGAATGCAGGGGTGGGGAGGGGGAGGAACCTGCTGTTGTTCTGCCAAAGGCCATATGCTGGTACTATGCAGTCTCAGGATGCTTACAGGTCAAAAGAGGAAAGCCAAAGGCAGGGATGAGGCATTACAGGGGCGGTATGTGCGTGTGGCTGGGGGAGGAGAGACCACATTCCATGGGGTTCAGACAACAGCCCTGAACAAGTAGAGAAAGGAGGAGACAGACAGAAAGAAGGTGGGAGACATGGAAGACAGACAGACAGACAGACAGACAGACAGACAGGAGGGTGTGATGCATGGACAGCGCAATGGATAGACAATTACTACTCTTAGGCTTCAGTGAAGCGGAAACCTTGTGTCAGGGCTATACCTCTTCAGACTGTAGATGGGAACTCATTTGGTTGAATGCTCCTTGCAGAGATAGATATCTTATTTGTTTGCCTTATAGCACAGCATTACTTGCCCTAGCAACCAAGAAGCTCAAGGTTCTGACAGATGTAACTAACTGAGCCCGTGGCATTAATGGGCTTCCCTTGCAGTGTATGCAAACTGGAACCTTCTTTTGGAGGAATTTGTGATGAGCCACCGTCGATGCAAATAAACTAAACAGGACTCCACAAACGGGGAATTTATTCCTGCATGCGTAAAGAGTTAAGGGTTTTCCATGCCCAGCAGGTGGCATGGCGTAGGAACACAGGAACAAAAAAAGGAGCCCACCGGATCAGGCCAACGGCTCATTATAGCGCACAGCATCCTGTTCTCACAGTGGCCAAGCGCATGCCCTGATGGGATGTGCACAAGCAAGAGCTGAGCACAACCGCACTCGCCCCACCTGCGACTCCCATTCAGAGAAGCATGACTGCATCAGACAGTGAAGGCAGAGAATAGCCATTGGGCTAGTGGACACTGATAACCTTCTCCCCCATGAATTTGTCTAATCCTTTCTTTTAAAGCCATCCAAATTGGTGGCCATTGCTGCCTCCTGTGGGAATGTGTTCCATAGTTTTAACTTAAGTGCTGTAAGAAGGACTTCCTTTCGTCTGTCCTGAATCTTCCAATGTTCTGCCCTTCCTCCAAGATCCCAGGGCGGCATATATGGTGTCCCATCCCAGTTTTTATCCCCACTGAAGCCTACATCTAATCTTGTCCTAATGCAATTTCCTAACTACCACTTCTTCTTCTTCTTCTTCTTCTTCTTCTTCTTCTTCTTCTTCTTCGATAACTCCTAGCCGAGTAAGATTGTCTTCCATAAACACGGTTTTAACAATGAGTCCGTTAGTGACTGTGGAGGCCAATTCTGGATCCACACGTCCTTCCACAGTGGGGACATTGGTTTCTGGGCATACTGGCTCTCAAGTTGTTAAGAGCTGGGACCGGGGGATTGGTGTATGGCATGCAGAAGATCCTGCTCCCAGTATTTATAACAGGCCCAGTCAATCCAAAGGTTTCTTATTGCATGCTAGTCAAGGAAGAAGACAATGGACATTGCTATTCCTTCCTGTGCCTGAAGTGAGTGTGTTGGCATGAAAGAATACTGTCCCCAGGTATACCAACCCCACCCAAGAGTGGCTGCTTTCATGCATGTACACACACAGAGAGAGAGAGAGAGAGAGAGAGAGAGAGAGAGAAAGAAACAAACACACCAAAGATGGAAGAAAGGGTCTGAAGACAGCATGATAAGAAGCCAGGCAAAGGGTTATCATAAAAACCAACCAGGAGCAGCCCAAATCACCTCATTCGCAGGGAACAGGAGAACCACACAGTGCGTGCTGGAGAGAAGGGACACCGTTCAGGGTGGGTGGGTGGCAGTGGCCTCTTGCAATGACAGCAACCATGAAAAGCAAATGCTGGTGGCATAACTGCGTGCATAACCCGTCTTGGGGAAGAGGAAATGCAAAGCATTTTACAAGGCTCAAAAACTTCCATTCCAAGTAGGGAAGGGGTTGCTTAGTCCTTTGGACTAAGGGCACAAAGAGAAGAGGATAGATCGTCTTGGGCAGAGCTAAGGAAGGGTGGTGAGCGGGGGGGCAGGAAGGGTGGAAAGCCGACCTCGGAGCAGAGACATCCTGGTGGGGTGCGGCCGGGCACTGTGCGGACGGGCCTCCTTTCTCCAAACAGGCAACGCTGGAAGACACAAGACACACAACGGAAAGAAAGAAAGAAAGAAAGAAAGAAAGAAAGAAAGAAAGAAAGGCAAGAAGAAGAGAGAGAGAGAGAGCAGGAGGGAGGGAGAAGACAGACAAAGCTATGGACAACCTCCCTCTTCTTGCCCCCTTCAGACATACCCTGTTTAATTCCTCCCCTCCTCTTGCAATGAAGAGCCCAGCACCCAAGACCCAGGGATGGGACTAATTGACAAGAGGTCACTCCAGCAAGTTGCAAGCTTTCATTGGCAGTTCAATCTGCTAAAGGTTTTGTCAACTTATCATCATGGGACAGTTCTGAGTGGAAAGCAGGGTGGGTGGAGAATTAAGCTGTAGGGCAGAGCTTCAATTGCAAGAGTGTTTTAGCATGTTAAAATAGTAGGATGGGGAAAACAGAAGTCATCAAAAGTTGGCATTTTCATATGATAAAGAATGGCAGCTTATCTTCTTCTTTTTATTAAATGCTGCAAAGTACAGTTGTACCTTGGATCCCAAACACCTTGCAAGTCAAACATTTTGGCTCCTGAACGCTGCAAACCCAGAACTGAGTGTTCCGGTTTGTGAACATTCTCATCTGCAGTTGGGAATGTGGGCTGAACATGTATCAGAAGTGCAGTGTGCATGTATGGAGTAGGGTGTGGGTGGGTGTCACTGTAGTCTAAACTGCCCCCAAGTATTGTTGCCCTGGAATATTCACCCAAGCTAAACCTGGGTCCTGTTAGCATCCCACTTTTTAATCATGCAGTTAACAACAAGGAGAAATCTGCATCCTGCTAAGCACATGACGCTGCCTCATACAGAGTCAGAATGTCTGCCCATCTTTGTTTAGCGCCACCTACTCTGAATGGCAGCTGCCCTACAGGGTCCCTGCCTCCTTATTAGTTGGTGAGTCAACCTGGGACAGCCTGCATGCAATGTGTGTGCTTTGCCTCCAAGCCTCGCTGTGAGCAGCACAAGCAGAACATCACCTTCAGCTGGACTTTGGACCAGTGACTTGTGAGCAATATATATATAAAGCCTCTCTATCTCCAGAGGGTCTGCATCAAATGGGAGGAGGAGGCTCACTTTGCATGACAGAGGGCATGCCTTGCTGGTTAGAGGCCAACCTTTGAGCTGTCGAGTGCAGCTGCCTTGGGGAGAGAAGCATCTCTCAAGTCCTGGCTGATGGCATATCCCAGGAAAGGTTTCATTTATTCCCTAGCTGTTTGATGGGGGGGGGGGGGCGGGGAGATCATGTTGTGTCCACTGGGGTTGGCAGAGTACAATGCCCTGGAGAGAGGAGGAGGAAGAGGAGAAGGGGCAGAAGGCCACCCAGGACACACGAGAACAGCCTGCCCTCTAAAAATCTAAAACAAGGCGGGTTAGGTGGGGGAAGAGAACACAGAAATGCCTCCAAGCGTTTCCTGTCCTGGATCTAGCAAGGAACAGCTGAGTCAGGCGCTCTCTGTGCCCCTGAAGAGCCTTTGGCCTCCTCTGCCAGGTACGGATAAAAGCCAGGAGCAAACCTTGAAGCTCTGCCAAGCTCTGTGCTGCGATTTCAGGCTTCGGGGGCCTTCGGCTTCAAAGGTAGTTGCGTTCCATTTGCCTTTGATTGGCTTTGCCTAGCGCACTTTCAAAATTAATCCCTGGGCTTTGCTAACAACATCATGACTCCCACGGGGTGGGTTTTTTGGGGGGTGGGTGTGTGAAGAGACAGACTTCCCACTCCTCAGCTCTCTCCCCTTCCTAGGAGGAGGAAACTGTGAGGTCTGAAAATGATGCTGAAGATACAGGTGGATACTCTCCCCACTCCTTTCCAAAGGGACATACCCAGAATTATGTGCTTACAAACAGCCACAACTGCTGGATTGTTCAGTTTGCCGCTGTTTCTGGGGGACAGGGTGTTACATCAAATATCAGTCCCTCACGGAGTACACTCCAGCAGTTCCTTGTTGGATATAGTCTGAGGCCTCCTCACGCTGTGAACTTTCCTCCCCTCAAGTTCCTTGCCAGCACCTTCTCCTTGCTAGGCTTTGTCTCAACTGAAGTTCCCACCAGGTCTTCCCTGCCCCTTTGATGGGGCCAGTGAGTAAATCAGTCAATCCCTTGAGTCAATCGTGTTGGGCAGCTGGGACGACGGGCTCTTCTCAGTGGTGGCCTCACAACTTTGGCGCTCCCTCCCCCAAGGGGCTCTGTTGGGCCTGCTCACTTCAGGACTGCAAGTCTACTCTAGGGAAATCAATACCTGTTTCACGTGTATCAGGCTCTCTCCCTCTCGACAGATTTGAAACAGACAAGAAAAGACGAAGGCGAGAAACATGGCCTACAGATCACACCTGTAAACTGAGAAAGGTTTGTAGGGCAGAATGGAGATGGGGGAGAAGGCAAAAGGTGCAGAGAGCTGCCCCAAAGTGGCGTTACCTGGGGGGAAAGGAATCGCCTGTGGTGCAAAAGGACAGCAATGGGAGCTGCTTCTGAATGGCATGGCAGGCAGAGCGGGTGGACGTCACAAACGGATGGACAGACAGATGGAAGGGAGTAAGGCTGGGTGGGTGGGAGACAGAGACTGAACACTCCAGACACCGTTATTCAAACTTTCCCCTTTACAGAAAGGGAGCGAGCAAAGGAGGGAGATGACCGGAAGGCAAAATCCCAAGACAACTTTAGCCAGAAGAAACAGAGCAGGCGCAGGGCCACAACCACTTCAGGGGAGATGAGCCGGCAGTTCAGACCTGCCACCAGTGGCCCATTAAAATGGCAAAACAAGCAGCGACTTACCTTTGAAAATTGGGTTCGCGGGGACTCATCAAACGGATGATACAGGGAGAGAGAAGGGCTTGGGCCTCTTCCACTCTCAACAGCTAGGGAGACAGGGAGAAGCTGTCGCCCCCAGCAGTTTCGCACCACTTACCACAAGGGCCCTGGTGCTTGACCGGGATGGCGGCTCTTTGCTGGCACTCAGCTTTCTGCCGCTCGCAGTCGTTGGCGTAGGTCCGGCTGTCCCTGCCACAGAGAGGCCGGTAGGAGCCATCACAAGCGATACGCTCGCACGAGCAGCGGGCAGCCCCCCGGCGGTTCAGGCACACGCCGTTAAAGCGACACTCGTCCTTGCACTTGTCTGGAAAGGAACCGGGCACGAGAAAGCAATGAAATTCAGGAGCAGCACTGGAGGGTGGGTCAGTAGCCACTTTAAATTAAGAGGCACATCCAATCTGTCCCTTCCGTTATTGATTATTGAAGAGGGCTGGGCTAGATGGGCCCTTTGGTTCCTTCCAACTCTATGATTCTATAATTCCGTGACAGAGTAAATCCTGAGGCCCAGGATGAATAAATGGTAGGCATTTTGCAAACTGAGAGCTCTCTCGTGTTACAATATATTTTATTTATTTGAATATTTATAAACCGCACTTCTGTGCAAAATATCACAAGGAGGTGTACAGGCTAAAAATGCAACAGAAACATCAAAAACGTCAGTAAGAGCAAGTGGCAAAGCGTCTCAGGTTTGAAAGGCCCGTCTTGAATAATATGGTTTTCACAGGAAGCTCCTGCAGAACCTCTGGTGGCAAGGAGTCCCACAGGGCAGGGCTGGCAGAACTAAAGCCCCGGCCCCCGATAAAAGCCAGCTGACCCTCAGGGGCATGTGTGGGACTGCCAATGGTTCCCTCAGCTATTGCAGTAGAGCATAAGGAATTAGGTGGTCTTGAAGGTACTCTGGTTCCAAGTTTTTTAAGTCTTTGTGAATTAACACAGGAATTTCGAACCTGGTCCAGCAGCAAATTGGCAACCACTGCAGCCCTCTCAGCAGCGAAGTGACATGCTGCCAGTAAACTATCTGGCCACTACATTCTGCACTAATTGCATCTTCCTGGACAGACACAAGGGCAGCCTGACATACAGTGCACTATGGTAATCGAGTCTTGAGGGTTACCAATGTATTGACCACTGTGGCTAGGCTGTGTGTGTGTGTGTGTGTGTGTGTGCGCGCGTGTATACATATACATATACATATACATATACACACACATACACACATGTCTGGATCAATGGCAGTTGAAAGGAGAAGGTGCCTAGGAACCAGCCCCTGCACAGATCTCAAGCCATTGTGGAGAAAGATGTGCATATTAAAATGGTGAACAGAGTACTGCAGAAACTGGTTGGTGAGCAAAATCTCTAAGTCACATTTTGTGGTGTATTGTACACATTGGCCTGTGAATGTGCAAAGTCTCCAAGTGGAGAATATGCATTCTGACCAGCGAGAAACACTGGATGACGTTTGGGTGCTTTGAGCATTCTCCACCATCTTCCACAGAGCATGAACGCCGACAAGTCACCTCAGAAGCAAGAGGGTTCTGATTCTATTGATTTGTTTTGCCCCTTCAACCATATTCCTCCTCACTGCCTACAGGACTTGCTTTTCTCCTCAAGAAGAAAATGGTCCCAATACTTTTGTATGGGGAAATGTAAATGAAACCTATCGCAATTCATTCTAAGGACAGGGCCTTTCCAGTGCTGGCCACCCCCTCCAACTGCGGAAATCTGTCCCTAGAGGTTTTTGTTTCAGACACCCTTCACGTAGACCTGTAACAACTTGGAATTTAGACTCTCTTACCCTGAAGCAGGCACTGTCCTGACCGCACTTTCTGGATCTCGATCCCCCGAATGGCGCCCGACCTCAGCATGACACAGTCATTGTCATAGGTTACCCCCTCATCGCTACACACTGGATCCCGCTTCAGAGGGCAGCTCTCAGGCCGGAGCAGGAGCTCAGCACGCCGAGTGCGAGGGTTGACCCGGCAAACTCTGTTCATGTCGTTGTGGGTGCTCTTGCAAGGGTCTGGGGAAAAGTAGGTGAGGAATGATGAGAGCGGAAAAATCTTGCAGCCATCCCAGGAATTGAATCTGGGACTTTCAGTGTGTAACGCTGCTTCTCTAACTATGGACTCAACACTGCAGATATAGTTTCTCCACAGAAGCTGCCTTTGATTTATCTAGTCCAACACTGTAGAAGTGAAAGCAGTTCTCTAGGGTCTCAGGATGGGGGTCTTTCCCTGGCACAAGTGCTGGTGGATGGATGATGCTCTATTCCCCTTTCCAGAGCTACAATTCCCAGAGTTCCCTGGGAAGAGGGACTGACTGTTAAACCAGTCTGAGAACTGTAGCTCTGCAATGGGAATTGGGGGGGGGGGTGTCCCTACTCTCAGCACCCTTAAAAAGTGACGGTGCTCATGATTCTTTGTGGGGGGGAGCCATGATAGGATACTGCTTTAAATGTTTATTGCAGATGGGCATAACTCACATCACCGCATCACACACACAATTTCAGAAAAACACACACCCTCAATGGCTACGTGATAATTCTCCATGGTTCTCCATGGAAATCTACCCACTTGCTGGAGGCTAGAGAGCCTTGCAAGAGTTCACACCTACAGACTTATTGCAGGGTGCAAGAAAGGTGAGTCAAGGGTCCCGGAAGGATACTGACCACTTAGAAAAGACAGACTTTCCAGGTGGCCAGGACATGGGCCATGTCAAAAGGAGATGTGCAGAACCAATGTGCATGAGCAGCCATCTCTCACACACCCCAGGTATCTGAGCACAGGTGGAGATCCTTGGCCTTCCAGCTCCCTCCCACCTAATCCGGGTTTATCGAAATCGCCTTCCATTCACCCCTTGGGCACTTTTATAGAAACACCGAAGATACAGGACTACTTATTGGCTAATCCTCCTTCTCTGTCTCTCCACGGGGCATTTTCAGCGCCCAGCTAATACCTGGGAGGAACCAACTTGATTCAACACATATGCACAAAAGGGCATTATTTCCCAACAAACATAACCCACAAGTTCTGAAAAATAAAATAAAATCCGAAGACTCTGAAATATCTACATTCCTATCCTGCCCCTCCCGAGAGAGAGAGAAACCCAAAAGGGAGGATGGAGGATTAACACATCACCATGGAGACTAGAAGAGCCACACATGTATATATTGGGTTGGGAGAGAGAGGACTCTTTAACCTCAAAAACACACAGCAGAGCATGACTGAAGCTGGTTACAAATTTTGGTGGGTACTTGGGCAAGAGGCCGTTTTACCCGAGTGGGGAAAAAGAAAGAAGAAAACAATTCCCTTGAGAATGTACAGAGCATTTTTGTTTTAGCTTTTAACGATGCACAGCCTCACAGTACTTTCATACTAAGACAGCCTTTCCCAAACTTTTGAGTCCCCAGGTATGGTTGGACTGCAACTCCTACCACCCCCAGATGGTATGGAGATGATGGGAGATGTAGTCCAAAACCATCTAGGGAACCAAGGTTGTGGGAAGGTGTTTCTCAAACTGGGGCCTCCAGCTGTTTTTTGGACTACGACTCCCATCATCCCTAGCTAGCAGGACCAGTAGTCAGGGATGATGGGAATTGTAGTCCAGAAACAGCTGGCGACCCAAGTTTGGAAAACACGGCTCTAAAGCAAAGGTGGGCAAGCAGTTGCTCACTGCATGTTTGCTGGACTCCAACTCCCATCAGCCCCAGCCTGCACGGCCAATGGTCAGGGATGCTGGGAGTCATAATCCAACGACACTGGAAGGCCCATAGTTTCCCCATCCCTGGATTAAAGGTGCCTGGGAGATGGGAGCACCATTTAGAAAGGAGGTTCTCTGCTGTGCCTCTGCATGAATGGCTGCTCTGGCTTTTATTAAGACACTGAAACACAGGTGGGGAACTCACATTAGCCTCAGCCAGCATTGAGGGAAGATGGGAGCAGCAGCCTGAGGGAAGATGGGTGTGGCAGCCCAGCAACATCTGGAGGGCCAAAGAGAGAACAGCGAGGCAGCCGGAAGCCCCAGAAAACTCACCACAAGGCCCGTCAAACTTCTTGAAAAGGTTCTCTTGCTTGTCGCAGGCGTGCCTGTTGAGGTGGCACTCGCTGCGGTAGTCCTTGCCGTCGCTGCCGCACACCACGTTCTCAGGCACACCACTGCATGAAGACGGGCAGATGCACTTAGCCGACAGCCCATCCGTGGAGCGGGCACAGGTGCTTCCAAAGCTGCAGGTCACCTCTGCGCAGGGGTCCTTCGAACCTGGGGAAAGAAGAGGAGGCGCAGGGCCTGGACTGATGAGCATGCAAAAGCATGACTGTGTTGAATGGTTTCTTTAAATGTAAAGGTTCATCACTGTTCCACCCGATGTGTATTTCTTTAAGGGGCCAGAGCAAGGGCAAGAGCAAGATAACGAGACCCAGCTTTACAGCTGTGAAACATAGCAGGTGCTGCTGAGTTGTATTGATTAAGCTGTGTTGGCAATTGGGTGTAGTATATAAGGAGCAGCACCTAGCTCTCCCATTACCCTGGGGGATGGGTTGGTGGTTGGGTCTGGTTTGTTGTTGATGTATTTAGTGTATAAGGAGTTTTTGTTTTTGTAATTAAAACCTTGTTTAAGTTATTTTTGAGTCCCTTTTTAATGCATGGTCTCCCCAGCAAGCTCTCTGCAGCGCTACTATACTGCAAAAAGCCAACAGACTGAACAAGGGAACTGATGGGAGGTGCAATGTTTGGCAAGTGTGCATGGTGGGGGAGATGTTGCTTAGGAATGGCGCTTAACAACTTGGATCCAGGATATCTCAGGGACCACTTGATCCCTTATATCCTTGCCAGATCACTAAGGTCTTCAGGGGAGTCACTGTTAGTGGTTTCCTGTGGGTTCAGTATTGGGGGTCCAATTTTATGGAACCCCCTTCCAGCTGAAGCCAAAGAGGCCTCATCTCCCTGTTGAACTTCCAACAGTTATTGAAGACTCCCCCTCCCCCCTCCAAAGGCTTTTAAACTGAATTCTCATTTTATAGTTATATCTCATTTTTTAGTCTTATTGCATTGGGGTTTTTTGTACACTGCTTAGAGATGGATGTGGTTATTGCTGAAACAATAAATGATAATGTTTGGTGGGAATCCCCACCAAATGGTGAGAAATAGACCTTACAGAACTACAACTCCCAGAGTTCCCTGGGAAGAGGGATTGTCAAGCCATTCTAGGAATTGTAGTTCTGTGAGGGGAATGGGGCCATCACCTAATAAATCTCGGCACCCTTAAAAAAGGAGTCTCGGGGGGGGGGGGGAGCCATGGCTGTTTAAAGTGGTATGATACTGCTTTAAATGTGCAGACGGGGCCTCTATGTGGGTATAATGTTGACATGATTGGCGCTGCGTATTGTAAAGTAACCTCTTAGCATGCTTAATGGTCATTTAAACTTTCAATGTTTTAAATTAAACGGTAATTGTTGAGTTCTCAGAGGTATACGGTAGCGTACTTTGATTCGTTACGGCTATTGTGCTCCCGTGCTTAAATTGTCTCTTACATGGATGGCTCTGAGTACAACGTTATTTGCAGGAAGTTAGGGATATGAAATGACTGATACTAAAAGGAAATGGAGAGGATAAAAGACTTGAAGGAGTTTGCGGTAGGCTTGTTATATTATATGAGCTAGGCCAGGAACAGGGAACCTTCTACAGACCACATTCTCTTTTGGGCAGTCTTTCTGAAGGCGGCATTCCCATGGGGGGGGGGGGAGTGGTCAGAAGCCAAAGAAACCCCAAACTGTGCCAGCCACAGGACATCTCTTAACGCACCATGAGCAAAATGTAATGAGGGAAGGAAGCTGCTCTACATTTGACCGGGATGGGCCAAATGTTATTTATAGGCCCCGGCTACAGCCTCATTTATTTAATTATTTATTTACAACACCCCCCCCTCATTTGTCACTCTCCTCCCTCCCTCCTCCTTTCCCAATCCCCCATTATTATTTTAAATAAATCACTCTGGCACTCGCATCGTCCTCCCTTCCCTGCTTCCAGGAGAGCCCCCAGCGGGAGGCGAGAAGCTCAGATTTATCGAGAGAGCCGAGAGGGATCCTCATCAGGGGAGGGCACTGAGAATGGAGGGAGGGAAGGTCAACTTAATTTACTTGGAGACATGCAGGCTGGGGGGTGGGGGGGAGGTGTTCATTTGCACAATTCTTCGCTAGCAGCTGGTGCGTGCCATGTTACCAAGGAGGGTCCATTAGCCTCACTTACGGCCAGGCCTCTCCAGGAAATAAGCTGCTCTGGGGCACAAGCCATACTTAGGCACATCAGACTCTGCGTGCATGCACAAAGTGCTTCTGTCGCAGGTAGACCCGAGGCATAAGGAAGCAGGCCTGTTTGTCATTGAGAAGGCTGGGGTGGCGGCAAGAAGCGGAGCAGGAATTTTGGCCGAGGGATTCTACTCAGGACTCAGAGAGAAAGTGCCCCCAGCTTTCCCTCTCCTCCTTCCCCAGCTCAGCTTTCATGTATCCCCACAGGCTATCAGGCGATCTCCCTTACCCTCATTCTCCCTAGACTGCCCCCAGCTAATGTCTGCTTCCAATTTCCCCCCTACTTCCCATTTCCAGCTAAAGCTCACTTCCTGTTTGCACCCCACCAGGCACCCACTTCCCATTTCATCTGCACCCAGAAACCCACTTCCTGTTTCCTCCCCACCAGACATTCACATAAAGCTAAAGGGGACCCCTGATCATTAGGTCCAGTCGTGGCCGACTCTGGGGTTGCGGTGCTCATCTCGCTTTACTGGCCAAGGGAGCCAGCGTACAGCTTCCGGGTGATGTGGCCAGCATGACTAAGCCGCTTCTGGCAAACCAGAGCAGCGCATGGAAACGCCGTTTACCTTCCCGCCGGAGTGGTACCTATTTATCTACTTGCACTTTGACGTGCTTTCAAACTGCTAGGTTGGCAGGAGCAGGGACCGAACAACAGGAGCTCACCCCATCATGGGGATTTGAACCACCGACCTTCTGATCGGCAAGTCCTAGGCTCTGTGGTTTAACCCACAGCGCCACCCGCGTCCCTGACACTCACATACTTCCTGCTAACAGGGTTGCCATATTTCAAAAAGTGAAAATTCTGTCAGCTTTTTTTTTTTTGCCAAAGTTGTTGAGCTATTTTTAAGGGAAATTGGCAAAAAATGACACAGCTGACATTGATTGCCATACATCCAGATTTTCCCAGACATTTAGCCGATTTCCTCCCAGACACTGCTTTCGACTGCAGTATTCCGGGTATTTATTTCCAGGAAAATCCAGGCATGTGGCAACCCTACCTGTTAAGTGACAGAGGTGAGATTTAAAGAAGGGTGGCAGTGTTCACACATGCCCAGAGGTTTGGAGAGTGGTGAGAAGAGAACAGGTCTGGTCTGCAGTGGCTCCCTGTCTACAGAATGCTCTCTCCAGGAAGGCCTGCCTGGCACCAATCCTGTCATTTGGGTGCCAATCAAATACATTTTTGTTCTCCTGGGCTCTTGTGCAACACCAGCTAAAGGACACTGTACTGTTTAACAGGTTAGCATACTGCTGAATCCGTTTTTAGTAACGTTTTTGCAATTTTATTATAGCATCTTTTTTCCTTTGCTTGTAAATGGCTTCCTTCAGTAGGAAGCAATGTATGCAGTTAATAAACATAACCCTAAACCTTCCTGAACTAGGGAATTAGATACTAGGCAAGGAGGCTCGTCCTGACCCAAATGAGTCAAGGCCCAGCTCAGTTACTCACCACAAGCCCCTTTGCTGATGACTTTGATCCGGCGCTGTTGGTTGCATTGAGCCTTTTCCAGCTCGCATTCGTTGCTGTAGGTAGAATAATCCGAGCCACAGACAGGGGCCACCACTGAGGGGCATGTGGTCTTCTTGCACACACATAGTCCCTGGGAGGGGCCCGTTGCACTTCTCTCGCACACGGCGCCAAACCCACACAGCACACCTCGGCACACTGGATGGGAGTGCAAAGAAGAAAAAGATAATTAAGCAATGAATGAGGGTTGGTTTGTCAAAAGAGGGAAAACTGAGCATGATTCTCAACTTTAATATAGTGTGTGTGTTTCCAGCTCAAGTTTCCAGTCCTTATGCCTATGGGGAAAAAGACTGAAAAAAATTATGGCCAATAAGCCTGTGTAGACAATGAACTGGGATCTCAGAAACTCACATGCAAGGTACAGTACTAGCTTAAGAGCACGGACTTCCTGAAGTCACTCTCAACCTTAGCATCTGTGAAATGGAAACACTGGCCTTCCTCACAGAGTTGTTGTGAAGGCACAGCAACTAAAGTCAACGAAGGGCTTTGTGAATTAATATGCGTTGTGCGAATGCTACATCACAGCAGGATGTAGTGAGATCTCGGGAGGTGATAGAAAGAGGAGCAATTGAGGCAATTTGGGATTAAGGAAATGATTTTCTAGGTGTGGCACTTTCTGGCTTCGCTCTACAGAATTATGGAGCACACTGCAGAATGCACCCCCAGGGCTTCAGGCAAGGAATATTCCCAGCCTTGAACCTGGGACCTTCTGTATGCAAAAAAGATGCTCTTCCTTTTATCTGCACCCCTTTCCTTAACAGGAAGGTGGGAAGCTGTTTTATACTGAGTCCTAGAACTACAGAATCATAGGGTTGGAAGGGTCCCATGCAGGAATCACAGGAGCCCCCAGAGTCTGAGAAAAATGAGCTGGGAAGCCCCAGCATGGAAGGCGGCCACTGGCGGGCTGCTCACTCTGCGTCCCCAGATCCCCCTGTCCTGTGCTACATCCACCGCCGAGCCACAGCCCTTTCTCTGAAAATAAAGGACGATTCTAGTCCTCATGGCTCTCAATAAAGGATTGAAACGGGAACATAGGAAGCTGCCTTATGCTGAATCAGAACTTTGGTCCACCAACCTCAGTGTTGTCTACACTGACTGGCAGCGGCTCTCCAGGGTTTCACGCAGGAGTCTCTCCTCTGCTGCCAGGATGCCCGGAGGGAAGGCCAAGAGCCCTTTGGCCACCACTTGTCCATCTAGCTCAGTACTGTTTGCACTGACTGGCAGCATTCCTTCAATTTTCCAGGTAAAGGGACATTCCCAGCTCTACCTGGAGATGCTGGGGGCTGAATCTGGATCTTCTGCATCAAAGCCGATGCTCTACCATGGAGCTATGGTCTTTTCCCAAAGAAGGAGGCAGCACCAAGCTAAATGGACCCCCCCCTACTAAATCCTAGCACTCCAGGTGATGGTTATCTCTACATACTTCCTCAAAAGATAGATAGTTCCCTTGGCATGCTTTTTCTCAAATTTATCTATTTAGGAACAGATGCCTGCTTTTTTCTCTCTCTGTGCCTTGAGGCAGATAATGACAAGATAAACATAACCAAACGCATGAAGCCTCCGCTCAATAATCAATGAACAACTCAATTAGCAACCCCCCCCCAAAAAAAGTCCAGTGACTCAACTCAATAAAGCCATAAAATCAACATTAATCAAAATAGTCTACTCATCGCAGATAGTTTTGCAAAGAAAATGTGTGTTTGGCGAGGAGGAGAGCTGTAGTGGCATAGCAACCAGGATGCTAGAATGGGAGACCGAGGACCTGGGAGACCGGGGTGCAAATCGCCCACTTGGCCATGATGCCCACCACGGTGATCTTGGGCCAGCCAGTCACTGCCACCCAGCCTAACCTACTTCTCAGGGTTGTTGTGGGAATGAGATGAGAGAGCGGGGGGGGGGGGAGAACCATGGGTGCCAGCTTGAGCTCCCTGGAGGAAATGGTGGGATATAAGCGCAATAAATAAATAAAACAGAGGTGTGGGGGAGGCTGCAGGGGGAGGGGTTGAGCCTGTTGCCAGATTGTTTTGGGTGCGAGTGTCAGAATCTGAGGAACAGGTTACCTAGGGTTGCCATATTTCAAAAAGTAAAATTCCTGACACCCGCAAAGACCCCTATATTGTTGAGCCTTTAAAAAACACACACACACTAAAACCTACCCCGAAAATAGTGACTTTAAGCTTTTTGAACTGCTTTCGCTGCTTTTTCCATCGCGTTGCCATACATCTGGGTTTCCCATCACATTTTGCTGAATTTTGCAAAATTCCCTCCTGACGTATGGAAGGTTACCAGACAATTTGGGAGCAAAAGTCAGCAGCAAGGTTAGTAGATATGTGGAAACAGCACACCCCAGTGTGGGATAACTTCAGTCCTTCTGTCTCAGGCCAAAGGCCCACCTAGTCCAGCATCCTGTTCTCACAGTAGCCCATCAGATGCTTCTGGGAACCTGGCAAGCCACTCCCCCCACCATGAACACTTACCTGGGAAGAAGACGGCAGAGAGATGTGTGTCGCACCCTTTGCTTTACGTTCTTTAGCTTAGCCCCACCTCCTTTTGCACCTGGCCCCGCCCACTGCTGGCACACGGCCCCTGGGAGGATGCAGGTACCTCACACAGTTTTGTTTTCAAAAAGAAATCATGCTTTGTTTTGTTTCTGAAAGTCCGCGAGGCAAAAGAGAGAGGACAGACACATCATAAATCAATCCCTGGTTGCAGAGGCCCTCTCAAGCCAATATACCTGGCAGTTCTCCAAACAAAACTGTTGAATTGCTGTTTTTATTTCTGAGTACACAGTGTGATATTGTATTGTCCTTTTACTATTTATTGTTGAGAGCAAAAGTGGCTGGGGCAACCGAGTTGGATGAGCAGCATATTATTATTATTATTATTATTATTATTATTATTATTAAGTACAGTGGTACCTCAGGTTAAGTACTTAATTCGTTCCAGAGGTCCGTACTTAACCTGAAACTGTTCTTAACCTGAAGCACCACTTTAGCTAATGGGGCCTCCTGCTGCCGCCGCACCGCCAGAGCACGATTTCTGTTCTCATCCTGAAGCAAAGTTCTTAATCTGAAGCACTATTTCTGGGTTAGCGGAGTCTGTAACCTGAAGCGTATGTAACCTGAGGTACCACTGTAATAATTTGGCTCTTCTGTTTTTAAATATGCTTGTTCATTGTATGTTTGCTTTGATCTCATTTTTGTTACATTTGCTGCAAAAATTCAAACTCTTTTAAAACATTCTGTTTGATTTTTTTATTATTATTATTTTTGTTTTAAAATATGGAGTTTCTAGGGGAACTTTCAAGGCTTCGAGCCTCAAAACCACCAACTTGATAGACACACAATAATTACAGATTGCAATTAGGAATGTGGCGGGAGGGTGGGTCGCCTTCCTAATAAGAGATGCACTATTCTTGTTATCACGCATGCTAATCAGAGGAGCCAGCACCAGCCAGTTCCCCATCTAAATTGCAAATGAAGGAGAGGTGCTTGGCTGTTCTTTTTTAATTTGGGAGGTGGGTGGTGGTGGTGGGAGGAATGCCAGGTACGGGAAGCTGAGAAGTGTACACACACACACACACACACACACACACAGTGTGTGTGTGTAGCGTGTGACTTTTCATGTCGTCTCCAAAGAGAGGCGTTTTCCAAAGCATCAGCCTCAGATCTCGGACACCAGGGTAGCAAATCCTCATTTGCCCCCCAACAGCCTTGGGCAACTTGCTCTTAGCTGAGATGATTCTGTGCATCTTTGATCTTGCACACACATACTCATCCTTACAACCAAATTTCAGGTTGTTTTTTTTAAGCTGCAGTCATTGCGCTCTGGAAAGCGTTGCGCAAATGGAGATGTTCTGGCACCTTCCGTAGGTCTGCAGTCTTTTTCCTCTCAGTGCAGAATGTGGGCCCTTCTGGGTAGAAGGAGGGAGGCAGGAAGTGGCCTAAAGACACCAGGGTCCCCTCCAAACACCTGTTACGTCCACACTGCCCATTTAAAGAACATTTAAATCACGCCTCTCCCTTTCTCAAAGAATCTTGGGAACTGTAGTTTGTCAAGGGTGCTGGGAGTTGTAGCTCTGGGGATGAACTGCAGTTCCCATGATTCTTTGGGAAGGGGGAGATGTGCTTTAAATGTACAAAGCCATAGTACATTTTCGCAAATGTAAAAAGCCAGCCACATTTTGTAATGATTTGTGCTCTTGATGTGATGAATTGTGCTGAGCCTCTCCAATGCAGACAGGATTTCCTGATCCACAGGCTCTAAGGCTGCAATCCAAACCCCTGGCAGGCAGCTGCGGGCTTAATGGAGAAGCGCCGCTGCCGTGACACCCACAGTCCTGCCACTCATGCTGTCTACCCATTAGGTGGAAAGTGTTCAGCAGAGTGATGCTGTAATTTCTGTCTCCTTCCTCACCTGACTTACAATTAAAGGCCAAAACTCAGTGGTAGAGCCTTCTGCTTGCCATGCAGAAGGTTCCAGAGAGGTGCTGCCAGCCTATGTAGACAATATTGGGCGAGATGGACTGGGTATAAAGCAGCTTTCTCCATTCCTCCGATCTTCACCCTCTTGACCTCCCCAAGCTGACAAGTGCTTCCATCTCTCCTTGCCACTCCTTTTACAATCACTTCTTTCTCTCTCCCTTCCCCTCCCCTCTCTATTTGTAGCAAAATTCCTACTCAGCCATGAAGCTTTTGGGTTAGCCAGGGGTCAGAAACTTTTTCAGCAGGGGGCCGGTCCACTGTTCCTCAGAACTTATGGGGGGGGGCCGGACTATATTTTGAAGGGGAAAAAAGTGAAGAATTCCTATGCCCCACAAATAACCCAGAGATGCATTTTAAATAAAAGGACACATTCTACTCATGTAAGAACACGCTGATTCCCAGACCATTCGTGGGCCGGATTTAGAAGGCAATTGGGCCGGATCCGGCCCCTGGACCTTAGTTTGCCTACCCATGAGCTAGCCTTTGTCTCTCAGCCTACCTCACAGGGTTGTTGTCAGGATAACCTGGGGAAAGAATAGGAATGCCATCGTGAGCTCCTTGGAGTAAAGGTGGGATATCAATAGAGGAAGACAGGAAGGAGAATTGGCATAATTAATTATTGCCCTCAATAATTCTGTTGATTTATTGCTGCTTGTGTGAGGATTGATTTTTGCTTGTTTGCTTGTTTAACTTTGTAAAAATATTGCTGCTTAACTATGATTCAGATATATATATATATATATAATACCGTTCAGATCCCTGCTTGGCCATGAAGCTCACTGGGTGTGGCCTTGCCGTCAGTCACTGCCTCTCTCGGCCTAACAGACTTCACAGGGTTGTTTTAAGGATTAAATGGGGAGAGGGAGAGCCGTGCCCCTTGGGCTCCTTGGACAAAACAGGGATATAAACACAATAAATAACAAACAAATCTCTCTCACCATTGCCTTGTGGATCCTGGGGGATGGAGAGCTGGGGCAGAAATGTCAAAAACACATAAATGCCCTGGCATGTTTGTCTGTGTTAAGAACAGCCCCCCTCGTGCCCTCTCCACCTTCACAATGCACACACACCCTATTATGCATTTCTCTCCGTTACCGATTTAGTTATATGTATATTTTAATTCATAATTGTATAGGGACATCGCAGACCCACACGCAAAGAGCTGCGTTCTACGGACAAAGCGCCCAGCTAAGGAAATGGCCTGGCCTATATAACAGCGGGAGAACGGAAATAAATAAAAAATAAATGAATAAAAAAAGATAATGTGTGGGAAAAGAGAAATCATAAAAGGGGAGAGGAATGCTTTTTTAAAAAAAAAAAAAAAAGGAAAAAGAAAAGAAAAACAGCACGCTTGCCGGCGGTTCATTTACACTTCAATACTTGGGCGCCTGGCTTCAGCTGCCTGGAGAGAGTTTAAGCTCATATGCACAGCAACAATGCACAGCGCTAAGAGACTAATATCGTCAAATAAATAAAGAAGACGAAGAAGACGAAGAAGCTTTCGTTCGCTCCTGCCCAATATCTAAAAGCAATTTATCATTTTTATGAAGCTCTGTGGATCGTCTCTTTCTCAGCATATATATATATATATATATATATATGAGAGAGAGAGAGTCTTTTTCTGGAAACAACCCCCCCAATTTTCACACAGTGAGATAAGGGGGTGGGGAAGGGAGGCGAGAAAAGCAAAATGGGGGTCTAAAAATGCAAAGCGAGAGAGGGATTGACTTGATGATTATTTCCTTCCCTTTCTCCACCCCCACATCCAGCCAACCAGCCCACTCTCCCCCCCCCCCCGCACCCTGGCTGCCCTCCTCCCCATCCTCCTTGTGCTCCTTCTTCCTGGAGCTGAAGTCTTAAAAGAGTTTGTAGTGCATTATCAAGCTGTCACTCAGAGAGCAAGGAAGGCACAGAAGACAAAGCGTCTCGGTGGCACTGGGAGAAGACACACGTGTTGGGAAAAGGACTGAAGGCACATAGGCACCTCTTGCCAAGCTGTGGGGGCTGGAGCTCAATGGTCAAGAAAAAAATGAGCTGTAGCTCAGCGGTTAGAGCATCTGCCCGGCATGCAGAAGGTCCTGGGTTCGACCCTGCCCCCGGCATCTCCAGGTAGATCTGGGAGAGACTCCCTCCCTGAATTCATGGAAAGCACCTGCTAATCAGTGTATCCCCTAGTGAAGCCATCCCTGCAGATTAAAGCCTTCTAGATGCAAGAGCTGTAAGCATCTCCTATGCATGCAGAAGGTCCTGAGTTCAGCCCCTGGACACTCCCATTCAGAAAAGGGAGATGACATTTTTATTCCCACCCCAAGGTCAACATTCCCTTATGGGAAAGCTTGGGACGGGGGACGGGGGGCACATGCCAGTAGTGGGCGGGGTCAGAGGCAAAAGTGGGCAGGGCAACGTGTGTAAATTATTTTTGCACACTAAATTGGTTTCTACTCACACCCCAGGCAGGCAAGACTATAGAAGCCCCCTTGGGAATTCATTGGTAAACATCATCATCATCAAAAATAGCTGTTACTGTTATTGTTATTTCATTTTTATGCCACACTTCTGACTGAGATGCCCCATGAATAAACTGTCATCATGACCATCATGAGCAGGCAGAGGGCCTTCTCGGTAGTGGCACCCACCCTGTGGAACGTCCTCGTATCAGATGTCAAGGAGATAAGCAACTATACAATATTTAAAAGACATCTGAAGGCAGCCCTGTAGAGGGAAGTTTTTAATCTTTAATGTTTTATCATTTTTTTTATATGCCGGAAGCCATCCAGGGTGACTGGGGCAACCTAGGCAGATGGGTGGAGTACAAACAATGAAATTATCATCATCCCCATTGTCCACAGTGACTGGCAGTGGCTCTCCAGGGTTTCAGACAGGGAAGATTCCCAGCCCTACCTGGAGATGCCAGGAATTGAACCTGGGATCTTCTGCTCTACCAGAGATTCCTGTACACACACACCTATCTTCCCATGCTCTATCCAGCTAACAGAGACACGTTATCACAATCCCAAAGCACATCCCTGCCACGCAAAAGCCATTATGGAGGAGGCATGGATTAAGGCTGGGTGGGGGGTGTTGTTTGGGGAAGGGGGGTGGCCTAGGGAGACTCAGGAGGGGCAAAGAGAGGTCTGCAGGGCCGGGTCTGAGTTTTCCCACCCTTGTCTGAGTGCATCCCAAGAGATAGTGGCAAGTCCAAGCCCGAGGCTGTATCAGGCGCCCTGCTTTGCTTCTGTCGCCCATGTTGGTCTGAGACTGAGCCCTTCCCCTCGGTTGCAAGATAACTTCCCCTTCTTTCCCTATTTCATTCTGTCAGGGCCAAGGCCTGGTGAATAATTCAGCGCAGGTTCAGCGAGGCTCTCGTGCCTCTGCCTCCCCTGGCAGGGCCGGGAGCGTGCGAGGACGCAGCTGGATGGGGAGGCCATGAAAGATATATGAATGTGGAGTGGATGGCATATGGCTGAGTTGCTTCGCAGTCCTCCCGGCACCCTATTTATCCCCTCCAGCCGTACCTTGCTCCAGCATCTCTGCCCCAAGCCAGGGCTGCAGCAGGGTTGAGGGGAACCATCGCAACAGTCACACTGCAAGGGGTTACTGCAGAAGGCCCCGGGTTCAATCCACAGATGGAAGACATCTGCCCCAAACTCTGGAGAGATCTTGCCAAACAGTGTAGACCCAAGGGCCACATGCCCTTCATGGCGACCTTTTGAGGGCCAAATGTCAGTGGTGAGCGGGGCCAGAGGCAAATTTGAGCAGGGCAACAAATGCAAGTGTTTGCCTTTGTACAGCAGGCCAGTTGCATATTCGCATACTCCTCTGTGTCCTCCATCCATCTCCTCTCATTCCATGGGCCAACTTTGACAAGGGGGCAGCACAAAGATGACAGGTGATTGACAGGTGAATAATCCCACCCACTTGTCCAATTTGACTCCTAGGAGTGATGGGTGGAGACAGAGGACTGAACGGCCCTCAGGCAACATTACCCACCCATGGGAGCGATATCACCTGACAGGTGGGCATAGCTTAGCAAAGCCCAGTGTCTCAATCTGAACTGGAATCCCTGACAGGCCAAAACTGACCTGCTGGTTCCCTGTCCTGGTGTACAAAATTATAGAGTAGTGCAAGTACTGTTGAATATCAGCTTATTTCCTGGCTCCTCACTGCTGTGATAAGGATGGGGATATAACCCAGGAACATGCTTACATCAGCATGCTTAACTGGGTGCCTGAATACATGAGAGAAAACATCTGAAAGGGCATGGTTCCCTGTCCAGAGAGAATGAACTGACAATCTTGTAAGTAAACAGCACACAAGGAATTCTGTGCTTGTCTGAACTGGGCTGCAGTCGAGAAATTCCCTTTGAAGGATGGAGGAGGTTTTCACACATCCTATCGGCAAACTCCTGAGCATCTGCTAAGGAATCTTGTGGCAGTTGTTAGTTATCGAAACCAACAAACAGAAAAGCTCAAAAAAACAACAACCCGTCAGCAGTCTATCACCATGCCTCCCCATTGGCTAGCCGCCTGTGATGCCACGGAATGTTTGTGAGCATCCTAGCCACTCAGAAGCGGCTGGTGAGATGCAAGCAACAGAATGTTGACAATCAGAGCAAATCTCTGAAAGGAAGCAAAGGGTCAACGGCCATGGGGGGGGGGGGGGGAGAAAAACAGCCATCTATTTTGCCAGCTGCTCCTTGATTGAACAAAGAGTGATATATTGTGGTGGGCTCAGAAGGAAAGCCACCTCGGTAGGCCCAGGTGTATTCCTTCACACACACACACCCACTTTGGGTTAATTCCAATCACTAAGCTAACGCTTCCTTCGGTCTTTCCCATTAAAAGGATGGTTTGCTGCAGCTGCACTGTAGACGGATGTTTGCTGGGATGGAAGGGCAGGAAGACAGAGCGGGGAGTCAGGGAAGGAGGAAGGACTGCTCCATTCTTCCAACCCTTCTGGCTGTACATGAAGATGCTGCTTACTCATACTTGTTACTGAGACAGTAGGAGATAATAATAAAGCTTTTTTTTTTTTTTTTTTTTTAAGGCTACAAATTATTTTAGCTGTCAGGGTCAATTAATCAAAGTGGGCAGCTCAGCTACCCCAAAGGAGTACAGGAATGAAATTTGTTATTAAACCTTCTGCTCCTAAAACACACAGGAGAAAGAGGTTGGGGTGGGGGGGCTTAAGTGGTGGTCTTCTCAAAGAAAGGGCAAGGAGCACTTAGCCCCCTCCGAAGCCTTTTCTTCTTATTAGAGAGGTCCCTGGCTCTTCGCAAAAGGTGCTTATTATCGGCCATTATATCTTACTGACTCAGTCGGGGTCCAATCTACTGAGCAAACAAAGAAAGATCCACTTCCTTGTGCATCACAGGGAAAGAAACAAAGGGGATTTTTTTTTAAAAGAAATAATTAATTTAACTGAATTTTTAGCTGGAGGGCTAGCAGCCACCCCCTTTTCACCTCGGCCTTTCCCCTCCTTAACTGCAGCCCGTTGGAAGGCTAGGCTAGTTTACTGTACCCGCAATACTTCTGCAAAAGAAAGCAATTGGCTGGGGTTACTTCCCCCCTCCCCCCCCCCCCAAAAATATAGGAGTGACAAGCTGCATCTGCCCCAATGCTGTTTTCTGATGCAACTGTAAAGGGTGCAGGAGTCTTGAACTCTCTCTCTTATTTTCTCTCTGTCTGCTGCTCCTTCTAGTTAATCAATTACCTTAATGGATGAAGAAAAGCTTAAGCTGACTAAAGAGGTGCCCCACATAATTTAGCAAGACATTTTACTACGCCTTCTAATAGCAACCTCAGGTAGTGAGCACCAACTGGATTATAGCCAAAACAGGGCTACAGAGAATCCAAGCAGGAGGTAAAAGCATACCCATGGTGAGTAGGGAACGGTGAGGGGCAGATCCTTAGATTTAAAGGAACATACCAAAACCTTACACTCAAATCTTAAGGGGAACCAATTGGGATTGAGTATTGTGTTGGTGACCCCCACATTACAATTACGTTCAAATCCATCTGGATTTAAGGATGGGCACCCAGGTTTGCTTCCTCTGCCCTTCCTGTCCCATTTTCCTTGTGTGTTGTGTCTTCTGGATTGCATGCCTGTGGACAGGAGCTGTCAACTTTCAATTGATTATATGTAAGCCACTGTAGGAGTCTTTTTGGCTGAAGAACGAAGCACAAACGCACTAAATAATAAAATAAATGAATGCCCTGTGTTTGCAGGGAGGGGGTCTTAATCCATAGCTTTGGTTCCACCAGCAGGGGGTGGGGGAGATGGATTTCTCTCCAAGACACCTCTAAAAAGACAGGATGAATAAATGAAACGAAGGCTTTAATGCGCCCAGCGAAATGTTAAAAACATGGAACAGGTTTAAGATAATTGGCTCCATCATTGCAGGCGGAAGTCAGAGGGGGGTGGCGATGGTGGCCTGTGTTTTGAGTCAGAAGGTACTCTCCCCCCCCCCCCCACTGCTGAAATGGGAGTCCTTTATATGCAATCAAAATTCCAGGCGTCTTGGCAGAAATGAGTCTAGTAAAGCAAGGGAAAGGAATAATCAAATGGGAAAACTTACCAGGAAAAATAAAGGATGAATGTTTTAAGGCGCGGATTGAGCAACACTTTTAAACCCACAGTTAAATTAAATTAAGGCACCGTGGGGGGTTGTCCTATTTATTTCGAGTGTGCGTGGCTAAAAGAGGAACCCAAATTGGATGAGAAAGGGTGGGGGGGTGGCGGGGGATCCTCCATACGAAGCGTGATGCGAAATGGTCTTGGGATTCCCACTGTAATAAACGCGACAGCCGATTCCTGATTAAATATCAAACTGCAGGTGGGCTGTTAAGGGATGGGAACATTCTTGTTAGATTACTGCGTCTGAAATGAAATCTCATCTAAAGGTGCCATGGCAATCTTTTATTCCTCCACAGACAAGGGAAGATGCCTTTGTGCACAGCAGGCTGAGCGGGTTCAAGAGAGAGAGAGGGGGGGGGAGTCAAAGCCAGGCCAGCCAGCCTCCCTGTTCCTGACGCTTAGGGAGTGAGCCTATTTCAGGGATTCCGGGCTGCTGAATACATACAAAACTGACTATGGCTTTTCTTCACACTTGACAGCAGATCTGTGTCAACAGAGCCCGTCAGGTACTTGAAGTGTGATTATCAGTCCTTCTCCTTTCCAGGATAAACACACCCAGTTCCTTCAAGCTTCCCTTCAATACCACAGCCATCTTCGCTGCTCTCTTCTGAACCTGTTCCAGTTTCTCTGTTTCCTTCTTGTGATGCTCTTATATGGAGTCAGAGCACTGGTCCATTTACTCCAGGAAGGGGGACCCTCATGCCTGGGGACCAGATGCAGCCTTCCAGGACTATCTGGCTTCCAGAATTCTCCTTGGGTCACAACCCCTTCTCTTCAGGCCACACCTCCTTTCCCAGACCACACCCCTTATCTTCAGGCCACTCCCTTCTCAGGCAACACTGATGCCCTGCATCCTCCCTGTGTGCTTTTGCCCAGTGATAATGTGTGATAACACCTCTTGCTGGCCTGGATGGAGAGAGTGAGGTCTGCAGATAATCCGACTTTTCCGTGGCTGCAATGTAACCTACTGTACAGAGGTTAGAGTTGCATCCATGGCTCCACCCATTTTTGCTTCTGGCTCCTGGCCACTCACGGTATGTTCCTATGCTTTTGCACACAGTAGGTTGCACTGCATCATGGATTTTGTAGTATTACAGCTCGATAAACAAGTACTGTTGGGAATGGACAAGATTACAGGTGGAAGACTTGGTAAGAAAGGTTTGGAACCACTGGAGGGATAATTGTGCTAAAAAAAAGTGGTGTGTGTGTGTCATGATTTGAACTGTGGTCCAACAACAACCACATTGGCTAGTCTGGCTGTAGCTGAATAAGCACGCACTGCACTTGAGGGGAAGCTCCCGATTCTGGTAAACCTGCCCCAGCTTACTGCAATTGCAAATTCCAACCCCAATCCTGCTTTTTTTTCCAGAGTCTGGCAGCAAGCCTATGTATTGGGGAGTGGGGGCAGCAAGAACAAGAGACGTGTTGCAGAAGATAAATTATAGTGTTAGCCTAAAACCTTCAAGAACGGCAGAGACTCCTGGAAAGGATTGGATTAGCAGACGAAGACCACAGAGGAGGGGGGGCGGAGAGCAGGAGCTGCGTAGCTGACCTTTTCCAGCCCTCACCACCACCACCACCCGTTGCTGTAGGAAAAGAGGGGGGAGTGAGAGAAAGGGGGCAAAGGTTTGTCAAAACAAAATCCACATCCCTAAGGCTTACTCGTCAGTAAGCACGGGCAGGGTCTGCAATCTTGCTGGGGAAACAAAGCGTGTGATTGCCTACTACTCCTAATTTGCCTCCCTAAAGGTGATGCACCTCCAATTTCCACATGCTTCCCTTTCCTACTGATTGACCTGTTTCCAGGAGGGTTGTGGGCGGGAAAGAATTAAGGAGGGGAGTAATTTGAGGAGAGGTACCTTTGGCAAAGGAAGGTGAGATGGTCCCAACCCCAAACATGTGCAGAATGGCGAGGGCAGGATGTTCGCCTGGGCCTGGCTGAGCAAGGGGAGGAGGAGGAGGAGATGGATGTCACTGCTCATCCCTTCAAACAGGTAACCCGAGTCACTTTCTGTGGTGTAACAGCTGTCCTGATGGCTGCATTCACTGCCTCCTCTTCCCCCACCCGCTGGGACCAGATGGAGGAGCGGAGTGCCAATCCCAGTTATAACAGCAAATTAACAAGAATGGCTTCCAGACCCCACCCAGACAAGTGGAGACACCCCCAAAGAATGTAGCCCCCCCCCCCACTGAAACAGGAGGGGGTGTCCTTGCTTTCCCAGAGCAGTCACACCGACAACATACACAAACCAAGCCACAGCAGAAGTGACCCGTGGAAAGGAGTCTTTATTCCAAGTCAGGCAGAGCCCTGGTAACACGGGCAAAATGGCAGGAATGAAGCAGCTGGAAACTCTATAAATAAAAAAAGCAAGAAAAGGCCCCAGAAGAAAAAGAGAGCGGGCATTGTGGGGGATTTCAGAGTCGCCTTTTCCCCCAAAATGGGGCGGAGAAACAGGACAAAGGGTTCCAGGGACAGCCAGAGCTGGGAGAAGGGGATGGTGTGCCAAGCAATATGAAGGTATGAAGATTAGACAACAAATGTGGATAGGAAGCTCCAAAAGCAATGCTGAATCACTAGGGTATCGCCAGAGACTCCCTTCCAGGCCCTTGTGAAATAACTTCAATGTGGTCAGATAAGAGAGATTCTGGGGAAGTTCTCCAGAACCAGAAATGAGCTTCTTCAGGGTGGCAATGCTAAGCTCAAAGGAATGATCCTGATTTATCTCCATCTCGGATTAAATTCTGAGCCGGGGGGGGGGGCAGGGGAATCTTGGCTTGCACGGTCCTAAAACACCTAATGCAACCCAACCCTGGAGACTTTTATGGCAAGAAGCGTTTTCTGGTGGGTCACTGTTTGCACTTCACCAGCCCTCCTCAGATGCAATCCTATTCAAAGGAAGTTCCGCTGCGTTCCATTTATTTATTTATTTCACAAAATTTGTAGGCCTCTTGGTTGCAAAAACAAACAAACAACAAGCCCCAAAGTGGACTGCAAAAAAAATGAAACAATAAATAAATAAAATAGTAAATAAATAGTAAATAAAAATAGTAAATAAAAAACAGTTTAAAACAACTAATTAAAACAGTAAAAAATAAAAATAAACATAAGATAAAAACAGATTTTTAGAAGTCTGAGTAGGCTGGCCTAAACAAAAATGTTTTTAGCAGGCACCAAAAGGTGTGCAGTGAAGGCACCTGCCTGATGTCAATAGGCAGGGAGTTCCAAAGTGTGGAACTCTTACAAATACGGAATGAGTATTATGGGGCAATTGTAACAGACAAAGTACAGTAGTACCTCGGGTTACATACAGTTCAGGTTACATACGCTTCAGGTTACAGACTCCGCCAACCCAGAAATAATACCTCGGCTTAAGAACTTTGCTTCAGGATGAGAACAGAAATCGTGTTCTGGCGGTGCAGCAACAGCAGGTGGCCCCATTAGCTAAAGTGGTGCTTCAGGTTAAGAACAGTTTCAGGTTAAGTACGGACCTCCGGAACGAATTAAGTACTTAACCTGAGGTACCACTGTAGTCAAGTGTTGCATGTGGAGGTCAGACAATCCCGCAGGTAAATTGGTGTGAAATGGGGTTTACTCCCATTTTAAATGAGCATAGGATTGTGGCCTAAGAGCGTAATCCTATACATCTCTTCTCAAAAGCAAGTGCAGGAAAATCCAAAGTCAGAACACTTGATCGTGACATTGTAGAAAAATTCCCAGCAACTGGTGGCACTTAAGTGGTATATTTGAAATCTCAACACATTTCAACTTACAGATCACCAATAGATGTCTGCAGGGGTTGGAGAGCAGGAGGATATCTTTGTGCAATTTAAATGGGGTTCTGCAGTGTCAGATTAAACCAGGGCAGATTTAATTAGCCACTCTCTCCTGCTTATGTCCTCTGTTTTGGCAGCCTCCCTGTCTGCACTTGTTGCAAAGTGTGGAAAAAAGGCAGGCAAGCAGACCGATTGTTATTTTCAAAAGCTGAGTGGGGGTGGAAATAGCAAGTCTCAACAGCAGAACAAATTTAGCAGCTGGCTAGTTTTCTGCCCAACATGTTTACTCTGAAGTAAGCCTTCCTGATTTCAGTGGGCACTTCTGATAAATGCTGCAATGGGTTGTGGTGTCCTTTAAAATGCTAAAAAATATCCTCCCTGAATCAATTACATTGGGGTGGGCCAATTTTAACGGGGGGGGGGGCATAATGATGTCAGGTGAATGACAGGTAGGCGGCCCTGTCAGAGGTGGTCTGCAGGGGTCGGGGATATTGAGTTGTATCCAATGTTAGCCCTACTAAGAGTAGAGCTATTGAAATTAACCAACACGGCTAACTTGTGTTCCATTATTTACAGTAAGTCTATTCTAAGCAGATCTTAGTTGGAAAGAGCCCAAAGAGTCCAAGTAGAGAATCTGGAAAAAACATTGAGATAGATTCTTAAACCTGTTTCCTTTTTTTAAAGCAAGCTCTTCACTCAAGAAAACAGGTGTAGGAGTTGTCAGAAGCCAACTTCACAGCCCCAAAGGTTTGTTGCAGAACCATTTTGGTTGCCCTGGAACGTGTCCAGAGGAGGGCAACCAAGATGGTCAAAGGCCTGGAAACGATGCCTTATGAGGAACGGCTAAGGGAGCTGGGCATGTTTAGCCTGGAGAAGAGGAGGTTAAGGGGTGATATGATAGCCATGTTCAAATATATAAAAGGATGTCACATAGAGGAGGGAGAAAGGTTGTTTTCTGCTGCTCCAGAGAAGCGGACACGGAGCAATGGATCCAAGCTACAAGAAAGAAGATTCCACCTAAACATTAGGAAGAACTTCCTGACAGTAAGAGCTGTTCGACAGTGGGATTTGCTGCCAAGGAGTGTGGTGGAGTCTCCTTCTTTGGAGGTCTTTAAGTAGAGGCTTGACAACCATATGTCAGGAGTGCTCTGATGGTGTTTCCTGCTTGGCAGGGGGTTGGACTCGATGGCCCTTGTGGTCTCTTCCAACTCTATGATTCTATGATTCTAAATCCACATCAGTCCTTCTTCCACCAGAAGACCCACATAGGGAGACCCACACAAGGTTGGGGCAAGGGCTTGATTTGAAGCTTAGTCCCCAAAGCCAGTTTTCTAGAGCCACAGGTCAGCCTTGAGAAGAAAGGAAGCAATACAGTGGTACCTCGGGTTACATACGCTTCAGGTTACAGACTCCACTAACCCAGAAATAGTGCTTCAAGTTAAGAACTTTGCTTCAGGATGAGAACAGAAATTGTGCTTCGGCGGCAGGAGGCCCCATTAGCTAAAGTGGTGCTTCAGGTTAAGAACAGTTTCAGGTTAAGAACAGACCTCTGGAACGAATTAAGTACTTAACCTGAGGTACCACTGTAATAGAGAGAGTACCCTCAAGCATGTGCAGAGTTCCCTTGAGGTCAGGGGACTTGGCTTCTGGGTAACCCCCAGCAACCTTCTGGTACTGAGCTGACAGCATCTGCCTTGCATGCAGAAAGTCTTGGGTTCAATTCCTGGCACCTCCAGGTGTGGATGTGAATGTACCCTGCCTGAAACCCAGGAGATTCTCTGCTATTCAGTGTAGAGAGCAGATGGAGCAATGGCCTGACTCAGTTTCCTATGTTGGAAAGAGGGGATCCATCCTGGTAAACAATCTTCCTGGCTTTTGTTCTGAATCCGAATCTCTCTCATTTAAAGCATGATGTCCATTTGCCAGTCTGGAGGGGATCCAGATCACACTCTCACCAAAAGACACACACACACACAAACTCATCCCTTGCCACACAGGATGCGGTAGAAAAAACAATCAGAAAAGCTCAGCAGGAAAGGCGATTAAAACTCCAGGGTGGGAGATAGGAGCGTAGGATTTACCTAGTTTCATAGCTCTTTAAAAGTCTCCGAAGGCAGAAGCACTGGGATGGAAAAATAAACACTCCTCCTGCGTGTACACGAAAACAGAGCTCTTCCGTTTGGGTCCAAACATGCAACGAGATGCTTCTTGGAAGGGAAGGGGTGGGGAAAGAGCGAGCTGGAGCAGAGAAAGCCTACAGCACAGGCAGCAAAAGGGACCATCTCCAGTGCTCACAGTGAACCAACTAGGAGTTATGCAAAACTATCATATCGTGGTTCGGTTACCATATGTACATATTTGCAAATGATGGTGGAATGCAAGAGCTTGCTGAAGCCCAGTGGAGGCTGGTCCATTAGAATAGCTCGGGAGCAGCCTCACCAACCTCAGAGTGTCCCCAGCCAGCCTCCACCTGGAATGGGGATGGAACTAGAATTAGTTGGTCCTGGCCACGCCTGTCATTAGTTCGGTCTCCTCCTACTGTTGGGCTCCCTGCACTTCTGCCTTGCCAATCTGAATGGACACAAGCTACTTACTAAAGTCACATCTTAGGGATGATTCTGAGTGGGAGCAGGTCGAGGTTCACCAGAAAACCGACTAGTAAACTTGGTGCATGTGTTGCAGAAATTCTGCTTTGGTCTAGAGGTGAAAGGATTGGGTTTGTTTTTGAAAGCTCACTGGCAGTAAAAACAAACAAACCACACCCTGTATGTAGGAATTTATCACATCAGAGGCCATGCTATCCTCTGTGTCTTGATATGTATTTAATAAATTCATTTAAAATATTTCTAAACCTCTTAATATTTTTTTAAAATCTCTTGGCCGGGTACATGGTGTACAGTATATAAAACACAATATCCATTAAAACAGAATTACAGTCTCAAACCAATAAAACAGTGTAAAGACATCACATAAACAGCAAATGAAACAGAGCTTCAGGAGACTCATATGCTAGCGAACTACATGATGTTCTTGGGAGGGAGGGAGGGAGGGGTATACAAGTTTGTAGTCCTTAGGCCTAAAAATATTTTATCTTTCAGCTTAAGGTCCCCAAATGTGATAGGTAACAAGTTGCACAGGTATGATACAGTGACGTTCACGGGACACAAGACGAGAAACAGATTTCCCCATCTCTAGGCTGCTGGCTGCTGAGTAAAAAGGCTACTAAAGCAAAGAGGTGTTTATGGAGCAAATAATCAAAATATTAGGTTCATAGTCAGCAAGAACTGCTTCAAAGTACTGGGGTGGAGGAGGAATATAGCGGTAGTGTATAAGAAAGGAGAAAAATATTTTAGGCCAGTTACACAGAGTTATACTACGTCCTTCCCCCCCTAACCCAATTAGACAAAGGGGGAGGATTGGCCCCCTTAAAGAAAAGTTACATTGCTGGAGGCTTTGGGGAATATTCTGCAGAGGGCAATTTAGCCTTGGCAGCAGGGGGCCGAAAATAGGCTGCCTAATTGAGTAGGCTGTTCTCTACTTCTAATGGGTATTGATGGGCCACAGAGGCAAGATTTGTCTACAGGTTGTCATTGTGCATACCTCAAGGATGTATTCCCCAGGTAACTGGTAGGTGTGTGAGGGCAGGAAAGACAAACTCGAAATACACCCACATGCACAAAACAAAGAGTTGCAATAAAGCCTATCTCTCTCTAAGGCAGGGGTGTGGGGGCCTTCTACCTGTCTCCTGCCTTATTCCAGCAGCAGGTGGGTCCAAAGGGGGTGGGCTTCCTGGACCAAACTGCAATTCCTGAAACAGAATTGCAATTATTTGCAGGATGCCATGCCAGTTTCACTGGGGAAAGGAGGAAATAAACATTTTCAGTGTACAGATACCCTCTGTGGTGTTATTATTGTTATTATTATTTTAAGCGTTATTCCAAGTGTCATTTGTAAATTGTTCACTGAGGTATCGCAAATGGGTCACTGGAAACAGGTTTCGTTTCCTTCTTGGATGCCCCAACTCCAGAAAGGGCAAATCCAAATGAAATGGGGAGGGGGAATAGCTCCTGGCTGGAATTTTAATGCCAACTATGTTGTGTGAAAGCTGCAAAAGGCACTCATGAGAAGCACCAATCCCAAAATACACACCCATCCGGAAACTCCCTACATTAGAAGAAATGGAAGGCAATGAAAATGCCAACCATTTGTAACATCTTAAAAATAGGGAAATGTGATTTACTGAATTGCAGTGGTAGTATTTCTGGCGTCCATTATTATGGCCTCTGCTGGCGTACACAAATGGCACCCTCTTAATCAAGCGGTGTCCTCTTAATCCTGACTGAGGATTGCAAAAATATTTTGCTTTTCCAGAATCTAGCATTTGAGTTCTAAGCCCTCAACAGGAGGTGAACAATTCCCAGGTTGCTTCCAGATAGCCTGTTTACTGAGCATCTATTCTGATTTGTTTGTGGGGAGGTTAGACAATGCTGAGCAATTGTTATCCTGCACTTTACAGGGCACTTCCCCCATCACTTCCCATCATCAACAAACTTTTTTTGAGGGAAGCGGCTTTGCTGCCCAAGAGCTCCAAATCAACATCAATTGTGCAGCTTGGATTTGCCAGTGTGTGTTTCAATCGTACCCGAAATGCTGACAGCCGAAAGGGAAGGGGGGAAACAACCTCAACCTTTGGGTGACCCGTGTTCCACCCCTCTTCACTATTATCACCACAAGCCGAGAGTACATTATAAATTTCCCTGATGTCAAACACTGGAGTTGGGGGTGGGGAAGCAACGAGGCTTTGAAGAACTGCCTTTATTAAGAGTCTAAGGCCCACACTGCGCTCTCTTGCTCCCTCTCCACACCCCAATTTTTCCTCCTCTTTTGAAGAAAGAAAGACAGGCGAATGGTCGTAACTCAATGGCAGAGCATGCATCTGATTTGAATGCAGAAGGTCCCAAGCTTGATCTTTGGCATCTCTTATGAGAGCTGCCACTGAAACCCTGGAGGGTTGCTGCCTGCCCGTGTAGGCAATGCTGATCTGCGCTCTGACTTGGTACAAGGCAGCTTACTATGAAAACACAAATCATCTCGAGCAAACCTGGAAGTGTCAGGGGCTTCAAAGACAATGGGGTTTTTATTCCTACAGGTATTTTGCAAAGGATACACATGCCAAAAAAAGGGGGGGGGGAGGATAAAACCTATACACACACCCCCCACACATACACAAAAAGTCACTCAGGGATGCCAGTGACGAGTGATGGGGAAGAGAGGAACCATACTGACAGGACAGGAAAGGCCAACATGAATTCTGCATGAGGCTGAGGTGTACGTTGCCATGGAGACCTGTTAGGCCGGAGATCCAACTGAGACAGTGTACAGTCACTCCTCCACTGCAGGCCCTCCCTCCCCTCCATCAATATTAATTATATCACCCCAGGCTTGTTCGAGGAAGGGGGAGGATTCCCGCTAGTTTTTGTAGGCTCCGGTGGAACAGCTGGAGGCCGCCCTATTTAAATACAGCGGAAAGGCTTGGGAAAACAAATACATGTTGCAGGAGAAATATACTGCGGGCGCGTACAAGGGCGACGACGGCAAGAGGCTCGCACACCCAGCCCTTCCAGACACCTTGCGGCATCATTCGGAGCTTGGGACCAGGGTACGGGTGGTACCCATCGCCCAGGATAGGCATTGGAGGTTTTCTGGTGGAATCCCGCCAAAGCCACGTGGGCACAGCAATGTGTCAGAAAGTTTCAAAATCCAGACCGCGCAAGTCTGTTGCTCATGCATGGATCGGTCTGACAGTAGTCCTCTCTACGACAGGGGGATCTTTTTCACCCCGAGGGCCGCATTTGCTTCTGGGGGCCACATGCAAAGCCGGGCAGGGGCAAAGGTAGGCAGGGCAGTGAATGCAGATTTTAACTTTGCACATGTACAAGCTGCTCTCTGTCCTTCTTCAATGCATGTAGGAGGCATTATCAGAAGGGCACGTTCCTTTAAGAACATAAGAGGGCTAGTCCAGCATCCTGTTCTCACAGCAATCCACCAGTTGTCTCAATTGGAAGCCCCCAAGCTGGATCTGAGCGCAAGAACACTCTCCTCACTTGCAATTCAGAGACACCCTGCTCCAAAAGCGGCCCTCAAGAATAACTAGGTGCTGACCTGAGACACAGTGGGGGTGTTTTTCCTGAAGAAAAGATGATTCGAGATTAGACATGGCAGCCAGGGGTGCCAACTTGAATGAAATATTGTGGGGGCCTAGGTAAGTCCCGCCCCGCATAATCAATCACATGGCACAATGCACACACACACCCCATTTGAATGCCAATGCCCATCAACTTTGTGGGGGGCCGGCCCCCTCAAATATTTTATTGTGGGGGCGGCTGAAACCTCACAGCCCCTAGGAGTTGGCTCCTATGATGGCAGCCATCTCCAACTACCACCTATGTGAAGGGACAACAAATACATGATGGAGCAAATAATTTTCTGTTCCAGAGAACAGGAGCCTGAATCAAAGAGGTCAGAATTACAAGGAAGAAAAATTTGATGACCTGTCAGGTAAAAACACTCCTGGCAGCACCAGCTGTTTGATAGTGGAAAAGGATGCATTGAAAGGTGGTGGACATTCTTTTGTCATAAGTTTTTTAAAAAGAGGCTGAGCAGCAACCTATCAGCAATCCAACAGCAGCAGATTGCCTGCATGGCTAAGGGGTTAGACTTCTTGACCACTGAGATTTCGTCCGACTCTGTTCTACAATTTTATGATACATGCCTCAAAGAAGAGAGCAGAAGCCAAGTCCGTCTTCTAAAATAATAATCCCTATACAAACATTTTAACACAGTTTGTTCACATGAATATAGCCCCAGACTCTTTCTGCTGGATGCTTTTGTGGAAATGGCAAGAGAAAGTTCGCTTTGTGCTTCTGTAAACCAAGAGATTAAGGGAGACCCCCAGGATTACTCTATGACCTCTTAGCTGTGAACAAACTTAATCCTCACTTTTTAAAGATCAAATACTGGGAGATTCCACCACAACCACTGACTGGGAGGGCACCCTTTCCCAGTATGTAGCATGAAATGTGATGCAGGGCTATTTTGGTTTTTCAAAACAAGGATGGAAAGAAAGAAAGAAAGAAAGAAAGAAAGAAAGAAAGAAAGAAAGAGCTCTTGCACCTTTAATAGTAGTGTAGAAAGAGAAATTTCAGCAGCTGACACCTATATACCTGCTGAAACCCCCTCGTCCATAAGATATTAAAGGTCCAGAAGCCCTGTCTTCTAGCGAAGGGTTTTTAATAGGTTGGCTAGATGCAAAAGAGGGGGCTCATACACTTTTAATAGTTGTGCTGAAGAAGGAATGCTCTGTTCTACAAAACTATTAAAGGTACATAAGCCATCTTCTCCTCTTTGCAGCTGGCCACCATCACCCAAAGTCAAATAGTATGTCTCAACTCTCTGGTTATTAAAAAAAACCTAGTGTAGAAAATGAGGTAGATGTCCAGAGACATAGTGGTCTGGAGTCACAGAGGGGGTCAAAGTCCTGTCACTATTTCTGCCGCAAGGGCCCTGTCTCCATCATTCTAAAGCCACTCATTTGGCATGAAAGGGGAGCTTTTTAGGCCCTGAGAAAATGTCTCCGTACTCTTTGTGCTGACTGGAGCCAATCAGAGTGAAAGGATGTGAGTCAAGGAGTGAGGATTGGCTCCTAGGGTCCCTTTGGAGAAGGCAAGTAGGAAGAACACCAATAAGTTGTTGTTCTGTATGCTCCCAAGCTCAGCATTTAGGAACACTGAAGACTCAGAAGGCTTTGGTTTCAAGGGAGTGGGGTGTTAAGTTCTGTTACACGCCATGGAATGTCACAGAAAACACAACTCAAGTACCTCTGAAATAAAACACTGGAGTACTCCAAAGCATTTGCCCATGTATGTGCACAGAAAATAGAATACATAGCTGAAAGGCAACACAGTGAGATCTGCATCAATCATTGCAACGTATTCCTAATTATTATTATTGTATAATTATAGGATTATTGTATAAACTTAAAAAGGTTGCATAATCTCAGAAGGCGGCCTGGCTGTGAGGAGGAGTGGCTGTGACAATCACGAAGGGACCCTGCGCTTCTAAATTTGCCACTACCACAGAACCGTAGACGTCTCATCTAGGAACACAGCAAACTCCCTCCAGGCCGCCTGCATACACAAGAACTGGACAGCAGGGAGGAATGGGCAAGAAAGGTGGATTATGTAGGATTCAGTAATTAAGGAGTAGAGGGTGAAGAGTTTATCCCCATAAGAAGAGCTCCCACAGGCAAAGCTTAGTTGCAACTGGTGCAATGAGAGCATGGAAGAAGGTTCTGGAGTGTAGGGGTGACGAAACGCTCAAGAGCAGGCAGCTGTGGCCCAGGTGATGCTTTTTCATTATTAGGAAGTGCCACCATGCCACCTTTGCCAGTCAAACAATCTGAACATGGTGTTCATTCATTTGTCATGATTTGCATCATGACAAAGGCTTCAGGGTTGGCTAGCGGGCTGGCTCTCAATCACCAGAAGAATTAATCAGCTGTGGGGTGTGGGGTGCAGAGCGTGGGGGGGGTAGTGGGATGAAGACTGGGGAGGGAGTGCTTAAGCAGCACAGGTCAGGAGGCAGGCTGGCTCCATTGTGGTTTGCCACGGCTAAGCCTCCCCTTTTATAATAACCGGCTTCTGGCATACCTCTGCTCTTTATTTCTCCTTTTTTCTTCTCCTTTTTTTTTTGCCACCTCTACAACACAGCCTCCCACCCCTTACTGGAAATAAAACACAGCCAAGAGGAGGAATCTGCCCTGGAGGAACGATCAGCCGTGAAAACACAGGAAGCAGCGTGATGCACATTAAGGAATATGCTTTAAATTAAAAGGAGTCGGGGTGTGAGCAGGGGAGGCGTGCGAAAGAGAAGGGAGGTGAGGGAACAGCAACACCAGAATCTCTCTCTTTATAGCTGGTTTTATATATATATATATATATATATATATATATATATATATATATATATATGTGGCTATCTTTCAGAGATGCTACCCAGAGTCCCAAACTAGGCCCAAAATGCAAGACCTGTACTCCTCCACGCTCCCTCCCTTATAGTCACTTTTAACCGTTTGTCCTAGTTTCCTATCTTTTTAAGTTATATATGATATATCACCTTTTAACTACTAGTTTTTATCCCTTACCTGTTTTAAGTCTTATGTGTTCAGTTTATCTGCATGTTTTATCTCATGCTTGTCTGTGACCAAAATAAAGTTTGATTTTAAAAAAAGGAAAAAAACACGAGCCCCAGGGCAGTTGTAGGTCCAAGTCTTATAAAGGGTCAGGATTTCTGCTTGAGCTGGTAGACTGAACTGGTGGAAAGCCATAGGAACATAGGAAGCTGCCTGATACTGAATCAGGCCATTGGTCCATTTAAGTTCAATACTGTTTACACAGACTGGCAGCAGCCCCCCAGCCATACCCGAAGACGCCAAGGATTGAGCCAGGGGCTTTCTGCATGCAAAGCAGCTGCTCTACCACTGAACTGCAACCCTTCCCTTAAGACACAGGAAAACAGGAAACTACAATGAGTCAGAACTATTGGTCCATCTTAGTGCAGTAGTGCCTACACTGAAGGGCTGTTGCTCACCCGGGTTTCAGGCAGGGGGCATTCCCAATCCTACCTGCAGGTGCTGAGGATTGAATTTGGGACGTTCTGCATGCAGTGCAGATGCTCTTCCACTGAACTACAGCCCTCTTGATGAGGCCAAATATCAGGCTCAATAGTGCTCTGTGGCGGAGCAATCCCCACCCCACCCCCAACTCCACATTTGGGCAGCCTTTTTTTAAAAAAAATAAAAATGTGGTGCCTGGAAAACTGCCGTGCAAACTGAGCGGAACAAAGCCGAACCTGGGGGACAGTCAGAAGCAAGCAGGCAATCAGCGCCCGCATTTGGAGAAAGTTGAAGAGCCGGCCAGCCTTTGAGTGAAAACATTGCCCGACGATGCATGAGCCCTCCGCCAGGAATGTGCGCCCTGGACCCCACTGTGCTCTTTAATGTTCCTTCACACACACACACACACCCTTTTGAAGAGATGCTGGGAGTCCCTGGAAGTTTTCTCAGGCAAAAGCATCCTTTTTTCTTTCTCTTTTGGCTCACCATCCATCCATCCTTCCAATCAAGAGCTCAGCTGGGAGGCCATCAGAGCCCCGGACCAGCTGCTGACTCCCTAGGTCACTTCCACTCTCACATCACCTGCTGGTCCCCCCATCTGTCCCCTTCTGGTGCCACTTGTTCTTTGGTGACTCGCTCTCTCTTCTCTACCCTCCCCTCTCCCTTTCTCCCCCCCCCTTCACCATGGCAACGCAGTACGGGAGCCCAAGTGCTTCCAAAGGACAGAATGGGAGGATTGTATATTTAGAGCAAAACAGCCAATTCACCTGCAGTTCCAAGCCAGCACCCAAATTCCCATGCACCCACCCCTCCCAGTTGCATCTGAATCACTTAACCCTATCCCCTCTAATCGGCCGGCCATCCGCAAAGCTGTTTGCATCTTCTCATTTTGATGGAAGATTTTATTTTTTAAAAACGACAGCACCAGAAGTGGTCGAAAGCGCATGGCATTGTGTTCAACTAAGTTTTAAGCAGAGTAATCCCGCTGGATTTAATGGTCCTAAATCAGAGAGCCAATGTGGTGTAGGGGTTAGAGTAGGACCTAGGAAACAGGGTTCAAATCCTTGCTCAGCCATGATGCTCACTTGGCAACCTTGGGTTAGCCATTCTCTCTCAGCCTAACCCACCTCACAGGGTTGTCGTGAGGATAAAATGGGGAGGGGGAGAATAATGTACACCACCTGGAGCTTCTTGGAGGAAAGGTGGTATAAACATAGTAAATAAAGGAATACAGTGGGTCTACTCTGAGCAGGACTAGCATTGGCTACAACCCACACATGGTGGTGGTGGGTGGTGCCCATGATGATATAGTCAGCATTACTTGGCTGATTAGCTTTCCAGGTTTTCAGAGAAGGATTCTCTCCTAACCCTACCTGGAGATTGAACCTGGGACAGATGCTCTGCCACTAAGCTAAGGCCACAAGCTGATGACATATCCCTATTTACCAGGGACCGCCTCTAGTAAATGTCTGTCTTGCTTCTAATTTTGCTTTAGGGAGGGGATGATTTGAGGCAACTGAGGCCTCTGCGTAATGAGAATTAAGTCTTCTGGGTATAAGATTGCAACAGGCTCAGGCCATGGGGCTGTTTAGTCCCATATCCTATTTCACAGAGAGAACAGCCAGATGTCTCTTTTGGGAAACCTGCAAGCCGAGCATGAAGGCTACTGTCCTCTCCCATCATTTCCAGTGCTGTTCTGCTCTTGGATTGAGCCCCTTAAGTATGGGTTGCAACCCACTCACCTTAAACACACTGAAATTAATTGGCCCAAGGCAATGATTATACCCATTAACTTCAATGGGTCCACTCTGAGTAGGAACAGCATTGGAGATAAACCCAGGCTGCCTAGGGGCCCAGATCAAATGCATCCTCAGCACCGGCCCTGTGAGCTTGATATAAAAGGGAACTGTATCTTTCCCCCCCTTTTTTTCTGCTAAGGAATGTAAGAAAAGATTGTTGGGTGAGGCCAGTGGGCCATCTAGGCCAGCTTCTTGTCCACCAGATGCCTGTGGAAAGTCTGAAAGCAGGATTTGGGCACAACAGCACTTTCCCTTGCGGCAGTTCCTGGCAGCTGGTTTTCGGAAACATTGTTGCTTCCATCAATAGCAGTCTCCTCCATGAATTTATCTAATCCTCTTTTATAGCCATCCAAGTTGGTGGCCACCACTGTCTCCTGTGGGAATGAGTTCCCCAGTTTAACTGTAAGCTATAAGGCTTGGTTTTAGAGCAGCCTTCCAGAAGCTGTTGCCTACCAGATGTTTTGGACTACAACTCCCAGCAGCCCCAGCCAGTGCATGGGAGTTGTAATCCAAAACATACGGAAGGCACCACGCTGCAGAAGGCTGCTTTAGGGTATGCAGGAGAGGGTTTTTCTCCTTCTAAAGGATCCTAAGTTGGAGAAAAGGGAGGAAAATATTCGCTGCGTGTTCAGAAACCGCTGCAATGCTCATGTCGGGAGGGCAAGAGTTTAAAAAATGAGGACTTGAAACAACACGTAGAGAAAAGGATTAGGGGACTTTGCAGTCCAAGATGAAACCTGAGCAAAGGAGTCATGCCATCAAATCCAAAACGATTCTCCCACTTTCTCCTTCATTCCCTCCCCAGCGACAGTGACACCTTGCCACGCAGAAAGTGGAGAAGCTGATCCCCAAGAGGCTGCTAAAGCTTTGCTTGTGAATACAGGTGGGAAAGAAGATGAAAACGGCGCACACTGTGTCGGTATTCTCAAGAGATCACAAGTGGTACCTAATAACTAACCACCAGCAGCTTTCTTTTTTTCTGCACAGCATTCTTCAAGAGCTATGTTTAGCATTCACTCTCCCTCTCCCTCTGCAGAGTACCACTGAAACAGCCTCAAATCAGTTCAGACTTAAGCACCCTCAGCTAAGAGCCAAGGCTGGTGGGTGCAGACAAGGGGGGGGTGAGCCTCTTCACTCACTCACTTCTCCCTTCCCAATCACAGTCTGGTCAGGAAGAGAGAGAAAACATCCCAGCAAGTAGTAACAGAGGAGAGGAATCTATCGCAGTAATTACAGCACTATGTGCTGAGAAAGACCTGCCAGTACAGTGGTACCTCGGGTTAAGTACTTAACTCGTTCTGAAGGTCCGTTCTTAACCTGAAACTGTTCTTAACCTGAAGCACCACTTTAGCTCATGGGGCCTCCTGCTGCCGGAGCACGATTTCTGTTCTCATCCTGAAGCAAAGTTCTTAACCAGAGGTACTATTTCTGGGTTAGCGGAGTCTGTAACCCGAAGCATACATAACCTGAAGCGTATGTAACCCGAGGTACCACTGTACATTGCAAGAAATACAGCTTTCCATGTGCCTGAAATAGTCAGGGATCCACCAAGAGAGGTTAACCGCTCTGTCACTGCATGATTTACTACTCTAGGACTTGGGTCATGGCTTCAGACCAAGCTATGAGCCTTGGTGGCTATGCTCTGCCCACAGCTGGAGGCAGCAATGCTTCTGAATGCCAGTTCTTGCGCTCGGACCCGGCTTGTGGGTTTCCCATTGAGGCACCTGGTTGGCCCCTGTGAGAAGAGGATGCTGGGCTGGATGTGCCACTGGCTTCATCCAACAGGCTCTTCTTATGTTCTTAGCCCTAGGATGTGGAGTCCTTGAGAAACAGTATTTGTCGTTTATTTGCCGGCTGTTCCTGAGTAGATTCACTGCTACTAGAATCCGCACCCTGCTCCCTGAGCCTCACAGGAAGCACCTGTTACTGGATTCTGGTGAGTGGGCCGCAAATTCCTTAGCAGATCAAGACATAGACATAGACCCTTGAACGTCAAGCCCCACTTTTTAGAAGAAGCTAGTGCTGCATAAACAGCACTGGGGCTTTAAAGGAGCTTTTGGCCTTGACTCCACAGCCCAGACGAGAAAGCCCCTGACAATTGTTCCAGGCCAAAGCCGAGTCAACTGACTCCTTCTGTATCCGCTGCATGATTGCTAACCATGGTCCTGAATGAAAGCTACTGAACACACTGGATCAGCAACTCTGCCCCTGTCCAGGGTGCTGTCTCGCCTCAGCACCACCAACACCAGAACCACAGGCCTGCTCATCTCCAGCTCAAGTTAGGCCACCACCTCCTCGCAGTGGTGGAAGCTGTGACGGATCAGGACCCCTTGCCTCGTTTCAACCAACCTCCACTTGGGGCAGGTGATTTTGCTGTCTCTCTCCAATGGGTGAGATGGGATGATCCAATTGCTCGCACAATAAAGGGCTCAAGGAACCTCCCTCTACTCAAAAGAAGAGGCTGCCCGTCGCATCTCTGCATGGTCGCCCGCTCCCAGTCAGAACTCGTGCAGAGACACAAAGGTGTGGGATTCCTTCTGAGGCCAAGTCATTCTCTTACACACTCTCAAAAGAAAACATTTTGGGGTGTGGCCAAGAAAGAGGCATCCAGTTTTAATTCAGGAAACACTACCTACGAAACACTGCTCTGTGCTTGACATTAAAAGGAAAATGTCAACTTCAAGAATATCTGAAGGGACTAGCCCACCACATGCAGAAACACAAGGCAGTCTACAAAAAAAACAAAACACAACCCACATGGAGCTCATGTATATTGGGCAGAATTCTGCGACTACAGCCAGGGAGAGCAGGGTTCAAATCTCTGCTCGGCCATGAAACTCACCAGGTGGTGGCTGTGAGCCAATTGTTAGCTCTGGGGATAGCTTACCTCACAGGGTTGTTGTGAGGACAAAATAGCAGTGAGGGTGGCAGGGGGAGCCTATGATTTCCAGCCTGAGCTTCTTGGGAAGAAGGGTGAGGCTAAAACATAGCCAGAAATAAACAGAAATGTTGGTGTCTGAAGTGGGTAAACCGAAAGGCATCGCTTTTGCACACACCAATTAACAAAAGGTTACCGTCTGCTGGGAAGTTCTTGTGCTCAGACTTTGCTGAAGTCAACAGGAGCTGTGCAAAGTCAACCCACATGTGCAAAGAAAACCAGGGCACGGTTAAGGACTGTTTTACAAAGCACCCTTAAGAGAGTACCCCTTCAATTTTTTTTGGGGGGGGGACATCCCCAGAGACATCATTCTGAATTCCTTGAGGGGGGATTTGTCTCATGCTGCATTCTGGAGGGAGAGAGAGAGAAGAGGAGAAAGAAAGAAGAGAAGGGAAGGGAAGGGAAGAGGCAGAGCACCTCAAACACAGTATCTGATTTTGACAAGGAGCCAGGTAAGGCTGCACAGCTAAGGAGGATAATGAGCTCATGTCTTCAAGCAATATTCCATCCTGGACAAGCCTCCTTCACCAGCAACTGTCAAGAATCTGTTCCAGAGGGAACAAAGTTTGCAAACTCACCATCGCGTGGGAGCACAGACTGTTAAGACGGAGGTCATCAGCCTTTTTTAGCCTGTACCTATTAGTTAGATTTATAGCCCACCTCTATCCTAAAGGCTTGGGAAAGATAAATTCCTGCCTCTTCCTCCCCCCCCCAAATGATAATAAAGGCCACATCCGTACCATTCAATTTGGTTTTGATTTGATATTTACATCCCACTTTTCTGACAACAATGCTGAGTCCAACGCAGCTCACAATAAGAACAGCATTAAAAAAACCAGCAAATGTTACACTTGCCATAATCATACCAAAAACACAATAGCATATAAGTAAGGCCAATGAGGGGGGGAAACCAAATAAACACACCCAACAATTTGTTGTTGTTGTTCAGTCATTTAGTTGTGTCCGACTCTTCGTGACCCCATGGACCAGAGCACGCCAGGCACTCCTGTCTTCACCCAACAACTAATACAATCCAACAATTAATTAATTAATTAATTAACAATTAATACAATCCAATATGAGCTCCTAGTGATCCATAGTGTCAGAAACAGGTGCTGAACACCAGTCCTGTGGCAACGGACATCTTCTCTCTGGGAAAGGACTTCTTCATCCTGGGAAACAGCAGACTCCCAGGCAAGAAGATCTTTCTATGTTGTGGTATAATAGTTATACCTCAGTTCCAAGAGTTCCCTGGCCTGGGAAGGGCAGATTGTTAAGTTGCACTGGGAATTGTAGTTCTAGGCAGAGTCCCCTAACAGCTCTCAGTACTCTTAACAGACTACAGCGCCCAGAATTCTTTGGGGGAAGCTTTGACAGTTTAAAGTGGTATGATAGTGTTTTAATGGCGTGGTAGTGGCTGTGCCCAAAATTTCAAGCAATTCACTGGAATTTCCCCCAGGGGCTTTCTTCGCAGAGCTCCTAAGATTAGCTCAAACAGACAGGTTTGCATGACTTCTGGAAGGTTCCCAAGCTAGGACTCTGGGTAAGTTTGCAAGTTACACAGTTGGAAAGCAACACCTGAATGAAGAACGCACCTGTTGTCAGAATCCAGTGTCTGATATTTTCATTAAGAAGGGGACCCCCTCAGCAGACAGAGGAGACGGTAACAGGCAAAGGAAAAAGGCAGGGCTGTACCCAATGATAATCTTACTCAGAGTAGAAACCTTTGAAATTAATAGCAGAAAGAAGGCTGAGGAGCAGGTGGTGAGAATGACACTAAAGGTAGCCTCATAGGGAGAGGGGGGTTCCCAAAGTAACCCTACTCCCAAATAATACCTGGGATTGTATCCATATACTGTGTGTTCTACGTAGAGTAGACTCACTGGAATTAATGGACCTAAGTTGATCATTTCCATTAGCTTTAATGGGTCTATTTGGAGTAGGACTAGTATCAGATATGACTGTAGGAGTCAACACTGAACACTGGTAGTTCAGATCGATAATTAAGGAGTGCCTGTGGATGACCTATTGATAAACCTATCATCTGAATAATGCTTGCAAGCTTTGAAAATGACCTGCCACTCAACAGCCATGAAATTTACTAATTAATTAATTTCTTTAAACATTTACACCTGCCTTCGTGCTACAACCAAGGTGCCTGATGCTGGAAAATGTCTGGTAATATTTTGGTCCTGGAGGATGATAAATACTGTACCAGGAGAAGGATCTCTGCTCCAAGCCTCATTCTCCAGAGATGATATGCCCTATTTACTACTACTACTACAACTGCTACTTTAAAAAAAGATTTCTGTTCATCGTGGCTTTTTCTGCACATCGCAGAGAGCAGTTTCAAGCATTTAGGTATGGCAGGGAGGTGTAAGACATTTGCATTGCCTGTTTCGATGGCTTTCCTGCAAACATGAGACTAGAACTGTCTGCATGTAAAGCAGGGAATGTGGCCCTCTGGGCCTCTCTACATGGCCCTTGGAACTCTTCCTTAGGCCACACCCCCAGAGGAGGCCACACCCCTCACCAGCCCTACAAATTGTTTTTCAGCCTGGTTGAAATCCGTCCTTCAACAGTAACCATACCTTGTGCAGAACAAGTAGGGGAACCTTTCTGGCCAGCCCACCAGTCAATCACATGACATCATCATGACACGGTATGATTGGCAGGCGGGTTGTCTTGCCCACCTGTCAAAATCCCTTGTGTGGGGTTTCCAAGTGCCCAACAGCTAGTGCAAGCGAACCACAGAGCAAGGCGTGTTGGCCAGTTTTCTGCTTGGCACTTTGGGCACAGGGTTGGCTGGGTGGTTCTTTCTCCCCTCCTCCTCCTCCTCAGCTGGCGCGGGATGGGGAGAAAGAGACTTGCCTTTTGAAAGCACTGACTGCGTGTGGGAGAAGACCCTCTCACAGCTGATGCATTTAAAAAAAATAAAAACCTCCAGGGTGCTTGCTATAGCTGCATACAGGAAACAGGCACGCAGGCAAACCGAGCAGGATTTCACACACGCCCACCCCACTCATAAGCTGATGAGCGGGGGCTTAAATCCTGCTGGGAACAGGTGCGTTCAGCCAACGCAGAAGTTTAACCCAGCTCTCCCACCTGTCAGCTGACGTCATTCGTGGATTCAAAGGTGGGTGTGGCTGGGGGGGGTTAAATGGCCTCACAGGCCAAAGATTAGCCTATTTGGCCAGAGGTTGTCATCCTCACCCAACAATGTAGAAAGCTCTGCATTTTGTAGCGGCTAAAATACAGTGGTACCTCGGGTTAAGAACTTAATTTGTTCTGGGGGTCCGTTCTTAACCTGAAACTGTTCTTAACCTGAGGTACCACTTTAGCTAATGGGGCCTCCTGCTGCCGCTGCACAATTTCTGTTCTCATCCTGAAGCAAAGTTCTTAGCTCGAGGTACTATTTCTGGGTTAGCGGAGTCTGTAACCTGAAGCGTCTGTAACCCGAGGTACCACTGCTGTACAAAGAAAGGAGTCAGGTACGTGACTCCGCCCACTTCTGATTCTGAACCCGCCCACCACTCATGCGGCCCCTGCAAGGCTGCGAAGGAGGGGATGCGGCCCTCAGGGGTGGGTGGGGGAAATGTTCCCTGCTCCTGAGGTAAAACAAGTAAGTGTTTGAATTCAAGGTCTCTTTATCCCAAGATAATGGAGTATCAAAATGGAGGAAGGCAGTAGCCTGGTGCCAGAGCACCTGTAATGCCTGCAGAGGGTTCAAGGGTCAATCCCCAATGGCACCTCCAGGTAGGACTGTGAGAGACTGCTGCCAGTCAGGGTATACAATACTGAGCTAGATGGAGCAATGGTCTGATTGGGTATGGTGCTCCTTTCTATGCCGCTCCCCAGTTTGATGGAAAGGCAACCCCGATTAGATTGGCGACCCATTCCTCCGCACGTCTCCTTTGGGGACAGCAAGGATCAAAACCCAATCAATTGAGAGGGAGGCTATTTAAAAGACAAAAAAGAAATCTAACTTTAATAAAAAAAATAGCAGTGTGTGTGAGAGAGAGAATCAAACATGCAAACTGATCAATCTATTTTCCTCCCGTCGGCTTTGCGGACTAATCCCAGCCTATTTCTTCTCTGACACAGGCGAATGCGATCTGTCGTGTTCTGCCAAGTGAATTCACGGCCAGGGGAAAGGGGGGGGCGGCCGCCGCTGCTGGTTTAATGGAGTGCAGACGCTCCGTGGCCCTTTTTCCTTCTCTGCTGCTCGCCAGCCCTTTTTCTCCGTATTCCCAGCGGCAGCTAGCAAACACACACTCACACGCTCAGATATCCACATGGCTTTTGAAGTGTCTGCCGCTGACTTCCAGCAGCTTGAGTGAAGAAATTGATCCACCCCAGCAGTAATCCATCTTGCTAAGGCCTCGGGGCTGCTGTGTCCACCTGCGTCAGTTTTCCACATAACAAATTCTCTCAGACAGACGCGGCTTTGACGATAAGCCAGGCTGATGCTCCTCTCTTTAAGGCCCCAGAGAGGGCCGGCGTGACCTCTCCCCTCTGGGGGAAGGAGGTCAGCTGGGAGAGGCTTAATGTGGAGGAAACAGAAGGGTCAGAGCTGAAGATGCTGGCAAGGAGAAGAAAACGGACATCTCGAGGCTGCATGGGAGGGCCTCCCCCCAATATAAATGGTCCTCCTATCCATCCTGCCTGTTGCATTTCCTCCTTAGGAACTCCGGTCACAAGTACAATTGCCACAAAGGAATTTCTCCTCTCAAGGGCACTTTTGGGAAAGGAAAGGTCTTCGCTTCTTAGGCAGGCGTAGGAAGAGAAGGGTTTTGGCCGCTGCTCGGCTGAGCTCCTAATCCTTTAGGATAGCATTGACTCAAATAACCACTCCCACCTCCTGCTCTGTCTCATCAGGACACTCACCTGTCCCACACACCTACTGCTCCTTTGGCCGGGGCAGGTCACCGTCCTGACAGAAGGCACTTTTGCCCTTGTGTGCCTCTTGCATTTATATTGCTTTTAATCGGGGGGTTTTAAGGGTTAAAGCTTTCAACTTTTTTTTTTTAATGATAATTTTATTGTTTTATTCCGTTTGTTAACTGCTTTGAAGTATACAAAATTATGCTTTTCTGGGCAGATGCCCACGCAAAACAGCTCAGGCACAAAACCAACACAAGGACAATAATACAAACTTTGCATTACGAATGATAATGCCAGGGGTGGAATCAACTACATTTCTGCATAGCTTTTTCCTTGCGCCTGGATTCAACCCTCTGCATTGATCCCTTAAAGAGAGCTGACCCAGATGATCAAGGGTTGTTTCCAACTAAGTTCTACTCAAAGCAGACCCCTTACCCTCTGAGTAGCATGGGACACAACCCCAAACAACCACAATCATCCGTTTAAAGAAGTATCATGCCACTTCAAGCGCCACGGCTTCCCCCAAGAAATCCTGGGAGGTGTAGTTTGTTAAGGCTGCAGGGTGCTGTAAGGAGACTCCAGTTCGCCTCACAAAGTTGCTATTTCCAGAGTAGCCTAATGATCAATCCCTCTTCCCAGGAAGCTCTGGGAATTGTAGCTCTGTAAGGGGAATAGGGGTTTCCTAACAACTCTCAGCACCCTTAACAAACTACAGTTTCCAAGATACTTCGGGGGAGGTCGTGACTGTTTAAAGTAGTATAACAGTACTTTAAATGTGTAGTCCTGATGGGGTGCAGATCTTCATTGCTTAGAAAAATTCACACTACCTGATTCCCAGCAGCAGCTCACGGGACTGCATTACCATGCATTAGTTGATCACAGACCAGCCTGCAGAAATGTCTGAGGCTGTGGAATTACTACAATCCCTGTTGAAGTTCTGAGCCATTTAAATATAAATGTGATTAAATCGATTTTTCCTCTTCTTTTTTCTTTTTTTAAAGGCAACGGCGATGAGGAAGCTTAGATAAACATCCCCCATGGACCAAAAGACCTTTGATTAAAATCGCAAAAAGGGGCCACAGATCGGTGGGAGAATATCCGCTTTGTATGCAGAAGGACTTGGTTTCGATCCCTGGCATCTCAAGGTAGGAATGGGAATTATCCCCTATCTGAAATTCCGGACAGCTGCTTCCCATCAGATAAGACAACCCTGAACTAGATGGACCTGTGGCCGGGCTCTGCACAAAGCAAATTCCTATGTTTCTGTGTCTTAAGAAAAGGACCACAACTCAGTGGTAGAGAGTCTGCTTTGCATGCAGAAGGTCCCAGGTTCAATCCCTAGCATCTCCTGCTAAAAAAAAGAACCAGGTATTAGGTGACAGAAAAGGCACCTTCTCTGCCTGTAACCCAAGGGAGCCACTGCCAGTCAGAATAGACAACACCAACCTAGATCAGACATATATTTCAGCCTGTATAATAGTCTGGTCTGGCAGCTTCTGAGGTGCCTGTGACAGAAGCAATTAGCAGCAATTTCCAAATGAAGGACTGAGTGCCCAGAAGGAAGAGACCCATTTCTGAGCCCTGGGGGGTGGATAAAGGGGAGACCAGGCCCACAGGAGGCAGTATTGACTGGCCCATCCCATAACTGCAATGAGATGCCTACTCAACATGTTGGGAGTCAATCAAGAAATCCCAAGAATACCTTTTAGAGTCTGAGAATGAAGCATGCTTTGAATTTTAAACCGAGAAGAAGAAAAAAACTGAGCCCAACTGCATCTAAACTTTGGAAAACACTATAACGACAGTCTCCCACAGGATTTGAAGGACAGTCCCGATCGTTACTCTGCATTTTCACTTCCAGCTTTATCGCCCTGAAGTGTTCCGGCAATTATTAAAACTGCAGACTAGAAACACTTCCAGATCCCTTTACGTGTTATTTGGAAGTGTAGATGGGGGGGGGACGCGGGGAGGGGGGAGCCCACAAAATATAGCACCCGACCGAAGCACTGTGGTGTGGGCGCCCAAAGAAGTGGTTAAAGCCTGCTAAGAAGGTCATTAATCTGTATTAAGCAATCTTGCGAGCACTCATAGAATATTCATGATCATTCCAACTCCTGAGGGGGGAAAGGGGTGGTAAGAGAATGTGGAAGATCAGTGCAGCCGCTCTGACGGGAGAGAAATGTTCTGTTTGGCTAAGAGGATGGCTTCATGTGGTGCTGAGGGGAGAGGATGAGCTTCAGTGAACAGAGGTGTTCTGGCAGGGAAGGCATGGGTTCAGAAAGATGGTATTCCAACATATATCTTGCATGCAAAAGGCCCCAGATTTGGTCCCCAGCATATTCAGGTAGGGCTAGGAAAGACCTCAGCCTGTCGCCCTTGAGAGCTACAGCCTTCACATAGTGCACTGCTGAACTCTGGAACTCACTCCCGCAGGAGGCAGTGATGGCCACCATCTTGGATGGCTTTCAAAGGGGATTAGACAAATCTAAGGATAAGGCCATCAATGGCTGCTAGCCATCAATGGCTATTGATCTGCCTCCATGGTCAGAGGCAGTAATGCTTCTGAATACCAGTTGCTGGAAACTGCAAGCGAGAAGAGTGCTCTTGTGTTCCAGTCCTGCTGTCAAGATTTCCAGAGGCATCTGGTCGGCCACGATGAGAACAAGATGCTGGACTAGATGGGCCACTGGCCTCATCCAGAAAGGCTCTTCTTATGTCATTATACAAATCTGGGCTGCAATGCAGAGCAGAATAATTGAATTAAAAGCCTCTACCTTTTACACCAGGGTTTGAGAACCACTGGTGTAAAACCACTGGCACTCCAGGTGTTGTTGAATCACAACTCCCATCCTCCCTGAACACCAAAGTCCAACAAGATCTGGGGGGCCATAGGTCGTCCCCCCACCATACATACAGAAGGGAGTGCATCTCCTAAGATGATACATGTGTGCATCCTTCAACAATAAAAGATATAATGGTTCTTTTGTTCAAACCATTTTTCCCCCACATGCGAATATATGCAGATTTAATCAATTAGCCGATTAGGGCAAAGTAAACACACACACACAACCCCTAGGAAACCAAAGCTCAGCCTGCAAACCTAAGCCCTGATTATACCACTAAAGGAAATGGAAGAAGAGAGCGGGGCAGGGAGAATTTACAATGCTTTCATTTTTAATCAGTTAACTGGTTCTCAATGCGAGAGAGTGAAAAAGAAACCATCTCCCATCCTTGCCCCAGGATGCCCCCAAAGCTAGCAAGCGGCAGACGACAATCCCAGTATTTATGGGGCTGACAAGGAAGAGAGAGTGGTTTTTCCAATATTTAATTTATCAAGTGGTTCTGCTTTACCTCTTGCGTCACTGCTGGGAGGAGCAGAGGGTTTATGAGGCTGTAAAGAGGAGGCCTTTCTGCAGAGCCTTCCGATACGAGGTTGTGTGGGCAGGAAAGAAAGTGCCCCCACGACGTTTCCACAGCTTACCCAAGATGGAGTTAGTTAGGGTTGGTGAGGTGCCGCAGCTCAGTGGTTAGAGCACCTGCATTGAAAGAATGTTTCTGCTGAAATCCCTGGCTTCTCCAGCAATGCCCGCAGGTGTCCCTTCTCTGAAACTCTTAAGAGCCTCTGCCAATCAGTGGGGACAATTCTGAATTAAGACAGGCAATGATTTGACTCAGCGGGCCGGATTCTCACCTGAGAAACCTTGTCAGTGGAAACCTCCAAACAGACCTGCTGCTGGAATGGGGCTTTCTCTGCTCCCTTCCCACCACGCTCCCCAAAATTCGCTCAGGGTGTGCATTTTGGTAGACTCCCCAAAGCAGCACAGGGAGGAAAGAGGAGGTATTGTTCCATCTGCTGCACAAGCTGAAAAGTTTGCACAGACAGAACAGTGTGGCGTTGAATTCCACACAGTATATGGCAGCTTCCTATAAAACTGAGGAAGGGCTTTGTGCTTTGCATGAAGAAGCTCCTGGGTTCAATCCCTGGCATCTTCAGGTACGGCTGGAAGTGCCTCTTGCCCAAAACGCTAGAGAGCTACTGACAGCCAGTGTAGACAATACTGACCTAGATGAACAAATGGTCTAGCAGCGTTTCGGCTGTCAAAGGTGCTTCTTTCCCGCCCACTCCTCCCCAAAACTGCCAACTTTGGACATCTGCTGAGGGCTGCGCGGGACTGAGAGGTTCAGCTTCCTTTGTGACAAGTCTGGCGAACAGCTCTCGGTTGTCGGAAAAGGAAGCACCTTCAGAGCCTAGGTCTCTCAAGTCTGCGGAGAGTCTGGGCCAGGTCTGGTGGCCAAAAGGATTAGGACAGGAAAATGGATGGCATAGCAGCAGGCTGCTGAGACATCAGAGGAGCCCACCCGGGTGTGAAAACAGCCTGGGAAATGAGCGCGGAGGCGTCATTAATTATCGATAACGCCTGCGCACAGTAGATAAACAAGCCAGCACGCCCAAGGAAGCAGGTTGTTGGAACGATCGCAGCACCTCTCTTTAGAAACCGCTCACACATACATACACACACACACCCCGCTCAAGTCTTCTGTGGCTGGCTGCACCCCCACTTTCACTAAACTTCTCCTCCGCCGCCAGTAGCTCTACATTTGCAGTGCCCTGAAGGCTCACCCAGAGCTGCAGGGCACGATTAGAGAAGGCATTCGCTGTGCCCCAAGAGAGTTCCTCGCCTTGCAAAGCAGCAGCGCGAGATTCTGCTGAAGCACACTCTGTGTGTGTGCGCGCGCATGTGTGTGACCCATATTTTTCGAGCCTGGCTCATTCCTCATTTAGGAGGAAAGCCGGGAAATGTTTGTGTGTGTGTGTGTGTGTGTGTGTGTGTGTGTGTGTGTGTCACAGAGATAAAGTGTGCAAACCAACCCTTGGCGTTGGCTTCACCGGCTGTTGTTGCTCTCAACTCCAGAGTGCTCCTTAGAATCACTGAAAGGGACCCTTCGAGGCCGTTTAGATCAATCCGCAGCTGAATGAAAGGACCTTGTGGTGGTGGCATCCCAGAGTCAGATGGCCGGCTGGCCTCTGCTTCAAACCCCACGGTGAAGGAAAGCCCATCCCTGCCTGACGCAGAGTCAGTTCCATTTTCTAACACCTCCTAACATCTCCTAACGTTCAGCTGAAATCTGCTTCTTCCATAGTTTCCACCCGTAGCTTCTGGTCTCTGGAAGAACAGAGAACATGCCCACTACATTTTCTGCATTGAAGCCCTATGGAATCCACTTCCCACAGGAGACAGTGATGGCCAACCAACATGGATGGTTTGAAAAGAAGATTAGGCAAATCTATAGACTCTCCTTCCTTGGAGGTTTTCAAGTAGAGGTTGGATGGTCACTTGCCATGGATGATTTAGCTGAGATTCCTGCATTGCAGGGAGTTGGACTAGATGACCCATGGGGTCCCTTCCAGCTCTCAAATGCTATGATTCTATGATCCTATGGGAGGACAAGGCTATTGACAGCTACTAGCCATGTTGGCAATGCTTTCCCTCTGTCTGAGGCAATATGCCTCTGAACACCAGTTGCTGGGAATCACAGGTGAAAAAAGGTGATGTTAGATTCAGGTCCTGCTTGTGGGTTTCTTATAACGGACACCTGGTGGCCACTTGGAGCACAGGACACTGGACTAGATGGGCCTTTTGACCAGATCCAGCTGCAGGGCTCTCTTATATTATTATTGTTGTTGTTGTCACCATTATTATATTTATTTTTTACATCCCGCCTTTTCCCCAGACTTGGGTTCAAGGTGGCTTATTTATCATACTGCCCTTGGGTGGCTTTAAAAGGGGATCGGGACAAATTCAAGCTAGGATAAGGCTAGTAGCAGCTGCTTGTTCAGATTATTTATATAATGCCTCCCCTATTTTTAGAGGCTCATTAAGAAAATAAGGCAGGAGGAGAAAGGCGAGTCCAAAACACCTGGAAGGCATTGCAGTGGCTATGCTTGACTTGGGTGATTGACAGATGGAAAGGTTTTGCCTTTCCAGCATCAGATTGGTTGGGATTACCACTTCCAACTTGTAATGGCCAGAGGGGGAAGACAGACTGAATCCGGCTGCTGGAGTCAGTTTGCTTCGGAATGCCAGCTTCTGTGAATCACATGGGTAGAGTGGTTTTTGCATTTGGGGGTTGTTTCCAAGGCCCTTGTACGGGATGGGGTGGGGGAGCACTGCAACACACACACACACACACACTGCAGGAGGAGGGCTTGTAGTACAGTTTCTCCTCACCATCCCTGCCAAGGATGGAAAGCAAGAATATCAATGTGGAACCCTTGGCTTCTGCTTCCTTTCCAAGCAGGTTGTATGTGGATTGGTTCAAGAGAGGAGGGGCAAGCAAATGGGCATGCCCTGCTCCACCCACTTTTACTTCTGGCCCCGCCCACCATGGTCATGTGGCTCTCAGAAGGTTGCTGAGAAGGGAGGAGAATGCAGCCCATTGGGAATGGTTCCTCGCCTGTGCTCTGGCCACCCCACCACACTTGCCAACTCAATAAAACAAATCCTTACACATCCTTACAAATGGGCCGTATCAGCAACAGCTTCCCCAAGCTACCAATTTAGTTCTTCTCAAGGGGCTTCCACCCATGCTTGCTGCTGTCATCCGTTATCATCTATGCAGACAAAAGTCATAAAAACACTTCCTCCCAAAATGTGCAGGCCAGTGTGGTCTCCTGGTTTTGTACATCCATTCCCCTTTATTGCTATTATTAGTATTTTTTAAAAAAGAAGCCCTACTAACAATTATTGCAGTCTTTCAAGTGGATATGGTGCCTTGTTGCCCTTGGTTACACGAAAAAAGGAAGGTAAAAGGGGGGGGGTTCCGTGTCCCACTGGACCAGCTATGTTAACCTGACGTAAATTGTTCTTAACATGTGCCAAGTTGGAGAGAGGAAAAGGCAAGAGCTGAAATTTCACATGATGCAGGATGAGACCAGTTTGAAGGCAGAGGCTGCAGGCACACCATACATATTAAAGCACATTCTCCCCCATCCTCCAAGAATCCTGGGACCTGTAGTTTACCCATTGCAGAGCTACAATTTGCCACAAACTACAGTTCCTAGGATATGTGGTGCATTTGCAGCCAAAATCTCTGAGCCCGGGGCACTAGAGACTCCACCTGAGACATGGGGAGTTGGGGAGGGCTGCTTCATTGTGCATAATGCACCACCATCCTGGCATTTTGCAACTGGCAGCCTGGTGCAGAATCTGGCTCCCCTGCCAAGGATCTTAGCTTTTGAAAATGTGAACCAAGCTTCTAGCCCTCATGGGTGCTGCTTGGGGAAGAATGCTGCACCTGCTGAAGCAAAGTTGAGTGTGTGTGCGGGGAGTGGGGAAGCAAGCGCTTATTGGGCAGTGTCTGTGATGTCTCCATTTCAAGTCCTCTTGTCCCCTTGCCTACACCACATCAGGGCCTCAAATACATGCCAGGCATCTGCACTCACAACCCAGCCTTGTAGCATTTCCACATAAGATAAGATCACCCAAAAAATTAAAAGGAACATTGTCCTAAATTTAAAAGGGGAAAGAAAGGGCAATACCGTTGTTTTTCTTCAAGAAGCAAAGCAGCTCCGCAGCAAGCCAAGAGATGTGAGGCACAATATGCTACAGACTCCTCCTCAGAAAGAGATTGTGCCTAGTACATAAGGGCAAGATGTGTTGTTGTTTTTTAAAAAATGCAACATGTCATCTGGATAGGCTTGGTTTATTAATATTTCACAGCGTCAAGATGCAAGCTACACCTACGTTCATTTTTATTTTTAAACAAGACACCCTGGGTCCAATTATAGATTAATCACATTTTGTTTATCATGGCATCCGTCGCTTTCCCATTCTGACAAAAGATAAAGAGAGGAATTAATAAACCATTAGTTGATTGCTGCTTTTTAAATTGGTTTGAACACCAGTATGTTTTGAATTGAGGGTAAGGGGACTAATGCATGGAAAGTTACAAACAAGCATTTATTTTACCTATCTGAAAAACTGTTTCTCAGGTAAAATCATCAGTGGAGTCTAAAAAACAAGTAAATTGGTATTTCCTGTGATTCCACCCATACCCACCAGGTTCCATTTGGGCTCCGCCCAAAACCTGCCATTTTCCATTCTGGTTCTAGGCCTCTCTTACTGTCATAAATATTCGGGAGCGAACACTTTTTCTCACTCACCCACTGCAGTGATACCCCAATAATCCCTCCCCCCCCCCATTTTGAAATCCTGTCTCCTATATTATCAAATAAGGGAGGCTTATAATTTAGATAAGAAGGTTGGTTTCCAGGAGGAAAAATCAAAATTGGAAACAGAATTGTTAGATCCTAAAACTAAGAATCTATCAAGAATGTATAACTTGCTGTTGAAATGGAATACACAAGATGAAACGGTTAAATCTGTTATGATTAAATGGGCACAAGACTTTGGACTTAACATTATGTTTGCTGACTGGGAACAGTTATGGACCACAGGTATGAAGTTTACGGCTTGTAATGCCTTAAGAGAAAATATAATGAAAATGATTTACAGGTGGTACTTAACCCCAGTCAAGCTAGCAAAAATCTATCATTTGCCAGATAGTAAATGTTGGAAATGTAAAGAGACTGAGGGCACATTCTTTCACCTTTGGTGGACATGCCCAAGGATTAAGGCTTTCTGGGAAATGATATATAATGAATTGAAAGAGGTATTTAAATATACCTTCCTGAAGAAACCAGAGGCCTTTCTTCTGGGCATGGTCGGCCAATTGGTGCGAAGGGAGGATAGAACTTTTTTTATGTATGCTACAACAGCAGCAAGAATACTCATCGGAAAGTACTGGAAGACGCAAGAATTACCCACCCGAGAAGAATGGCAGATGAAAGTGATGGACTACATGGAACTGGCTGAGATGACTGGCAGAATTCGAGACCAGGGAGAAGGGTCGATGGAAGAAGATTGGAAAAAATTTAAAATTTATCTTCAAAAATATTGTAATAGAAAAGACTGTTAGAAAGATGTTGGAAAAAGAAAATTAGGTCGTTTTGGTAGATATGATATAAAGGATTAAGCAAAAATGAGTTGATGAAATTGATGAAACAGAGGATGATTAACTACATTATACTAAATTAAAATACGTAAATGAAAATAAGGTTAGAAGGATTTGCTGGAAATACGATCTGAACTAGAATACAAAATTGGGAGGTGAGAGGAGGTCATGGAAATAAGTAAAGGGAAAAGGTTATGTAAAGGTTTAATCTGTTTTTGTTCTATTTTAACTCAATGCATTTTTATATCTTTTGTTTCGTCTTTTTTTATTCTATTTTATTGTTCAATTTTTTTCTTGTTATATTTTCGCTTTGTTATGGTTAAATTTTTCTTTGTATTCTGTATTGTTTTTTCTTCTTTTTTTGTAATTTTAAACTTGGAATAAATATCATTTAAAAAAAGAAAGAAAGAAAGAAATCCTGTCTCCTCAATTGACCTTTGCCCTCATCAGTTTTGATTTAATCCCCATTACTTATGGACAGTTTAAGCTGCCCAACAAATGACTCTGGCGGGAACCAAGCAAAACACTTTGCTACAAAAATGTGCCCCATCTGCAAACTGATCTGCACTTTGCAGGGACAGTTCAATTTCTCTGGAAGGCACCTGCAGAATGTTTCTCAAACTTTGCTAAGTGATGAAGGTCCTCCACTGCCAGATGACAGTGGAGCTTGATTTTTAACAAATCCTCATCTAATTGTTCAAACTGATAAAGGTATACTCTGCTAAAACTGAACTGCTTGATAGCTCAGCTCTGAGCTCTTGCCAAGCACACTTTGCAGGTGTATCACTCAATATTTGAAAGATTCTCCAAGTTGGCAGGGACAAGAACTCGAGCAGCTGAAAGTGTGGCAGTTTCAAAGTCTGGAACACACTAGTGCAGGAGTCAGCAAACTTACCGTGCCTCGGTAAGCGCCAATCGTGCAGCGGGCCGAGGGGCGGGGGAGTGTGTGCCCATACATGTGCGCACATGCTATTTCCGGCACACTTCCGGGTCGGAGAAGCACCGGAAATAGCTTGTGCACATGTGCATGGGCCTCCTCCGACCCGGATGTGCACCAGAAATAACGCTTGCGCATGCGCACAAGCTATTTCCAGTGCTGCTCCGACCCAGAATGGGCAGCCACACAGCGCAGCGCCAGTAAGAGCGGGAGGCGGGTGTAATGAGTATGGGTTGCTTGTGCGTAAGTTGCCGCCTCTCCTGGCTTTGTTGCCTTGCTAAACCTTTCAGTCTGGGCAGCCCTTCACTTCGTGGCTGCCTCAGTCGCTAGCAGAATCCGTCAGTGGGCATTTCTTAAACCTTTTCCAACATAAAAGTTGTTTGACACCCAGTCTCCTCCTACTCTCTCTGCGCGGAAGTCTTCTGCGCAGGGAGGGCGTGGGTAGCGGAGGACCCGTGCTCTCCCCGCTGGTGTCCGGTGAAGAGTCTGGGAGCCCTCTCGCCGCTTCCCCCATCTGCCCCTCTTTATTCCTGGTGTTGCGCTGAATTGCTTCCCCATCTGCTGAGCTGCCTCTCTCCCTGCTGGGCCCTTCTCCAGCATCATTTGAGAGCCTTCCCTCCGCCTCTAGCTCCGATGTCAGTTCCCTGACAGCGGGGGTCACCGCAGACCGGATAAACGAGTCCCTCGGGCCTTATCTGGCCCACAGGCCTTAGTTTGGGGACCCCTGCGTCGGTGGAAGAAGATTGGAAGAAATTTAAAGTTTATTTACAGAAACATTGTAAAATTAAGGAATGTTAGAAGGATGTTGGAATGAAGTAATGTGGTTTTAGCAGAAATGCTATAAAGGATTAAGAAAAAATAGATTGTTAAATGGTGAAAGGAGGGAAAGTAAAGTTACAATATATTAAGATAAAATAGAGGACAAAAACTGGAAAAGATGGAAAGGACTTGCTGAAATAGCTAACTGAACTAGAATACAAAAAAAGGGAGGTGTGAGGAGGTCAAGGAAACAAGCAAATGAAAGATAAATTATGGGAAGATTTATTGTATATATATTTTTCTTTTTTCTTTTTTTCTTTATTGTGATGTGATGTTCTGTTTTTCTGTTTAATATGCTGTTTTCTATTTTTTCTTTTTGTAATCTTTTAAATTTTAATAAATATTATTTTTTTTAAAAAAAATAGTTTGGGGACCCCTGCACTAGTGTCTTTGCAGTACCTCCTCTTCTGCACCATCATCTAAATTCACCTTGGGGGTGGGCGGACATACTTTACAGTTTCAAACCCATCACCATTGCTTCTCCCTCTTTGTCAATTATGACAAGTCTTCTCTATGCTTCTTGGTTTCAAAACTCAAAGACAACATATAATTTTGACAAGGGCTCACAAAACTCCAAAAGTGCTCTCTTTTTCTTCAAGGGGAATACAAGAAACCCATTAACAATCTCTTGCCAGTTCAGTGGGCATGAGGATGCAATTTGCTAAGGCCGTATATATGTATCCTGATATTAGGGAAAAGCTGCATGAATGCAAACCACAGCCTGCTAGGGACCCGCCTGGTGCAGTATCTGTGCACAAGGTAGGTTTGCTTTGGCAGTAGCAGTGAATTTAAATGACATTTATATTTAACATACATGTATATATACATGGGCTGGCATAAAAGCTAAGTGCAGAACACAGCCAAGATTTCTCACTTACCACATACAGCTTCCTCTTACTGGGCTGCATGGCTTTACAAGGAAGATAGAAAAGCCGGAAAATTCGGCAAACACCGCCACCAAGATTTCATTCTGACTCCACCCACGCACCCTCCAAGATTCCATTCTGACTCCGCCCATGCCCCCGCCAAGATTCCATTCTGACTCCGCCCATGCTCCCCCCACCAAGATTACATTCTGACTCCGCCCATGCTGCCGCCAAGATTCTATTCTGACTCCGCCCATGCCCCCACCAAGATTCCATTCTGACTTTGCCCATGCTCCCACAAAAACTCCATGTTGGCTCAGCCCACACTCCCATCAAGATTTCATTCCAGCCTATGTTTCCCCACTTTCCATAGCTGCTTTCCCACTGCATTCCATGGAGGAAATGTACGCTCAGTACATGGAATCTGCAGACACAGTTTGGTCACAGGAAGGTGCAATGAGCGACATTGTATAACGAAAGGAGAGGGAAGGGTGGCATCCTAGACGATGGGAAGGGGAGAAAATTTGGAGGAGAGGGATAGAGGTTACAGTTGCAGACAATGTGCCCTAAAATTACTGGGGGGGCTCTCCGTCCCCCAAACACATGTCTCCTTGCTGCTGTTGCAAATGGATTATTCACTGTTCTGGTTTGTGGATAAACTGCCAATAATCCCTAAAAACCAGTTGAAAAAGTGATGCAATAGCTAGAGAGTTGTTTTCCGTTGGCAAGATTGGGGTGGCAGGTCCAAATGCCCTCTTCAGCCCTTGGGAAGTGACAGCATCGCATTCATGCACTGCAGAGTGCCTGTGTTTATACAGCAGCACACAGGGTTGCACACCATCATGTCTGAAGTAGGCATCTTCATCAAACTCACATCCATGCACCGGGGGAATCACCCCAAGAGGATGTGTGCAGCTTCACCAAATGAGACAGCGGGAGAGAGTCATCTTCTGTAAATGTGTGAAGGGCCCTCATCTCTGTCCTCATAGGGTTGCTTATCAAATTGGAATTTCACTGAAAAGTGCTCCAGTAAGGCAGAGAACAGGATGTTTGGCCTTGCAGAGAAAGACAGAAAAGTGGGACTCTCACGCATAAAGCAAAAAGAGTATTTTCTTTCCTTTCCTTCTTTTTTCCAAAAGGGCTGGGATCTGTGGACTTTTAATTGGTTTAAGGCGGCCTTTGCCAACCTGGTGCCCTCTGGAAGTTTTGGGTGACAGCACTGGCATCTCACAGCTCTGTTGGCTGGGACTGATGTGAGCTGGTGGTGCAAAACATCTGCAGGGCAGCAGCTTAGCCAAGACTGGTTTAAACAGTGTATCATGGTACTAATCATTGCCATCAGCAGCAGAGTAGCAGAAGCATCAATGAAGACTTTGAAAGACAGATATTTTAAAATATTGGGCGTTTTTTAAAAAAAGAACAGGGAGAACCTTAAGCAAAGCCTGAGGCTCTGGTACATAAAGTTTAAATAAATCATTTGATCTTTACATTTAAAGCTGTTCTGTCATTCAAGCAGTTGGAGGAGGGTTGAACAGAGTCTTTCCCCTACCCCTTTTGAAATCCTCACGACAACCCTGTGAAGTACACCAGGGCAGGAGAGAATGAGGTCCCCAGAATCACTCAGCAAACAGAGATTTGAACCCAGGTCCCTAGCCCAGTACCTTGTTGACGTCAGCACACTTTTGTATAATCATCAGTGTTAACGACATCACACACATTGCAACAAATATAGGTGTTTTTCTTAGATTACCGCTACTGGGAAATGTCTTTTCTCTCCAGCTGGCAAAAGCAGTATCAGACAGAACATTGGTGCACGATGCGCTCGCTCCGTGTGGGGAGGAAGGGGGAGGAGTCAGGAGCAACAAGGCAGGGAAATAGATCACTGGGTCAAAGGAGTGTTCCTTGCAGGAGGTATCAACTCCATCAGATCAGCTTTCAAGTACCGAAAACCAAATGTTAGGGGCAAGATCTGGAATTTGCTTTTGTCCCACTACTCACCGTCCTGTGGCGTCGGCAGCGGCTGTGGAAAATAGTACCCTGGTTTGTCTGCAAAACAAAAGATTGGGGGGGTGGCATTAGTTGAGAGATTCAAGAAAACACTTTGAGCCACACAGCTGTTGGCTGTTATTCCTCACTTGCACATGGCACTGTAACAAACCAGTATTCAGAAACATCAAGGTGAACTCCGAATCCCTCTCAATGATCTGCAGATCAACTCAGAAGTAAGTCCCGGTGACTGCAAAGGGACTTACTTCCAGGTGAGCATGCTGTGACTGCAATTGGAATGGTTTCTAGATCCTTCCATACTATCAAACCGTATGCCCTAAACACCAATCTACAAATGAGGGTGCTCGCTGCCTCCCTGAATGACTACCTGTTCTGGACCTGCTTCCTGCCAATCAGCCATGTCTTTGCAGCAGCTGTAATAGATGGATTCAATTATCATGTAGAGCAGGGTTAGCCATCCTGGGAGTTGCTGTGGGACCACGCCTCTCAACAGCAGAGTTGCTGTGGGACCACGCCTCTCAACAGCAGAGCCTAGCCAGCATGGCCAATGGTCACAGATGTTGGAAGTTGTAGTCCGGAGGCGACCCCCTGATGTATAGCAATGTGGCAAAATATGATTTGCCTTCAAACAGAGGCAAATCTGTCATGCCTCTGAATGATGCCCCATTCTGGGCTTGATACTTTCCAATGAGGAAGCCTACCAAGGACGGACACTCATGCAGAGTCCAAGGGGCAGGCTCCCTTGAGAGCAGGTCAATAAGGCTCCAAAAGTAAACCTTTTCTGGAGCCATGCCCGTCTCCGATGCTAATTCGGAATTAAAAAAACGCACACTGATGCTTAAGGGGACGCTGTTTGTATCCACACACAAAAGCACACACAAAAACCCAATAGTAAATATATTTCTCTTCTAGCACTGGGGGAGGTAAGGGATGTGACAGCAGCTGCCTTGGGCAAGTCAATCTGTCAAGGCCCCTCCTGACCCCAGCTGCGATGCAAATCAAACTATTTATTACCTATCGTGCAAGGGTCTCCCAAGACACTGATCCATCAAAGCCATTTGAGTTGATTGGTGACCTGTGTTTGCAAAGCTGCCGCTTGTTATCCAGTTTGGTTGGGGGAGGCCGGGAGAGGAAGGGGTGTCATAAAAGACAGGAGAGGCATAAGCAGCACTAAAACTGCCACCCCCACAACCCTGATCAAAAGAACCTCTTTCTTTTCATTCTGCAGATTCAAGGAGTAAAGGACCCACTTCGGGCAGCAAGAGTGGAGCAATTAAAAAGTGGAAAGATGCATGCTCTAATACGGCCCACCCTGTGTGTAGAAAGCTAGCATGTCACGGAGAAACCTGAGTCAAAAATACAACTAGGCAACATCTAGAAAGAACAGCATACTAGTTTGTTAGAAAAACAAAAAGGCTAACATACCCTATGTCTACCACTGCAATGTTTGAACCCTGTTTTTCAGAATTTGGTAAGAAATCAAGGCTCTAGTCATCTTGGCTGTGATGTTAGTTGGGTGTGTCCAGCAGTAATAACTATTTCCAGTGGTTGGAGGGGGGCTGCATTTAAATCATCATCACAGAGAATGCCCCGCCGTTCCTGTACAGAGCAATCCTATAAAAAGAGATCGCTCTCCAGAAATGTAAAACGAGTACAGCTTTTCCCGGGGTGTGTATGTTTGTCCTCTGCTAACACCCGTTGTCACAATCCAACCACAGCTGTCAAATTTGCACATCTGCTTCTGTATGTCTGTATCTCCTCTCAGATCACACACACTTGTGTACACACACACACACCCCCAGCATTTTGTACAACGCTGGGTATAAAATAGCTGCGTCTCGATAGAAAAGCCACCCACACACTTAACTGCCACACCCCAGTCTGCTTCTATATCCAGCACAAGAAGCACTTTAGGGATTCTCAGAAAACAGAGGCGAGCCTTGAAAATCCAAGCCAAGGGCAGAGCCTGGGACCCCATTTTCTTTGGTAGGATCTCAGCCTTGTGGCATGTGAAGTCAGAAGGAAGGACAAAGGTGCCCTGGAGCTTGTGCAGAACGCTGTTCCTTTTCTTATGTATGTGGGATTGGAGCAAGGGTAATCAACAGGGTGCCCCTCTAAGGTATCATTGGGACTCAAAATATCCATGACTTCCAGCCAAGCCTGGAAGATGGGAGCTGCCACCCAAAAAGGATTAGGGATTTCCAGGACAAAAGGTGTGAACTCTGGTCAAAAGATGTCATTAAGAACTACTGGTGGGTAGCCTGCAGATAACACCAGACGGTTTTTGGGAGGGAGTTGTTAACTACAGGTTTCACTCGGCATGGGGACCCTTCTTCAGTCCGAGGGCGGCATTCTCTCCTAGGCAACCTCCCAAAGGCTGCATGCAAGCGGTAGGTGGAGCCAGAGGCTAAAGTGGGCAGGGCAGGGAATGCAAATTTCTCCTTTGCATAATAGGCTAGTTTCCACACACACTCAAGGAGGGTTTGAAGCAGGGCCAGTGAGGGGGTGCGGTCCAAAGAGAGTTTCAGGGGCCAATTAGAGGGGCATGGAGGGTCACATGTGGCCCCCAGGCCTGAGGTCCCCCATCCCTGCTTTACAAACAAAAATAGCAGAGGGTTGCTTGTTGACGGGAAGCAACATTGGGAGACGACAGCTGAAAAAATAAGTGATGGGGAGGAGATTTCGCCACCCAAAGCCTTCTGGCTCCAAATCCCTGCTTCTGTCACCCACAGAGATTCGGTTTCAAATGCCCCTCCCTGCCCCCCTTGACTACACCCGTGATCTGGGATATACCTCTATCATGCCATTTTAAACAACCACAGCTTCCTCCAAATAGCCCTGGGAGCTGCATTTCAGGGTGCTGAGAGAAGACACTGATTCACCTCACAGAGACACAGTTCTCAAGAGTGGTTTAACAATTGATCCCTCTTCCCAGGAAACTCCGGGAACTGTAGCTTTGAGAGGGGTAGAGGGGTCTCCTGACAAATCTCAGGACCCTTTACAAAAACAGACTTTCCAGGATGATTTGGGGGAAGCCATGGCTGCTGGAAGTTGTAAAATAGCGCTTTAAATTTATGAGGGGAGAAGGGGCCAATGCAGGATGTGTCTGTCAAAATTGTATAAGAAAATGAAGCAGTGGAAAATGAGGTTTCATACCGGGTAAAATTGAGGTTGGCGGAAAGAGCGGGCCGTCTTTTGAGCATCACTAGGCAGAACTTTATGTTGATAACGAGTGCTGTGATTCGCAGAAGTGCTTTGAAACTGATATTAAAACGTAAAAAAGGGCCCTGGTGAATGAGACCCATCTAGTCCAGTTTCCTGTTCTCACAGAGGCCAGTCCAATGGCTCAGGGATGCTCAGAGGCAGGGCACAAAGGCAAGAGCCCTCCCTCAACTTGGCTCGCAAAAGGAGCCCTGATGGATCAGACCCAAAGGCCCACCTAGCATCTGTTTGCTTTGTTTTAGTTTGCTCCTGAGCATCTGGCAATTCAGAAGTATACTGCATCTGGGCATGGAGGTTCCATCTGGCCATCATGACTAGTAACTGCCCCTCCCTAACCAGGGCTGTAAGCTACGCACAATGCACCCTCAGCACAGAAAGCAGCATGCATTAGGACATGAGATTCAGTACCCAGAGAACATCAGCTTTCACTTAAACACACACACACACACACAACTAAATATAAGCACATTCAGGCTCTAGGGGCTGTAAATGTAGATTCCTCCAAGGAAGTGTTTGAGCAGCGATTCCACTTATCTGGGGATAGGAAAGCAAGATGAATGCCATGCCAGATGAGACCAAAAGGTCCGTCGCCCTGTATCCAACACTGCCAAGTCAGATGCTTCTGGAAAGATCGCAAGCAGTGCACGAAGGCAGCCCCGTTTATCCTCCTGCTTGCCCCCAGTGTTTGATATTCAGAGATCCACTGGGAAACGCAAGGGGCTGCCTCGTTACCCCAGGTGTTTGTCCCTGTAGCCCAGTACTGTCTACCCTGTCTGGCAGCAGCTCTTGGGGGCTTTGGTAGAGAAGGGTCTTACCCATTGTCTGTACGTGATCCTTTGAACCCTAACTTGGGACTACATCAGCATGCAAAGAGGGTGCTCTGCCACTGGGCTACAGGTCTTGTAGGAAACAACACAGGAAGCTGTCTTCTACTGAGTTAGGATTAACATTTGCTTTCCTGGGTTTCGTCAGAGAGTCTCCTCCAGTTCTACCTGGAAACTGAACCCGGGGCCTTCTGCATGCATCGCAGATGCTCTACGCCCATCCACACACCAAGCTGCAGCTCTTCCCATACTGTGAACACAGCAATCTGACAAAGACTAAGTCCACCTAGCTTGATAATGTCTGCACTGACTGGCAGAGCACCTCCCTGGGGTTTAAGACTCCAGCAGCATTCACAGCCCCAACTAGAAAGGCCGGGAACTGAACCTGGGACCTTCTGCATGGAAGGCGGCTGCTCTGCCGCTGAGCTACAAGGTCCCTCCTCTGAATAACCGTCTCTGCACATGGAGAGTCTGCTTAGCTATGACAGCCAATAGCTAGCAGCAGCCCGACACCCCCCCCCCGGTCCATTTCAGGTGGGGCGTCAATGCCAGGCATAAGGCATATCCCCCTTTGCTCCCATGGAATGGGAATTAGTTCAGAGACACAGCTCAGAGCGAAGAACGCAGCTGTTGTGTGCAAAGTAGTTTTTATCGACACGAGGAAATCAAAGAGGCACGAAGGGGTTGCATCCCGTGTCAGTCCTACTCAGAACAGGTTACTGAAGATGACAGACTTCGGCTTGTTAATTTCAGTGGGTCTGCTCTGAACAGGACTCAACTGGAAGCAACCCAAAGTCCTATGGGGCCATCCCTGTTCGTTCAGCCTGCATTTAAGTGTCAGCAATTCATTACAGGTTTACTAAGCAAGCAAATTAAGACAGCCACACCCTCCGAGCCACACCCATGTTGCCTTTAAGCTCCTCCCCCTTGTTTTCCCCCCGCCACTGCCGCCACGTGCCGAGGGAGACACCTACAGTTGTTGAGGAAAAGCAGGACAGCAAATCCTAGCGTGGAGGTGGCCAAGAGGATCAGGCAGATGTTGCAGGGGATCATGAAATATCGAACCACTAGGGAGACTTTGTGCTGGTACATCCGGTCCCTCTCCAAGGAGCCGGGCCCCATGGGGTACTGGCAAGCGGTCATGCCGCTCACTGGGGCCCAGGCCCCTACTGGGAGATCCAGGATAGCGGTTGCTTTGGGCACAAGGAAGCTTTCGCCCCTCGCTTGCCCGTTTCCAAAATGGTGGCTGCGTTCTAAGTGTTCTCAGGAACCGACATCCTCAGGCTGGCCGGCCGGCATGAGGGGTTCAGAGTTCAGGAGGAAGAACCAAACATCGCGCAGACCATCTTGAGGTTGTAATCCAAATCTAGGCGAAGGGAAACCTAAGCCAAAGGAACTGGTGTCCCGTCAGACTGCTTCCCCTCTGAGGGATTCGAAGAGTCATCCTCTCTGAACCAGTCATGGGCGCTGGGGTTCCGTCCTCAACAAGCAATGCCTGCCACGGCAAAAACTGTGAGGGAGGCTTTGAAGGGGCCCCCTGACTCTGGAACGCTCCCCAAATCTACCATCCGATTAGGAGAGAGGCCAGCTGCGGAAACAATGCAGGATAACTCCATCCAACGGTAACTCCTTCAGCAGACAGCTTTCGCGGAAATAAAAGGGGTTATAATCCTGGTTTTCAAGACTTGTCAAACCCTCAGACAAGGAGGAGTATGCTATTGTGGAGAAAAATTAGAGGGTGAGCGGGGGGAGATAGATCTTCCAAGGACCGCAAACATTAGTTGAGTCTTTGGGGGGAGGGTCCTCACAAGGCGTGGCTCACTATTAAACCGTCGACCCGGTTGCTGGGTGGTCCTCGGGGCTGGAGCGAGTTCCTCCAGCCCATGCGCACCTCTGACAACGCGTGTTGTCAGAGAAACGCATGTTGAAGAGAAACACAGAAGAAGTGAGAATGAAAACAGACCCCTGCATGTGACACACACACCCTGAAACTTAATCCAGAGAGGGAGCTGATGAATTCTCTTATCGCCTGGGAGCCAGGAGACGGGGTCAGAATCCCCTTTTCTCTGCTTCCTCTTTCAAAGGGATTCCAAAGTCCACCGAGGGCTCAGCTGCGGTTTCCTCGACAGCAGCTGGCGGCAGGGCTCTCTGGCTGGCGATGGGCTCTCTTGATGGGAGACGGATCCCGAGCTCCTTTCGCCGATGCCGGAACAGCTGCTGAGATGAGCTAAACGCACCGCCGCCTTCTCTCCCTGCACAGAGCCAGGACGCCAGCCCTCGCTACCGATTCCTCACACACCAGAAATGAATAAAACCATCCGAAGAGTAAGAAGCATAAAAAAGAAAGGAAACGTGAAACGCAGGCTTGCAAAAGGGCACAGAGCCCCGATTCAAGAGTTCTGGCAACACAGGGTGCCGCTCGCGGAGAAGCTCAGGATCGGAAGCCGCCAGGCGTACAACGCACGCCCAAGTTTCTCAAGCCGCCCCCCAACGACTCAGGGTGGCGAGAAAGCCAAGCGAGGAAACGAGATGAATGTCCGCGGCCGTTCCTTGGCTGTCCGTTGCCGTCCCCTGGGCACCGCTGCAGCTTTGCTGTCCTCACCCGGCGTGAGCTGTCCATGTCCGGACGTCGGTCAGCGGTTCCATCCTTCCCTGACCCGGGTCTCCCTCAAAACAAAACCAACAATGCAAGAGTTCGGCTGTGGCAAGGAGGGATGTTGGAGGCTCTCCTCCGCGGCTCAAGAGGTGGAGAAGCGGTTAAAAACAAAGGAGGGAAGATTGCGGTGTGTTCCGGAGGGAGCTGCTGTCATGCAAAGAGGAGGCAGGACCCCACGGGCACCACCCCCACTGCTTCCGAAAGATACCTCTGGAGCTACGGACACCTGTCAGCATTTCCAGGGAGATGGGAGGGAGGGGTGGGGAAGGAAGGCTTCGTTCAGCTCTCCCTGCCTCCCTGGAAGAGAGCGAAAGGGAAATTATCTCCCCTCCCTCCGCTCTCTCTCGCTCTCCAACCATCCAACCCCCGCCCCCCTCGACAAGCCCCGCGTCTCATTTGTGAACTCAAGATGTTGAAAGGGGCGGAGAAGGCAGTGTCAAAACTCATTATGTGTCTCTTTCTCAGCCACTCTGAGCTTCTCGCCTCTCTGCACACGCACAGACACACACACACAAAAGGCGCACCCTCTGTCAGCAGGCAGGCACATACAGGCTGGGTCGCCTCAAGAGCTGATTTTTTTATTTTGGTATTTTTGAGTGAGGGGAAATGCCAGGGAAGATCCTGGCAGGATGGCGTGTCAAAAGGGGGGGAGGATAGCGATATGGATCGCGTTACAAGCTGTAATGGAGTACGCGGGGCAGGGTGTGCGGGCGGGGGCAGAGAGAGAGGATAAGAAGACGGAACAGGAGATCGCTACTTTTTGAAGGAAGGGAATTCCCTCTTTAGAAAAGCAGGAGGAATCGTCCCAGAGTTGTGAGCCGGGTGGATGTGAAAGCAGGGAGGGAATTAAAAACAAGTCTCATAAAATTTTCGCATTGCAAGTGACATTCTTTCTCTCAGCTGCTGCTTCTCAGCTGGGACAAAGCCTGGGATGGCTTTTTTTTTAAAAAAAAAGACTGACAAAAATATTCGGAGGAGAAGCCTATCAATAGTTTATCCCCTCTCCCTCAGCTAAATGAAGCTTCCAGGCTCCAAAGCAGTATATCTCTGAATACATGTTGCTAGTGGATAAAGTCTGATGAGAAAGCATTTGCCACCACACATCTGCTTGTGAGTTTCCCAGAAACACTGTCTGCCCACTGTCGGAATGATAAAAATTTTTTGCCTTAGCGCACATGTGCTATGACAGCCCGCACATGCGCACTGATAAGAGGAATGGAGTGTGATGTGACCTTCAAAATGGGATTCTAGGGTGGACAAAAGGGGAGGGGGCTTTGAATACAGAAGGTCCCAGGTTCAGTCCCCAGCATCTCCAGGTAGGGCTGAGAGAGACCTCTGCCAGAAAGCCCAGAGAGCTGCTGCCAGTCAGGGTTGACAATACTGAGCTAGATGGAACAATGGTCTGACTCACTATAAGGCAGTTTCCTATGTGCCTAGCTGATCACTGTGGGAAGCAGGATGATGGACTAGGTGGACCTTTGGTTTGGTCCAGCAAGGTTCGTCTTAGGTTCTTAAAACTGCCATCTTACACACTGTGAAAGCCTTCACTAACCTAGTGCCTTCCAGATGTTTGGAGACTACAATTCCCATCAGCCCCTGCCAGCACAGCAGATGCAGGCCAAAACATCTGGAATGCACCAGGCTGGTAACGGCTACTCTAATGTACCATGAGAGCTGCTGCTGCTATACAAATTCTAATAAATAATAGTGATAATGAGCATGTTTCAATTAACCGCTGCACTAGTGGGAGCTGGTCCAAGGATTCCTGCCAGTGCAATGGAATTTTGCCCCCCTCTTCTGCCCATAAGCACCCCAGCAATCACCAGATCTGCTCTGAAGGGTGTGTGGAAGCCCTAGAGCAGATTTAGGAAGGAATGTGTTACGGGAAGAGAGGGGTGCATTGTCCCATGAAGAACGTGTGAGTTGTTCTGTGTGCACAGAGCGCTTCCAGCACAGCATATCTCTGGAGCATTCTGGGAAATAAACAATGGCGGAGGGACCCCACTGTGTCGAAGGCCCTCTCAAAACTAGAACTGGCCCTGCCGCTTATAAATTTTGCTCCTGGCGGCAGAACCTCCAGGAATCACGCAGAGGACCTGGAGGTGTGATTCATCAAAGAGGGCTGAGAAGCATTTCCACCCCACAGTGCTTTCGACAGGGGCCTAAGGGTAAAAATGTGTCCTAAAAGTGAAACAAGGTCTTGCACCAATAAGGCACAAGTTAAACACACAGAAACGCACCCTAATCAGCCTGTGGGACCGTCTCCATGCCTTAGCCAAGAATGCCTTGGATTTCAAAGCCACACTCTCTTGGAAACAGTTGGACCTAATCCAAAAGCTTTAAATCTCCCATCCCTCTTCCTCACCCCTGGAAGAAACATGGGGGGGGGGGGAGAGTGGCAAACAATTAATTTGCATGCCTCCATTTGCATGTTTCCATATGCAAAGCAAGCCTAGGAAATCTCATGAGGACGGCAGGAATGTGCCCCTTTGAGAGGGCCCCCGCCAAATACGTGCAGGCAGGGTGCGAAGAAGCCTGTCCCTTTCCACGCTCCTTGGCAGCAGAATATGACCCCCCCTTCCCCTGCACAGACAATGGTCTAGAGAAGGAGAAGGGGAAAGGGAGTAATTCATTGACAGAAGTGAACCTTGTCCAGGCAGACTTTTAACAGAGACCCGAACTGCGATCATCTATCTGTTTCTGGTCTGGCCAAATCAGACTGCAGGCAGAGGGCACAAAAGATGGAACATTCCTTCGTTCAATCAATCAATCAATCAATCAATCAATCAATCCCTACACACAGAAATAAAGAATCTCAAGGAGAAAGTCTCCCCCTGACATGCTAGATCTCTGTCTGCCTGCCTGTCTCTTTAGGGATTGATTGATTGATTGATTGATTGATTGATGTACATCTGAAGGAGCATTTGAACATCTCCCTCCTGCAATACAGGAACACAGGAAGGTGCCCTATAGTAAGTCATGTCACTGGTCCATCTAACTCAGTATTGTCAGCACTGGAAGGCAGCAGCCTTCTAGAGTTTTAGGCAAGTGTCTTTCCCAGCCCTGCCTAGACATTCTGGTCGTTCTGCACTCAGAATTCATGCTCTACCACTGAGCTACAGCCCTCTCAACTCCAAATGAAATGGCATTAGCCTAGATTGTGGTTAACCACCTCAATAGAAACCAAGACATAAAGGGCAGATCTGAGAAGTGGAAGCATGGTGAAAAAAACAGAGAAGAGATCAGCCAAAAGGAAGAAAGCTGGATCTCTGTTAAAGAGAGGCACTCAGCGCAATTTAATTTCAAAACCTCATATACAGGTGCATGAGGACTCATGCTTGTGGTGGCTCCTATGGCCAGGGAAGGAACTCTCTGTGCATGCTCAGAGGTGATTCCGTCTCACCCCAAACTTGCACAAACAGGGAAATAATCCAGTCATGGCTCTGCCCCCCCCCCCAAGACTCCTGGAAAGTGTGCCTGCCTTCTAAAGGGTCCTGTGACTTGTTAGGAGACCCCAAATCCCTTCAGAGAGCTGCAATTCCCAGAGTTCCCTGTGAAGAGGAATTGATTGATAAACCTCTCTAAGTGCTCTGACTGCTGAGTTGCAGCACCCCCAAACCCGTCAAATCATATCACTGAAAATGTAAGACAGGAAGAGTCACAGATCTGTGTGGTCAAAAAGGCACACAGGCAATGGCAGGAGAATTCCTTTTCCACATATTACTATTGTTATTATTCCTTTTTGGCAAATAACATAAACACACCTACTGACATCTTCCCAAGCAGAACACAAGACGAGCCCTTCTGGATCAGGCCAGTGGCTCACCTAGTCCAGCATCCTGTTCTCACAGATGCCTCTAAGGAAACCCTCAGGCAAGACCTGAGCACAAAAGCACTCTTTCTTTCTGCAACTTTCAGGATCTGGCATTCAGAAGCAAACTTCCTCCAGCAGCCTAGCCACCATGGGTAGTAGCCATATCCTTATCCTTCATGAATTTGTCCAGTCCACTTTTAAAGCCACCCAGCTTGGTGGCCATCACTGCCAGTTCACTGAGTCAGTTCCATAGTTTAACTATGTGCTGTGCGAATAACTCTGCTCCCAATTTTCCAACATTCAAATGTCCCAGAGTTCTAGTGTCAGGAGAGGGAGGGGAAAATGGTCTCTATCTATGTTCTCCACATTACACAATATCCTGGGGCCATTCCTAGGATTCAAATGATTAAATCCTATGGATTTATTGGGAACTGCTGCTGGCATAAGAAGAGCTTTGCGGAAACAGGGCTAAGGTCTACCTGAGACTTCTCCAACCTGTCCCAGTCATCATGGTCAATGGTCAGGGATGAGGGGAGTTGGGGGTGAATAACTTCCTGAATCTCCTGTCTCTGTTTGCTCATCAGCAAGCAGCCACCTAATTCCAACAGCGCTGTGTAGTCCAAGACAATTGCCAACGCAGACGGAGAAATTCTCCCCTAGAAACTTGTGATTCTTCAGTGCAAAAGATCCGTCTCCTAGGCGCCCTCTGCTGTCCACCGCTGCAAACTGCGCAATCCGTCCACTGCATTCCTGCCTTACCTCTCAGAAGCATGAGGTCATTTTCATACAATCATAGAATTATAGACTTGGAAGGGACCTCAAGGGTCATTTAGCCCAACCCCTTGCAATGCAGGAGTCTTAACATATGATCCCCATCCTGTTTGAAACCATACCAGACCCTGCTTAGCTTTGAATTATTACATTTGATTTACCCTACTCCAAGATGGGAGGAGAGGGGGGAAGCCGCCAGAACACTGGATCTGAAACTGAAATTTAAAATTCCCAGAAAGGTGAACCCATTCACAGATAGCAATTTGTTTATAAGAATCGATTTTTTGTTACACTGTATTTTATTACTGGCTTTGTTAAAACTTTAAGCTATTTTATTCCTTTTAACTGTATTTAAAACTTGTTTAATAATATATGCCCCTGTGGGAAATCTTCATTGTTTGGGAGAGCAGGTTAGAAATGCCTAAAGAGAACATATATATATTCTCCTAGCAATGGGTTGCAAAAGAACATGGTGAAATTAAAGTATTGCTTCTGCGTTTTGTCAAACCCCCCCCCCCCCCAGGAAGCAGCACAGGGCAACGGCGCGCCACCCACCCGCCACTCCCAAGTCTCCCCCAGCACCGGCAAATACTGTATTTTCCCATGTATAAGACCAGGTTTCCCTCCCCCCTAAAAAATAATGTCAAAAATTGGGGAGGCATCTATACAAGGATATATCCCCCCCCCCCCGTTTTCTTAAATCTGAGACACCCAAAATACATGGGGGCAACTTACAGACGGAAAAATACGGTAAGTCTTGAATTTTAAAGGTGTGGCTTATTTGCGGGTGCGTCTTATATTTGGGCCAATGCGGTACATATCCAAGATATACACAAGAAGACTACAGTGGTTCCTCAGGTTACAGATGCTTCAGGTTACAGACTCCGCTAACCCAGAAATAGTACCTCGGGTTAAGAACTTTGCTTCAGGATGAGAACAGAAATCACGTGGCGGCAGCAGCAGGAGGCCCCATTAGCTAAAGTGGTACCTCAGGTTAAGAACAGTTTCAGGTTAAGAGCAGACCTCCGGAACGAATTAAGTTATTAACCTGAGGTACCACTGTACTCGGATGGCCTCCCCAGCGGCATGGGGTCATCCCATCACTGGATTTGAAGAGTACAGGAAGTTGCCTTACGTTGTGTAAGAGAAGGGGTTGCGACTCGCCACCAAGGCACCTGTGTCCAAAAAACCTCCAAGCTCCCTGCTCCCTTGGTCATGAGGTGGTAAGGGCAGATAACCTTTATCGCTCTTGAAAAGTACACAGCGGTGAAGTAGGAAGCTGGAAGAAGGGAGCTCTATCCCACTTCAGACCTATGTGCTGTTCCAGGGCTCATGAGTGATTCTACAGAGGTACCTCGGGTTAAGAACTTAATTCGTTCTGGAGGTCCGTTCTTAATCTAAAACTGTTCTTAACCTGAGGTACCACTTTAGCTAATAGGGCCTCCCGCTGCCGCCATGCGATTTCTGTTCTCATCCTGAAGCAAAGTTCTTAACCCGAGGTACTATTTCTGGGTTAGCGGAGTCTGTAACCTGAAGCGTCTGTAACCTAAGGTACCACTGTACTGGTCTTTTTTACCATGATCCCTTGGTTCACACTTCATCTCTTTTGTGGGAGTGGCATGGCTGATCTGGAGGAGAGACATGACCGGATAGTGGCACTCACTCAAAAATCTAACTGTGTCCAAGGCCCAGGAAAAAGTTTGGCAACCCCTGAGCCAGGGCACTGGGCCATTCAGCTCAGCATTGTCTACACTGACCGGCAGAGGCTCTCCAGGGTTTCAGGCAGGGGACACTCCCAGCTTTATTTGGAGATATGAGGGATTGAACCTGGGACCTTCTGCAGGCAAAGCATATGCTCTGTCACTGAGCTACAGCCCTTCCCCTATAAATAAAGCTGTGTATGGGGGGGGGGATCAAAGCCAGAAGGACATCCTTGTTATTGAATTAATTCTTAAGGGTTTAACAGATGGGTATTGTATTACTGTTTAGACGTAAACTTGCTTTATGTTTTGACATATGCTATGTTTTATTATATTGGTTATTTTGATATCTTGTGTTAATTGAGCTGCTCTCTGCTGGCTGTTTGCTGTTCTGAGCTTCCCCTGGGAAGCAGGGGGAAAGCAAGATATAAGCAATAAGTGAAATGAAAATGAAATATTCAGCAATTGAACTGAACCGCCAGCTGGGAATTTACACTGTACAGATCTAGCACGGTTACCCACCCATCTATGTGCCCACACTTCTTATTGAGCTTTCGGCTTGTTGAGCCGGAGTTGGTTGCTAAGCATGCAAATAGATATGAGAGGAGGGCAGGGATAGGTAAAATGGGTATCATTATCACCAGTATAAATCAACAGGGAGTCTGCACACCCAGGTCCCGCTTTATGAACGCTCGCTAAACCTTGCTAAACACCCTGCAGATTCAGATATCCAACCAGAGTGCATTTTTTAAGTCCCTGTTTGCCTTTTGCTGGTTGGAGGAGGGGGGGCAGGCAGGGAGGGAGGAAGAGATTCTAGCTCCTTGTGTTCCAGTAAACAGGACCTATGTGTACTTAAAATTAAAATTAAAAACTTAAAAGTTCTGTCCATCCATCTCAACAACAACAATAAGAAGAAGAAGAGAGAGGAGAATGATCAGGGAAGCTATTGTTATGTTATTTAAAGGGGAAAGACTAGGGGCAAATCTCTGCTGCTGCCCCCACACACATTCCCCCCCTCTTTCTCTCCCTCTCTCTCCCTGCCCCTAACTTCACACATCCCCCCACAGCTTTATGAACCAGAGCGTTTAAATGCATTAAAGCCACTGTGTGGCCAAGCAGCCCCAGGGAGTTGCTAATGGGTTTGTTAGGAAAATGCTAGCAATGGGGAGACCACAGCTGCTCGCCTGCCACCAGAGACAGCCCAAAGGATGTATGGGGTGGGTGGACTGAAGGACAGGAGAGAACCAGGATGGGGAAGGAGGTCGCAGAAAGTTGGTCCCCACCCACCTGTGCTCTTAACCATCTTTGGCCTCTCACCTCAACAGCATTCACTAACCTCTGCCATTAAACCGATGACTGATGGCAGCTTTGTAAAGCTCTGTGCAGTGCGGAGAAAGTGGAGAGGGGCTGGTTGCTCTGGTCTGGCTTTTGTCTAAACAGGAGCCCCAACCCAGAAACAGAGACAGGAGCAGCGAAGAGGGAGCGCTATGAAAAATCTGACTCTGAAGGATTAGGGCTTCTTCTTCTTTTCACTCTTCCTCCCTTTTATCTATCAGCCTGGCAGCCAAGGGTGTGGTTTCACAAGTTCTACCTCACCCAGTAGACTCCATTCTATTCCCCCACCACATAGTCATTGCTGCATTGCTCAGTCCCACTGGATGCTGGTCCATTTGGGGCAAATGAGGGCACTGCCCCACCAACCTCTGGAATCTCCCACCTACTTGCCTTCTTCCTTACAAGCTGAAGGGGCTGTCAGCTTCCTCCTCCTCAGTCTCAATATTGCTCAGGTGGGAGGAGGATGGAGACAAAACTAGAATGTGTTGGCTCTGACTGTCATTAGCTCTGACTCTGCTCTGGCGCCACCTACTGTTAAGCTCCCTGCTTTCTGCCCTACCAGTCCCAATGACCGCTTCACACTACTGCTCAGTCCTGATTAATCACTTAGAGCAGGGGTCAGCAAACTTCCTTCAGCAGGGGGCCGGTCCACTGTCCCTCAAACCTTGTGGGGGGCCGGTCTATATTTTGAAAGAAATTAAAAATTAACCAATTCCTATGCCCCACAAATAACCCAGAGATGCATTTTAAATAAAAGCACACATTCTACTTATGTAAAAACACCAGGCAGGCCCCACAAATAACCCAGAGATGCATTTTAAATAAAAGCACGCATTCTACACATGTAAAAACACGCTGATTCCCGGATTGTCCGCGGGCCGGATTTAGAAGGTGATTGGGCCGGATCCAGCCCCTGGGCCTTAGTTTGCCTACCAGAGACTTAGAGATTTTTTGTTTGGGTTGTTTTGTTTTTTTTACACGTAAGCAGCATATAAATCCTACGGGATAAATAAAAGTCCTTGTTGAAAGCTCCCCCCTTACTTTAAAAAAACAACCTGTTTAGACTAGGGTTTTTTAATATCTGATAAAAAAGATATTTGGTGCTGAGCTTTGTTACTCTTTTTCAAACGTTAATAAAATCTATTTAAAAAATAATAATAAATCACCACCACCCAAAATCCTGCCTTTTAGCTTATAGAAACCCCTCTGCTGGTCTCCTGCTGCCTCAGCAAAGCCCCTTCCCTCTCATTAAGAGAGCTTCCCAGTGTGAGATTTCTGCAAACCTTTGAGATTCCTAGGGGTCTGCTGACCACCCCCTCCTGCACACAGACACTAGCAACTTGGCTGCAGAAGCACCCGCTCTCAGAAAATGAGTTTTGTTATTAGTATATGTGCTTAGGAAATCCAATTCAGCAGCCACGCTCTCCGACGGCAGGCCAGTGAGCCTGAGAGAATGGCAGTAATATCCCTGATCCCTTTCCAGCTGTGCACTGGGGTCTTTTAAAATCCAGTTTGGCTAGAGGGCTAATTGGTATTTATCCCGCAGCCCAGGCGGGCAGCATAAACAGGTTTTATGATGCCCCCTCTATCCAATCTAGCTCCCTCAAGGAACCCTGTCTGAAGTGCTAATGGGTTAACACAGAAACAGAGACACTGCACACTCTTCCTTTGCTTTTACAAGCTAATTAGCAGCATTAATGAGAAAAACAACCAAAAGGAGATGAGGGTGGGGGAAGAGTCCGTTCCTGCCCCCTTTTAGCCTGCAGGGATTTTAATGATGTCATTTAATACGGCGGCAGCAGAAAAAGGGGGCATGGGGGGGATCAGGAAGAGACAAACACCGAAGGAAGGAGAAAGGATAGCACAGTTGAGTCTAAATTCTGGGGGGAAAGCCTTCTTTATTGGCAATTGTTTTTGTGCATTCTCTGTGGAAGCCCCTAAGCAGCTGAATTCCCTCTCCACAGAGGGGCATCTGGCGCCTTCATGAAACAGCCTTGCTTCCCTGGCTTTTGATACCTGAGATACATGTTGTTGCGTGCCACCCCAATCTCCGAGTGGTGCAAGATTTCAGCGGTACCAGACGCTCACCCCAGGTGATTTCTTGAACATGGGAAGCTGGGTCCAGGGATTTAGGAGTCTGCCATCCAGATTGACTCTCCCAGACTTGGTTAAATTCTAACACCTACTAGACCCAAGAATGCATGGGAGCCTGTCACCCACAAACTCATAACAATATATTATAAAAAGGTAAAGGGACCCCTGACCATTAGGTCCAGTCATGGCCGACTCTGGGGTTGCGGCGCTCATCTCACTTTATTGGCCGAGGGAGCCGGCGTACAGCTTCCGGGTCATGTGGCCAGCATGACTAAGCCGCTTCTGGTGAACCAGAGCAGCGCACGGAAACGCCCTTTACCTTCCCGCCGGAGCGGTACCTATTTATCTACTTGCACTCTGAGGTGCTTTTGAACTTCTAGGTGGGCAGGAGCAGGGACCGAGCAACGGGAGCTCACCCCTTTGCAGGGATTCAAACCGCCGACCTTCAGATCGCCAAGTCCTAGGCTCTGTGGTTTAACCCACAGCGCCACCCGCGTCCCTAACAATATATTATAAGTATAGCTATATTAGGACTCACCCTATTTGTGATTGCCATTTGGTTCAAACTGTTTTTACTGTTGTATTTGGCACTGCTGTGACTTGCCCTGGGACTTTCTGGAGAAGAGCAGTTGATGATGATAAATTATTATTGTTAACGGCGATGATGATAATAAAATTGTAGACTCCCTCAATTAAACAGCCCCTTCCCCACCACCAAAAACCAAAGGAAATCTAGCAGGGCTGGGGAACCTGTGGACTACAACTCCCCTAATCCCCAGTAGCTAGCATGGCCGGTGGTCAGGGATGATGGGAACTGTAGTCCACAACATCTGGAGAGCACAATATTGGCTACAGTAGCAGGCAGATAAAAGTCTTTCTTTTACGCGCTTCGTTCTCTTCTGGCAGAGTAACACTGCCACCTACTGGCCTGTCAGAGATAAGACGCACCTGGATTCAACTTTGGAAAAGAGACCAGCCAATTATTTTCAAGCCAAGAAATTTTGGGAGATGAGTCCTGCCCCCACCCCATCCACCAATCCTGCAGCTCAGGGCAGCCAACATGTGAGTTAAGTTTTCTCACAGCCCCTTCCTTGACCGCAGAGGCCGGGATGGTGGCCAACTCAAACCAGACACTTTCCATTTAAAGCACGCAGACCTCCTTCCTGGCTGGAGGATTTTAGAGGCTTCTTGTTAACGGCTCGGCATAAAGGAGAAACAAGCCACAGAGGCGGCCGAGGGAGTGGAAGTGGGATTGGTCCCTTGGGGGTGCTTAGAATTAACAACAGCCTTACCATGATGGGCTGGCGGCGGGGAGGGAGGGTGTTTAAGCAGGGAACAGAATGGCGAACAATTGCCGTATATCAGGACCCTCAAGAGACAGGGTAATATAGCAAACCTAGAGTCTGAAAAAGGAATTTGCAAGCTGAATGAGAATAGAAAGCTGCATGAGACTGAGTCAGATACATAAGTCCATCTTCCTCAGTACTGCCTACGCCAGGCATAGGCAAACTCGGCCCTCCAGATGTTTTGGGACTACAACTCCCATCATCCCTGACCACTGGTCCTGTTAGCTAGGGATGATGGGAGTTGTAGTCCCAAAACATCTGGAGGGCTGTGTTTGCCTATGCCAGGGTTTCCACTGGGAGACTCTGATTGGAGGATCGAATCTGGGGGCCTTCTGCATGCCAAGCAGCTGCTCTAGCACCGAGCTATGACCCTTCCTCCCCTGGCTAGAATGCCCACCATTATTTATCCTCCCTTTCTATTTCCGATGTTCATGGCGCAAGCACCATTCCTTATGCAGCCTAAAAAACAGCGCCATCCATGGAAAAAGAGGGAGGCGTCAGTAGGCTTTGAGGAAACCCTAAGCGCTTGCAGAAGTTCACAAAATCTTCTTAAAGAGAAAACACTAAAGAGGGAGGGTAACACCCCCCCCACCCAAAAAAAAACAGCCCAATGAAGATTGAGCAGGATGGGGGGGTGAGGACAGGAAATTGGGGAGCAAGGGATAGAACGAAGAGAAGAAGGCATGGCTGGCTGGGAACGTGAACAGAAACCCTCCACAATAGTATTAATATTAATAAAGCAGTGTTAGAAACTGAGATATGAAAGCTAGGAGCTAAATGGCACCTTAAACCTAGATTACGGGAGCAACAAGGGAATGTCCAGGCACGCTTTTTTTATAACAAGAATACAAAGCTGAAAACGAATGAACTGCAGGTAAAATATTACGTTCATTTTTCACAGTGGTCTAGTCCTTCCCCTGCCCACCCCTTTAATATTCTTAAGATGGTCTCTTCTCCAGTCTTCAGAGAGTAGCTGGAAGTGGGGAGGCAGAAAAAGGTCCTCCTTTCAGAACTACCGCCCAATATCATTACTTAATGTGGATTATAAAATTTTTGCAGATATTTTGGCGAAGAGATTTAAAAAAGTGCTGTTGGAAGAGATTCATAAAGACCAAGCGGGCTTTCTCCCAGGAAGACACTTGTCTGATAATCTGAGGAATATAATTGATATTTTGGAAAAATTAGAAGTGAATATAAACACTAAAGCAGTGTTGATATTCGTAGACGCGGAGAAAGCCTTTGACAATATTTCTTGGAATTTTATGAAGAAGAATCTTCAGGGTATGGGGGTAGGCCAAGGTTTTGAGAATGGTATAAGTGCAATTTATTCAGAACAAAAGGCTAAACTAATTGTAAATAACGTTGTGACGGAAGAACTTAAAATTGAAAAAGGGACACGACAAGGTTGCCCAATTTCCCCTCTTCTTTTTGTTTCGGTCCTGGAGGTGTTGCTGAATATGATTAGAAGGGACCAGATGGTTAAAGGTATACAGGTCGGAACTAAACACTATAAATTGAGAGCATTTGCAGATGACTTAGTATTGACGTTACAGGAGCCAGAATCTAGTACAAAAAGGGTTTTAGAACTGATTCAAGAATTTGGTCAAGTGGCAGGATTTAAATTGAACAAATCAAAAACCAAGGTTTTAGAGAAAAATTTAACACCGGTTGAAAGAGAGAGGTTTCAGAATGAGACAGGGTTAACAGTGGTTAAGAAAGTTAAATACCTGGGGATTAACATGACAGCAAAAAATGGGAATTTATTTAAAGATAATTATGAAAAATGTTGGTCAGAAGTGAAAAAAGATTTAGAAATTTGGTCAAACTTGAAGCTTTCACTGCTAGGCCGTATTGCTGCGATAAAAATGAATGTATTGCCTAGAATGTTGTTTTTGTTTCAAACTTTGCAGATTGTGGACAAAATGGACTGTTTCAAGAGGTGGCAGAAAGATATTTCTAAATTTGTCTGGCAGGGCAAGAAACCTAGAATAAAATTTAAAATACTAACAGATGCAAAGGAAAGAGGTGGATTTGCCCTGCCAGACCTCAAACTTTATTATGAATCAGCAGCTTTTTGCTGGTTGAAAGAATGGCTACTTCTTGAAAACACTGACATTTTGGATTTGGAGGGTTTCAATAATGTATTTGGATGGCATGCATATTTATGGTATGATAAGGTTAAAGCACACAAAGCATTTAAAAACCACATTGTCAGGAAAGCGCTATTTAATGTTTGGATAAGATATAAGGATTTGCTAGAAAATAAAACCCCAAGGTGGCTGTCACCAATGGAAGCGAAAGCCTTGAAAAGGGTCAATATGGAGGTCAAATGGCCGAAATATTGGGAAATTTTGGAACAAGACGGAGATAGACTGAAATTGCAGAGTTTTGAAAAACTAAAAAACAAAGTGCGAGACTGGCTTCATTATTATCAAATAATGGAGGCATTTAAATTAGACAGGAAAATTGGCTTCCAGGTGGAAAAATCAAAATTAGAAACAGAATTGTTAGAACCCAATACTAAGAATCTGTCAAGAATGTATAACTTGCTGCTGAAATGGAATACTCAAGATGAAACAGTAAAATCGGCTATGATTAAATGGGCACAGGACGTAGGACATAACATTATGTTCGCTGACTGGGAACAGTTATGGACCACTGGTATGAAATTTACGGCATGTAATGCCTTAAGAGAGAATATTATGAAAATGATATACAGGTGGTACATAACCCCAGTCAAGCTTGCGAAAATTTATCACTTGCCCGATAACAAATGTTGGAAATGTAAAGAAACTGAAGGTACATTTTTTCACCTTTGGTGGACGTGCCCAAAGATTAAGGCTTTCTGGGAAATGATATATAATGAATTAAAAAAGGTATTTAAGTATACCTTCCCCAAGAAACCAGAGTCCTTTCTCCTGGGCATAGTGGGCCAAATGGTGTTAAAAAAGGATAGAACTTTCTTTATGTATGCAACAACAGCAGCAAGAATACTCATCGCAAAGTATTGGAAGACACAAGAACTTCCCACACTGGAGGAATGGCAGATGAAACTTATGGACTATATGGAATTGGCGGAAATGACTGGCAGAATCCGTGACCAGGGAGAAGAGTCGATGGAGGAAGACTGGAAGAAATTCAAAGACTATCTTCAGAAACACTGCAAAATTAAGGAATGTTAGAGTGATGTTGGATTGAAAATAAGTGGTTTCCAGCTGTACAGGTTAAAGTTAAGGATAGATTAAGATTAAAGATTAAGATTAAAGATGTTTAAAGAAATGGAAACTTGATAACAAAAGGGAAAAATTTAAAGGTATATGACATTAAGAACAAGGATTATGTTTAAAAAAGTTGAAGTTATATATATTAATATTTTATTAAATTAAAGATTGGGTTTAAAAAAGTGGAAAAGAAACTGCTGGACAAATAATGCAGATTGGAATACAAAAGAGGGAGGTATGGGGAAGTCCAGAAAATAAGTAATTTAAAATTGGGAATGGAAAAGAGAGTTTGTTTTTAATTGTTATGTTTTGTGTTTTTACTGTTAAATCTTGTATTGTTTTTTTTTTTTTTTTGTGTGTGTGTGTGTTGCTTTTCTTTTTTCTTTGCTTAAAACCTTAATAAAAAATTATTAAAAAAAAAAGAAAAGAAAAAGGTCCTCCTTTCCTTCCACTCTGCAGTTTTAATCTGAAATCTTAGGCGCAGTACTGCGCCCGGAACTCAGAAACTACTCACGCTAATGAAAATCCCTGTCGCAAAATGCGCCTAGAACAATGGGAGTTTCGGACACTGTCATAAAGCATTTCTGAGTGTGACTCTCCATGGTCTTCAGCAGAGAAAGGTCTTCTTAATCACCTCCTGAGGTGAGATAGCTCAGCTGGTGGAGCATGAGATTCTTAATCTCAGGGCTGTCTGTCCGAGCCCTACACTGGGCAAAATATTCCTGAATGGCAGGGGGCTAGACTAGGTGGGGTTTTTTGGTCCCTTCCATCTCTAAAATTCTATGATTCTGTAATTCCTACCTGATCCCTTTTAACTTCAGATGCTTTTCCACTAAGCTTCCTTTAAGGAAGTGGTTCTCAAACTTTCTTCTCCAGGCCACATTTCAGAATGAAAATTTGTTTGTGACATACCAATTTTTTTAAAAAACTAAGAAATACATTGGAAAACAAAAAGAAACAACAACTAGCTGTGCTTGATTTATAACCTAGAACACAACTGCTTTAGAATATGATCATGGGACATCCAGAAAGTATAAAACAATGCACCTACGTTAAGAACAAGAATCATTCCCAAAATATAATTATAAACAAGCCTCTTACATAGGTATATATACCTTAAGTATGTATACAAACTCAATGAGAGGTGTGAGCTTGCTTTTGCCAAGTAATATCCTTTATATTCGGTCTAATTTGAGACTAACAAACTCTCATCTCCTCCTCAAGACAAAGAAGCCTTTCTTTTATCTGATCTTTTATTTGCCAGAGCTGAAAATCTCTGTTCACAACAATATGTGGGCCACTGGCCTGATCCAGCAGGTTCTTCTTATGCTTCTATTAAAAAATATTAACAGTCAACAAACCACAAGCCACCGGCAAAAAGCGAAGAAGAAAAAGAGAAGCATTCTGTCCTTCAACCAGAAGAGAGTGCTATTGAATTCCACTACACTTTCTTGCATAGATATGTATTCAGCTAAGGGAAAGTTATTTTCGAATGTGCAGGTTTTCAAGGTTGGCCGAGTGGAATGAAACTTTCCAGTCTCCTGGAGAAACCCAGAGGCTTAGTGATGCAACTGAGGAGGGATAGGGAGAGGGGCTTCATGGACACAATACGCTTAAAGCACCCACACTCAAAATCATGGTAACTGTAGTTTGTTAAGAGTGCTAGAAGCTGTAGCTCTGTGAGGGCATAAACTGCAGTTCCCAAGATTCTTTGCCAGGGCGGCTGGGCAGGTGGGGGCTGAATGAGCTTTAAATGTATGGTTTGCACACAGACTAGGAAGTTAGAGCACACAATCGACTTCTTATAGTCTGGAGGTCAAGCACTCTGGAAAATAGTAATCTGCTTAGTACATGAGTGAGAAGGCTCCACCCTTAGGCTAAAATGTGGCCCTTCAAACCTTTGCATCCGGTCCTGGGCTGCACACCCAGCCCTGCTCTGTGCTTTTGCCAAGCCAGAAAATGTCCTTGACTTGTGAGGATCCATCGTTGCTCACCTCTGGAGGGGGGGGGGTGTACACAACACTGGCTTTTTCATAGTTAGAATGGAGCCTCCTATACAATGCTAAACAATCAAATCTATTCTTCTATCCCCTTTTGCCTTGGCCCCAGCCATGCAGCCCCCAGAAGACTAACCACCAGGGAGCATGGCCAGTAGTGCTTTTCCAGATCCCCCCAGATGTTAAATTACCGTATTTTTTGCTCTATAAGACTCACTTTTCCCCCCCTAAAAAGTAAGGGGAAATGTGTGTGCGTCTTATGGAGCGAATGCAGGCTGCGCAGCTATCCCAGAAGCCAGAACAGCAAGAGGGATTGCTGCTTTCACTGGGCAGCAATCCCTCTTGCTGTTCTGGCTTCTGAGATTCAGAATATTTTTTTTCTTGTTTTCCTCCTCCAAAAACTAGGTGCGTCTTGTGGTCTGGTGCGTCTTATAGAGCGAAAAATACGGTAGCTTAACGCCTCTCTCCCCCAACTGGCTGATATGTATATAAGCCCTTCTGGATCGGGGGAATCCCCATCAAAGTTGGTGTGGCATGGAATCGAACCCTGTCAGAAGTGTTCGCTGTGCCAAACTGGGCAGCCAGACTGCAGTGGAGACTGGTCCTTTAGGCGAAATGGGGAGGTCACTGCCCTACAGACCTCAGTCTGCCCTCAGCCAGATACCCCACCTGCATGCTTTTTTTACTTACAACCAGTCTAATGGCGTGGCCTTGAATGTGTTGCACATGAGGGTGCAGTTGGGGTAACTTCCTGGCACTCTGCACTAAATCCTGAAGAACTTCATCTTTCACTCTGAAAAGCTTAAGTTCCCAGCCATCATGGATGCAGAAATAGTCTTGAAAATTAGGTAGGGCAATTCTGGGTTCAATGCGGCGAGTAGCGCACTGCCCCCTCCCTGCATCAAGCAGAGCCAGAGTTTTAAGCATTTTCTGCACGTATTTGCATTATTTGCAAAATTCCAGCAGGTTGCTGAGTTTGACGATTTTTGGAACTTGGATCTCAGTGCAGAATCCCTCCCCACCCCCCGCGCTTTCAAGCACAGGCTATGCATCACCCTTGGCTTCCTTGCTGGCATAACACCCAAATACCAAGCAAGGAATTAAAAGCATTAAAAAGACAAATTGGAGTGGCTTGCCTCTGGGGGTGAGCTCAGAGCACCAGCGGCAATGCGGCATTTAGCAATCCAGAAAGCAAAGAGTATTTTGATTGTGGCACCCTCAGAAAGCGGGCGACTCGGTTCAGGGGCGGCTTGTGGGCCGGTTAAACAGCTTCCATGGGCCACTTCCGGCCCATGGGCATTAGGTTGCCGACCCCTGGTATAGCATCTGCTTTGCACGCAGGTCTTGGGTTCAATCTCTAGGGAGCGCTAGGAAAGTTCCCTGCCCAAAACCCCAAAGAGCTTTTGTCAGGCAGTGTAGACAATACTGAACTAGATGGTAAAGGTAAAAGACCCCTGGATGGTTAAGTCCAGTCAAAGGTGACTGTGGGGTTGCAGAGCTCATCTCGCTTCAGGCCGAGGGAGCCGGTGTTTGTCCACAGAAAGCTTTCCGGGTCATGTGGCCAGCAGGACTAAACCATTTCTAGTGCAATGGAACACCATGACAGAAATCAGAGTGCACGGAAACACCGTTTACCTTCTCACTGCAGTGGTACCTATTTCTCTATTTGAACTGGTGTGCTTTCGAACTGCTAGGTTGGCAGAAGCTGGGACACAGCAACGGGAGCTCGCTCCGTCATGCAGATTCAAACCACCGACCTTCTGATCAGCAAGCCCAAGACGCTCAGTGGTTCAGACCACAGTGCCACCCGCATCCCTACTGAACTAGATGGACTTAAACAGTATACTGGTCTGCTTTGCAGTGTGAACACTGTATTGTCTATACTGACTAGCAGGGACCCTTCGGAGTTTCAAGATGCCGGGGATTGAACCTGAGACCTCCTTCATGCTGAAAAAAATATTTTACCCCTGAGCTATGGGGCACATGTTTTGCTGGAGGGATGGTCTGCCTTGCTTCAGACACTAGGAGGCACCGTTTCATGTACCAGCCTGGTCCACCTGCCTGGAGTCCCTTATCGGGAGGGTGTGTGTGTGTGTGTGTGTGTGTGTGTGTGTGCTGGAAACCCTGCAAGCTGCAGTCGCCCACCGGATAAAAGCAAAGGCATGTGAAACGCTTTGCAGAGAAGCAAGACATAACTTGGCAGAGCCGGTCAGATTCCAAATTCCAGTCCTCGCATGCCAGCCATATCTGCAGCGGCTGAACAAAGGGACCGACAGTTTATTCCTTCTCTTCAAAGCCAGTTGCTCCACCACACACACACACACACTCCCTTGGCATCCTGGGATTCCCAGAGCTGGGGTTCCCGGGATGAACGGGCCACGGGCCAGGTTTGGGCCAACGGTGTGTCACACCCTCCCACTTGCCCTCTGTGCCTCCTGCCCTCTTGTTCCAAGAGCTCGGATATCCTGGTTTTAAAGACAGTGTTGGAGCAACAACCTCTCGCACTGTTTGGGTAGGCTGGGGGGGGGGCTGTAAATAAGAGGGGAGTAATTCAGCAGGAAAAAGCCCAGACGTTGGCATGTGGGGAATCTAAAAGGGCTAACTTCCAGTCCAGGGCAGGGAACCTTTTCCGTGCCAAGGGCCGGATTTCATTCTCAGCAACCTTCAGGGGGCCAAGTGGGTGGAGCAATGGATGTAAATCTCACCTCTGCAGTAGGCCAGTTTCTACACACACCCTTCTCTATCCTATCAAGGGCTGTATCCAAGCCAAGCAAAAGCACGCAAGAGCAGGGCTGGTGAAGGATGTGACTTGGGGAAGAGTCGTGAGAGCCAGATAAAGAGGCCCCTGAGGTTCCACTGTTCTAGTCCTTATGGATGGAACGACAGGGAGCAGGGGCATAGGAAGCGGGATGCAGCCGGCCCCGGGTGCCATCCCTGAGGGGGTAACAAAATGGAATACTGCCGGGAGGGTGGCACTTACCATGGGGCCTGGCCTGTAGCATGCCTGAGCCACACATCTCTCCTGGGAGTGACGTGGTGGCTCGGGGCCCTGCGCTGCCCGAAATGGCAGCATGGGGCTTGCGTCTGCCCGGTAGACTCTGTGGGCAGCTCGCCACAGCACCCCCCTGGTCGGATCGCCACAGCGGCCCCATGCGCGGATGGCGGCTCGCCCCCGCCGCTCCGGGTGCCGGAGCACCTAGCGGACAGGGTGTCTCATCCCTGTTCTACCTGGAGATGCTGTTGGGGATTGAACCTGTGTCCTTCTGCACCCAAAGCAGATGCTCCACCCTTAGGCAGCAAGGCCTTCTATCTACACCATGAGTGCTATGCTGTCTCCCCTTCATCTAATTTTTCTTCTCCAAGTTTACATGCCCAAATGGTTCAAAACATTCCGTATCAGTTTCCAGAGGCCCTCGTCATCCGAAGTTCCCACCATTAAGGATGAAAACAAATGCAAAAAAACTTTCATTTCTGCATATAACAAGCAAACAGCAGCAGATTAGGAATTATGCCTTCTCCAGAAAGCAAGCTGTAGAGGAAGGAGAGACAAGCTGTCCACTGTCAGAGGAAGGAGGCCTCTGAATGTCAGCGGCTGGGAATCACATGGAGGGGGGAGCGCTTTCACACTCTGGGTTTTCCAGAAGAGCATTTGGATGTCCGCTGTGGGGGGAAAGGATGCTGGACAAGATGGGCCTGACCCTGCAGGGCCCTTCTGGAGGTCTTAAGCATTTTCTAACATTACAAATCAGTGTTTATTTTGTTCTTTCACATCAGGCCCACAACATTCACTCATTAATTTATTTTAAAATATATCAAAAAAGTTCCCCCAATGAATTCCATCAATCCTCCCCCCCCCCCACTTAAATGTGTTATAATCTCTAAGACCGATACTTATTAAACAGCAACAAGCAATTAAAGCAATTAAAAATAAAAAACCCTGCCCACTATTTTCTGATAAATTGGTTGCCCTAATGAAGATGGTTCCTTAAAATGGGTTTTGGAACTCATCTTGAAAAAAGCATTTTTATCCTGTGGTTGACAAAAAGAGCAATACCTCCTTCAGTAACTGCTGTAAGTATCAACTGAAAACAAAGTACACCTCTCTTCTTCAGACAAACCATTTCTCATAATCAATGTACTCAATTCATTAACCAGCAAATGGACTAAGAGCGCAGCCCTATGCTTGCCTACTCAAATATAAGCCCATTGAGTTCAATGGGGCTTAATCTCAGGTTAAGAGTAGACACAGTTGCAGTTTTAACACTCATAAGATCAACCAAACCAAGGTTCTTGGGTTGCTCAAGAGCCCTTTTTCACACCCATTAGTTCACTAGGCTGTATAACAACCTTGCAAGGTAGGCCAGAATTATATTCTCCACACTGCAAATGGGGAGGGAGAAAGCTAAGCGGGGAGAGAGAGATGAATTTTGAACTGAGAGTCTCTTGGATCAGAGCCCAGCCTCTATGTCACTAGTTGAACAAGTCTGGAAAAAGAGCTATGAGCTGATACCCCATTAAAGGATAAATGGATTGACTAATGAAGGAGTCTGAGAACAATGCCAGCACTTACCAGCAAGAAGTCTCTTATGTTCTTTAGAAAGCAGGGGAAGGGAGAAAGGGAAGAAGAAAAAGGAGAAAATAAGGCATTAGAACAGAAAGGACCAATGACGGCCATTCCAAACATGCATACAAGCAAAAGAGCCCGACAGAGCATGCCAAAGATCTATCAAGAACAGTACCCAGTTTCCAACAGAGGACAGCCAGAGAGATGCCTGTGGGAAGCTATTTGTCTCCTCACAAATGCCCACCCCTGCCCAAAGGCTTTTTAAAAAGACACTTGATTAATTATTAGGATAAAGACAAAATACAGTGGTGCCTCGCAAGACGAAATTAATTCGTTCCGTGAGTTTTTTCGTCTAGCGAATTTTTCGTCTTGCGAAGCACGGTGTCGGGAAAGTTTTGGAAAAGCTTCAAAAATCACCAAAGTCTTCAAAAACCTCAAAAAAGGCTACGACACCACGTTCTATGAGTTGCTCCTCGAAGTCAAGTCGCAACTGTATTAACAGTGTTAAGAAAAAGGAAACAAACTTGCAAGACGTTTTCGTCTTGCGAAGCAAGCCCATAGGGAAATTCGTCTTGCGAAGCAGCTCAAAAAACGCAAAACCCTTTCGTCTAGCGAGTTTTTCGTCTTGCGAGGCATTCGTCTTGCGGGGCACCACTGTACAAACAACAGCAAACATACTGATACAAAAAGAGAAAAAAGGAAAACTGAGACGAATAAGAGGGAAGGGGGAGGAGGAAAAGAATACCCTCCATTAATCCTTGTGATGCATCTTTTATAATCACAATCCAAGGAACTGAGAAAACACTTTATCTGCAAACTTAATTGGACCATTGTGGCTCTATGTTCCATCTCTGTTGTATATCAAACAGCATTAGGAAGCTGGACCAGGTGGGTCTTTTGACCTGAACCAGCAGTCAGTCTCTTAAGTTCTTTGTGTGCAATAACGAGGAAAGAAGATATCTGGAGTTCTCAGAAAAGAAAGCAACCCGTTCCTAGTAACTCATTGTGTTAAAAAAAAATATAATAACATGTGAAACTCACGACAAAATGCTCCAGTTCAGGGTTCCAGCCAGCCATGCCTGCTTCCTCTCCACTCCATTCCATCTCCTCCCTCTCCCCGCCCCACAATAATCACTCAGCATTCTGTGACCACTGAACCTGCTCAGTTAGGCTGCCTTCGGAGTGTCTCATTCATTGGGGGGTTCCCCTGCTTTAAAGAATTTTTAACTTTTGCAAACCTCAGAGTTTTTCTTAACCCTGATGATGATATCTCTCAGGTTAGGTTGGATTGGGTTTGGGTGGTACAGTTTTGGCTACATAACAATCCACAATTGGAGAATGAGATCTCTATTTGTATATGTAGCCTTCTCAGAGCTGATCTCCAACAAATTCTATAGGAAGCTGCCTTATAATGAGTCAGAACATTGGACCATCTAGCTCAGCACTCTCCAGGGTTTCAGGCAGGAATCTCTCCCTGAAGACTGAACCTGGGACCTTCTGCGTGCAATGCTAATGGCTCTACCACTGAGCTACAGTCCTTGCAATCAGAAGGCCTTAATATGCAGGTACTGTTTCACTCCGTATTGCACTTATTACCAGATACTTTCCAAGAGTGTCAGGCAGAATCTCTCCCAGCTCCACCTGGGAGATGCCAGGGATTGAACCTGAGACCTTCTGCAAGCAAAGCAGATGTTCTGCCACTGGATTCCAACTTCCATCCTCCCATTTTTTTAAAAAATAATAATCCAGCCATTTAATCAGGAGCAGCTTTTTAGTTAACTGTGAGAGCTGTGCATTACAAGTCCTGCTTTACGCCCCTGGTTGCCATCTTCCAATCTGGATTGCAAATCTCCTGGGCTCAAGAAGTTTCTGCACGCCATCCTATCCCTGACAGAATGAAAGGAAAAAACGAATTCAGAGCAGACGGTCAATGAAGTACTGAGCCCGCAGCTCCAACAGCCCAGCCTCTAAAAGACTGCCTGGAGCTCAAATAGCTCGAATGAAGATTTTCATTTTTATTTTTAGTGGGATGGTATTCCCTAGTTCCTGAGGTATTGGCATTATGTATGCTGGAGCAGTTGCTACAGGAAATGCGGGGGTGGGGTGGCAACCCTCTGGCCAGGGGGTCCTGCACCCTCCCGGGCGCCAGGCGGATAATGCCAGCAGCCTCCCAGACAAGAGGCTGAGCAAACGGGCGAACGTGACTTTGGAAGAGTCACAAACCGATGATGAGGGAAGGGAGGAGAACCTCCCAAATTGACCTTCCAAGCCTCCAGTGAGGACGCCTGCCAAGTCAATGATGCAATGCTGCTGGCAACCCGTGCCACTTCCCGTGCCATGGGCTTTGGGCTAGGATTATGGTGGCTTAAAATATCCCAGACCAGTAGGGTTATTTTTGGGATGGGGTGGAAGAATGAATAGGTTCTTTTGAGAGTTTGTGTGTGCGTGTGAGAGAGGAGAAGGATGCTGTTTCATGAGCACATACAAAAGATGAGTGATTTAAAAACAGACCAGAACCGTCACCGGATTAACATAATGACCAGCAAGCTACCGGCAATGGCCCGTGGGCTGACACTGAGTCAGACCACTGGGTCCCTCTCGCAACTCACAGAGAACCCCCAATAAAAGAGAAGCAAAAGCTTCAGCAGAAACAGCTCAGGGAAAACTTGCAGATTGTTGGGAGAGATTCCAGTCCCACCCCACCCCAGTCCTTGCTCTGAATCAAAGGAGATTGTGATCTTGGTCTTAAAATCTGAGCTGTTTTGAGCATCTCTGGCTGGACAGGAACCTTCTAAACCAAACAAGGGGGGCAGATCAAAGGCCCATGTCTATCCCAAACACAGGAGGCATTGCAGATGGCCCTTTCTCACGGGTTCCCAAACTCTCCCCCCACCCACCCACCCACCCACCCACCCACCACTTGAAATTTGCTAAGGGTCTTGGCAGACCACTTAATGACTTTCCTGCCTCTTGTAGGAAATGTAATGGGCTGCAACTGTGTGTGATTTTTAAATCACACTATAATTGCTTTCTTTCTGTCTTCTGTTGCTCCGCCCACCAACCCCGATGTCATTCCCCCCACATTAACCCACTTGGAGCAGCAACTCACAAAGAGGGCAGGGCCAACACCTGGGGCAGTGGGATTATTTAGGGGGGCCCTAAGAGGCAAGGGAGAGATGAAGGTGTAAATGAATATCAGGCTTTGAAAAGCTGGTATGACTGGATCAAGTTCATAACTTTTGTTGAATTAATTAAACTACACAGTTTTAATTGGATTTTGAATAAAGGCACAATTAATTGTTACCGCGTTTATTGTGCCATTATCTTCCTTAGTGGGTTGTGCAAACCGCTATTTCTCTTTTTATAGGGAAAGGCGGGGGCACTGGAGATGAGTTCATGAAACCAAAGGGGTGGTGGCCCAAAAATGTTTGGCTCTTCCCAACCCCATTTTTTCATGCAAATAGAGGATTGTGATGTGCCACTACAAATCCTCCAGTGGGGACTGTGTAGAGTTTCAGGCAGGGGACATGCCCAACTCTACCTGGAGATTGGACCTGGGACCCTCTGCATGCAAAGCAGGTGCTCTAACCACTGAGCTACGGCCCTTCCCCATAGATCCTTGCCCCTGCTTCGTCCTGGCCCATCTCTATCCAAGCCTGGAAAAAAAGCAAGTCTCAAAGTCAATGAACTTGTCCTTGAAACAGAAGCACAATTCTCTCCCCACGTAATTCTCTTTCTTTTTAATTGCATTTATCTATATTGCACACATTAAAACAAAAAATACTTTCCTTGCAGTCTCTTTATCTTGACACCTGCGCTTTCTGAGCAGAATAGCAATGAAAGCTGGGGGGGGCAGGGGGGGAAAGGCAGAATCAAAGGGGAGTTTAGATCTACCAGCACTCAAAGGAGGTTCAGATGCTGCCAGGGTTGAATTCTGTCTGGACTGCACTTCTTTTCTAAAGCAAGTGGGAGAAGAGATGGGAAGGAGATGAAAGAAGTGCAAAATCAGAGAGAACATAAGAAGAGCCTCCCTGCTGGATCCGGGCAAAGGACCGTCCAGTTCAGCATCCTGTTCTCACAGTGGCCAACCACAGTTGCCCCAAGGGGAAGCCTGAAAGCTGGACCACTTGGGATTCCCTGCAACTGGTGCTACTGCCTCCAACAATGAAGGCAGAAGATGAATCCTTGGGATAGCTCAATTGGTAGAGCATGAGACTTAATCTCAGGATTGTGGGTTCGAGTCCCATGTTGGGCATAAGATTCCTGCACTGCAGGAGTTGAACTGAATGACCCTCTTGGTCCCTCCCAACCCTACAATTCTACTATCCTATAGCCATTGTGACTAGTAGCCAATGATAGCCTGGTCCTCTGTGAATTTGTCAAATTCCTTTTAAAGCCAGTCAAGAAAAGTATGAAACAGGAATGGAATTTACAACATGTTATGGCTTAAAAAAAACACCTATTATAAGATGAGATAGGAAATGGCATTTAACCCCAAAGAAGCTAATTCAAATGTACAAAAAATGTGTAAATACTTGAAATCTTTGGCAGGCTTTGCACAATTCGGACGAACTATAATATGCAGTTGATTAAGACATTTTAAGGACCCACAGAGGGGAGGATGGAAGTCCTAAGATTTGGAAGAATCTTGTTTTTATTTTAAAATTTTATTTGTGTTAAGTGTGTAACTTAATTTGTAAAATCAATAAAAATTATTTTAAAAAACAACAACAAATGTACAAAAGTGCATCAAACAAGGGATGGAAATGTAAGGACTGTGAGGGGTCATTGTATCATAGGTGGTGGACCTGCAGGAAGGCAGAGGTCTTTTGGGACATGATATATAATGAAATTAACAGAAGTTTTAAAGGGACATTTCCCCAAGAGGCCAGAATCCTTCCTGCTGGATATTCTAGACAGCGAAATCCGAAAGAAAGCCTCAACGCCTATTTATGTACAGTATGTGACCTCAGCAGCAAGGATTCTCTATGCTCAGAAATGGAAGGAGGGGAGAACACCCTCAGTGGGTTGATGAAAATCTTGGAATATGCAGAGATGGCAAAATTGACAGCACTGATAAAAGATACAAATTTATAATCTTTTAAAGAAGACGGGAAACCCTTTCTAGTTATATAAAAAGTCATTTCTCTTATGCAAAGACCTAGGTAACGGTAAAAAAAGGTAAAGGACCCATAGACAGTTAAGTCCAGTCAATGGTGACTATGGGGTTGTGGCGTTCATCTTGCTTTCAGGCCGAGGGAGCCAGCATTTTGTCCCCAGACAGCTTTCCGGGTCATGTGGCCAACATGACTAAACCACTTCTGGCGCAACGGGACACCATGACAGAAACCAGAGCGCTCAGAAACACCATTTACCTTCCTGCCACAGCATTACCTATTTATCTACTTGCAATGGCATGCTTTCAAACTTCTAGGTGATCCAGCAGGGCTTTCCTTACGGTCTTATTCATTGCGATCTCCTTGGATGGCTTCAAAAGGGGATTAGATAAAATTCATAGAGGGTAAGGCTACCAATGGCTGCTGGTCATGGTGGCTGCCCACTATCTACAGCGCAGTCCGCCTCTTGAAACTGGGAATCACAAGTGGGAAGAGAGTTGCTCTTGTATTTGGGTCCTGCTGGCAGGTTTTCCCAGGCATCTGGTTGGCCACTGTGAGAACAAGATGCTGGAGGTGGTAGACCTTTTGACTTGATCCAGCAGCCAGGCTCTTCTGACTGTCTCAAACCCCTCCAAAAGATTCTCTTTTGTTTTTTTCCTGCTCCAGACTGGTTCCTTATAACACATGCACACCCTTTCCCCTCAAACAACCAGAAGGCAGGCAAAAGCCCTCTGCTTCTTGTAAAACTACAGAGCAATTAGACCCATTCCACCTGCTAGCATACGCATATCAATCAACTGGCAAGCGATCAACATAGGCCTATAAATCACACCCCCTCTCTGGAGGAGGGTGCGATTTTTTTGGAAAGGTTGGAGGGGAGGGGAGTGTTGATGAATTGCTTTGGCTTGGAGGGTTAAGGTGTGCTCCTTTCCGAAGAGAAAAGCCTGTTCGCTTCTCGCAAGGAGCTGACGGCCAAAACCAACTGCAGGCAAAACATTCAGCGCTGTAACAGAGCCGCCTCTGAAGGCCTCCAGAATTGGAAACAGACTTGTCGGAAGTGTCTCGTTAGGCATAATTGCTTTGCAAGGATTTGAGGTTTCCCTTCTGAGCCATCGACACCAGGATATCCCGCCCCGCCCCCCTGAATTGAGCATGAGCCCCTGTCTACTTTGGGGGTGGGCAGGCAAAGTATCTGCCTAGCTAGTGGGGGGGGGGCAGAAACAAGAGGGACACTGTTGCTTTAAAATACAAGGCTGGCCAAATACCCGGGCGCAATATTTTTCCCGGATTCATCAGCTGAGTTCTGAGCCACAAATTCTTCAAAGGGAATTTCCAGCTTCATTAGGGGTGTCAGCAAAAGGGGAAAAAAGAGAAGACCACCCTCCCAAATTTGTGGAAATCAAAAGGGTCCCACCCACCCAGCCCTACCCTCTGTGTGTGTGTGTGTGTTTAGGAAATCACAGACTTCAGCAGAAGCCCTGGGCAACAAGAGGTGGGTTTCACACACCTACCCTCTTTTGCTAGCCCTCTCCCTATTTTTGTTTTTTAAGCAATCAGCTAAACAAACAAACAAACAAACAAGCCGACACACATTTTCACACCTAGCAAATGAGGCTGTGAAAGTGTGGGCGATGGATTTTTGTTGCTCGGTGCTAATTAATACTGAGGCTCCTGTGCTAAAAAAAGGAAAGGTAAGGAGAGGTGGTCTCAGGTGTGTCCCATCTGCAAACACCCCCCTCCATTAGGCAGGCATCCAAGATAACCCAGTTAAGATTTGCCACTTGTAGTTCGCTTCATCCCATCAAGGCCCAGGCATAGGATTGTTCATTTGGGGCAATAGACTCCCACAGTGGCACAAGTGGGCAAGAATCACCCCCTACTTTTTATGTCCAGCAACTGACATTTAGAACATGGCATCTCCATTTAGCTATGATGGTGGTTGAAAGCCCTTTCCCCCCTCTAAGCAAAGGGCCGTGACACAGCCTGTAAATGTAGTGATTAGTGGGCGAGTCAAGTCAGGGACTGGCATGAAATTATGTTTTAGGTGCCCACAAGATTGTGGCTATACACTAGATACACATCTGAAAGAGGTCTGCAGGGTGGCAACAAGAGAACAGAGTCTTTTCTGTGGTGGCACCCCGCTTGTGGAGTGCTCTCCCCAGGGAGTAGAGCACCACCTGGCACCTTCGTTACATATCTTTAGGCGCCAGGAAAATTAAACAATCTATGGGCTTTTAAATTGAGGGGATTATTGTTTTCATTTGTTATTACTGCATGTATTGTTGTATGTCACCCAAGCGATGTGAGATTCCAGGGGTTCCAAGCTCTTACCCATGGTTTGGCTTCTTTCGGAATGAGAGACAGTGGAGATTGTGGTGTCTATATGATATATGGTTTTTTTATACATATATACAACCTGAGATGGAGGAGTTCACAACATTAACACACCACAAGAGGGTCTTGCTTCTCCCATAGCCACAACCTTGGTTTCCAACAGAAATCAGGCATGACTGTCTATCAGCTGCCCAGCCTGCAATCTGCCAGCTTCTAGCTTCTAGCTCATACAACTCAACTCTCAACTCTGGCCTTTGTCGTTCTAACTACCAAATAATTGAGGCTCAGGCTACTACCTCACCAGGAACCTAACTATTCCAGGAATTTGAATCCTTGCTTAGATTTTTTAAATACTTGCTAGATCCAGGAATTAGAAGGTTTCAGCATATAGCGTACCTCCCAAAAAAACACATAACAGCATGTTTGTGTTTTTATGTTGTAAACTGCCCTGTACAGAAATTTTAATAATAATAATAATAATAATAATAGTAATAATAATATTGACTCAGACTAGGACCCAAGGGACCATGGTTCAAATCCCCATGCAGCTGTGGAGCTCACCAAGTGACAATGAGTCAGTCACAATCTTTGATCCTAAACTCTCTCTTCATAAGACTAGAATCCCGGGCCATGCGAAGATGATTGCTGGGAGATTCACAACAGACAAAAGGAAGTCCTTCACAGAGTGCATAGTTAAACTATGGAACTCAATCCCACAGGAGGCAGTGTTGGCCATCAACTTAGATGGCTTCCCCACCACCACCACCAATAAAAACCTAGACAAATTCATGAAGGAGAAGGCTATTTCTCCCCCTCCCAATTATATCCTCACAGCAACCCTGTGAAGTAGGTCAGGCTGAGAGGCAGTGGGGGTTTGATGCTAGCCCAGCCCTCTTAACCACTACATCACACTAGATCTTAGCAATATCTTGCAGCAGGTAGTTCCGCATACCCCATAAAGGCACAAGCGATGAGGCCGAATCCTGTTGAGTGCAACCCACCTGAATGATGCCTTGGAAACATCATCCCTCATCCAAAGGCCGAAGTGAGGGCAGCAATCCTTGAGGACTAGTGTCCCCAACCGCAGAGCGCATGCAACATCCTTAGCCGAACCTATGTAGGAAGTTTGTTTTCAGCCGCCGCGCTTTCAGGCAGCTTAAGTGTGGAGCATAAGGAATCACCTTCTGCTCCTTTCAGCCTCTTTTCCTTCCCCAGAGCCCTTTCCGATTGAGGGTAAATGAGTCGTGAAATGGCCATAACAACAAATATGTGGGCTGCTGCTTCCGCTTGTCAGGGAGCCCAGCAAAGCACCTCTGCCAGGGCCCTTCCCTCCTGAGGGCTTCCCACACTAAGAAAAAGGAACCAGGAGTCAATAAGGGGTCAAGGTTTTTTTAAATAAATGATCAAAGTAGCACAGCGCCTTGCATGCAGAAGGCCCCAGTTTGATCCCTGCTGTCTCCAGTTAGAACTGGGAGAGACCCCTGTCTGGAACCCTGGAGAGCCACTGCCAGTCAGTGTAGACAATATTGAGCTAAATCATGGGTAGGCAAACTAAGGCCCAGGGGCCAGATCTGGCCCAATCGCCTTCTAAATCTGGCCTGCAGACAGTCTGGAATCGGTGTATTTTTACATGAGTAGTATGTGTCCTTTTATTTAAAATGCATCTCTGGGTTGTTTGTGGGGCCTGCCTGGTGTTTTTACATGAGTAGAATGTGTGCTTTTATTTAAAATGCATCTCTGGGTTATCTGTGGGGCATAGGAATTCGTTCATATATTTTTTCAAAATATAGTCCAGCCCCCAACAAGGTCTGAGGGACAGTGGACCGGCCCCCTGCTGAAAAAGTTTGTTGGCCCCTAAATGGACCAGTGGTCTGACTCAGTATAAGAAAACTTCGCATGCCCCTGAATTCACTTATTTGATCGGCATCTGTTCACATGGCAACGGACAACTTTTCTGCAGGAAAACAAGCACAGGCTCCTGGTTTCTTCTCTTTCATCTATCGCATTCACCTTCCGCCTTCCTCCCAAGGAGCTCAAGGGGGCACACATGGTTCTCCCCTTCTCTTTTTTACCCGCACAACCACTTTGTGAAGTAGGTGAGGCTGAGAGAGACTGGCCTGAGTTCACACACCCAGAAAGCTTCATGGCTGAGAGGGGATTCGAACCCGGGTCTTGAAGGTCCTAGTCGTGATACTCTTAACCACCACACCTACATCTTTTGCAGGAAGAGCAGAGAAGCGTTGCAGCAGAATCAAAGAGAACTGTGGCACTTAAAGGCTGTGTACACACACTGTGCATTCAAAGCACATCTGAAGCACATTCAAATTTCCTCAAAGAATTCTGGCCACTGTAGATTTACCCCTCACAGAGTTACAGTTCCCCCCAGCAACCTCTTATCGGACTACAGTACGCAGAACACTTTGAAAGGAAAGAATGTGCATTAAAGGTACAGTGTGCAGTTTAACAAAATGTACTACAGCATCCGCTTTCTTCAACAGGAATGCATTTTGCCAGATGCACAAAGGGAACCTTTTTTTGCACTCAGGAGCCACATCCTATTGTGCAGAACCTTCTGAGGGCCATGCGTCAGTGATGGTCAGGGCCCAAGGCAGAAGTGGGTGAGGCAACAGGTGCACAGCTGGATACATTCCAGCCAAGCAAAGCCAGAGGTTTCTACACACATGGACATCTCTGAATCCCTCTTTCCAGGCAAGTAAGAGGCATCGTCACAGTTCAAAGACATATTCCAGCCAGGCCGAAGCATGTGCAGAGGGTACTAAGCAGGGCCGATAAGGTCTGAGGAGAATCCTGAGATATCTAGCCAAGATCCTGGGGAGCTGCTGCCGCACAAGAGAGACAATACTGTGTTCAATGGAGCAACCACATGGTTTAATCTTGGGACAGCATCATATGGTCCTAATATGGACTTTCCCCCGCCCATGTCCCATTTCTCATTATTTACTAACCCCAGTGGTTATGTTCTAGCTCTACTAATGAAGGCAGTACAGTGGTACCTCAGGTTACATACACTTTAGGTTACATACACTGCAGGTTACAGACTCTGCTAACCTAGAAATAGTACCTCGGGTTAAGAACTTTGCTTCAGGATGAGAACAGAAATCGTGTGGCGGCAGTGCAGCGGCAGCAGGAGGCCACATTAGCTAAAGTGGTGCTTCAGGTTAAGAACAGACCTCCAGAATGAATTAAGTTCTTAACCCGAGGTACCACTGTACATGTCTGAGACCCAGTTGCTGTGAATAACAAGTGTGTGGGGGGGTGTTTCTGGTGCTCTTGGGTCCTCCAACTAAGACATCTTGTTATCCACTGTGAGAACAGGATACTGGACTAGACGGGCCATTGGCCTGATCCAGCATCCAGGGCTCCCTTCTGTTCACAGCATCCTCCCAACAAGGCTTTGTAGCTCAGATCGTTTTCCAAGATAGCAACTCTCTGCCCCAGGAGAATTGGCCTCATTAGCCAAAGTTTCAGCCATGTTCCTTTTGACAAAGACACCACTCTTCAAGAGAGAGTGAGAGAGCGAGAGAAAGAGGGAACCACCCTTGGGGGGTTGGGGACCCACAAGGGAATCAAAGTGAAACAGAGGACCGCAGCTTTATTTTTGGTGAAACTAATGCAATTAAGAGCCTCCACTCTCCTGCTTTTATTCCTGATGTTCCTTTCTCAGAGCCAGCCTCTCCCCCCACAACCCCACTCCCTATTTTGAGCGAAGGATCCCTCTCTCCCCGCCCCCTCCAGCGGGAGCTCCCGTAACAAAGTCCCCAGCAGGGAGACAATAGGCGCTTATGTTCTCCAAACGCAGCTCTCTGTTTACTGGGAAGAGCGCCAGGGCTGGCAGCCCTCAGCCACAGAGAATAAAAGACGCGTTTGTCCTGTGGAGTTACCCTGGGCCGAAGAGGCACTTCGCAAAAAAAGGGAATGGCTACACACACCACAACTTGTTGGCGCCCGGGAAACAGAGGTGCGCACAGCTGCTGCGCCGGGTTGCGCTTAAGAGGAGGGTGCAAAGAACCACATTGGATTGAGGAAATGATTCCTTCCTGCTCGTTGGGGGAGTGCCAAATGAGATTTCTTTTTAAAAAGAATCCAAATCCAGTATCCTTATTGCAGGGATCAAACATGGCCCCCAGGCTTCTCTGTCTGGTCCTCGGAATTCTCCGCCAGGCCACACCCCCTCTCCTTAGGCCACACCCCTCACTGGCCAAGCTTCATACCCTGCTTATTCCTGGCTGGAAATGGGTCTTTAAGCTACGGTCATGCCTGTTTGATTGGATGAAGAGTGAGTGTGTTGTTTAAACTAGCCTACTTTACACAGGCAAATTTCACATCCGGTGCTTCATTTTCTTTTGCCTCTGGCCCCGCCCACCCCAGGATGTGACCCCTGGAACAGAACAGAAAGCGGCCCTTGAGCTAAAAAGGGTTCTCCCACCCTGTGATGGACAAAAAAATGCCCCGCAAAGTGTGTCCAGCTTTCAGGTTCTTCATCAGACGAGAAGGTACATGAATCTGGGAGGAAGGGGGAATGAGGGACGGGGAAATAAAACTGAGAAGCCCCAGTAAGGGAATTGCTGAGTTGTAGATCTTGCATCTATTTTCCGTCTTTCCGAGAGATGGAAATGTAGACTGAACCTCAGTGGACTGAGTCTGGGGCAGAGCTAGCACGATGGGGAGACCTGGGGAAGGGCCCCAGCACCTGCCCTACATACAGAACGTCCCCGGCTCCTCCAGTTAAAAGGATTGAGAGGTCTTCCAGATGACCTGCTTACTGAACATGCATCCTGATTTCTTTCCACAAAACTTGCACAGAGGTTATAGGATGACGTCGCCATTGATTAAGAATTATATCCTGTCTGAGTCAATCCACACCTCCTGGTACATCTACCTGTCGCTTTCTTTCCTGGCATTCAAAGTCACTGCCTCCAACCATGTTACTTCCCCCTGACACATTATGAACCTACTCTCACACCTTAAGGACTACAAGCTTCCAAATTCTGAACCAGATGCCAAATGACAAAGGGGCACAACAGCTGTTGCAGGTGATGGTGTTTTACCTAACAGATTCATTTGCTACTGACAGCACATGTTGGGATTTTCAGAACTTAGCCACCCATCCCTAGCAAGACACACACCTTTCCATCATGCTGCAATATATATGTAGCATCTAGCTCCACCCTCCATTCATGTCCTCTTCTTTGGAATAAAATAAAATAAATAAACTAGTTTGATCTCTCCCCCCACCCTCCTTATCAAGCACGCAGTGTGCCATTGCTGGAGGCTACAAAGAGAAAATCAAGTGGGCCTTTTCAAAGGCTATCCTTGTTAAACTCAAGCAGAACCAAACAGAATCCGATTCATCTAAAAATGTGTGGGAACCCCCCCCCCCTTACTCCCTTAAAGAAAATAAAGAGGGCCCCCTATTCTCTTCTCCACCCACCCAATTTCCGCCTTCCCACATGAAGCTTGGAAGTTCCTCTCCAAAAAGTCTTGAATAATTGAAGTTGAACATGAAATTTTAAAGTCTTTCAAGATTTTCATTAAAATTCATTTGCTCTTCCCCTTTGGGAGGATTGTCACTGCTAAGAGTGCCACAGAGGGCAGATGGCAGGCTGCTCTTTTTAACTCCATTCTCACCGGCTTGAGAAGGAGGCAGCTTTGCCAGAGTTTTTTAATCATCTAGGAAATAAATAAAAAAGTGGCACACAGAGGTAGGCACCAAGGCCACCCACAACGAAAGGCGGGGCCCAGTTTCATTCTTATTTTTCACATTTTTACCTGCGATTCACATCTTAAAGAAACCCCAAGTGGCTGCCATCACTCCTAATACTAAACTCTCGAGTGGCGAGGGCCAATGCAACTGTGATCCAAACAAACCTACCATGCAAATAGGCTATCCCAGAAACAGCTCCCCAGCAAGGACAGAGGATGCTCAGCAGCTACAGAATGTAAAACAGGGGTGGAGGTAGGCACCTGTAGCCCCCAGGTGTGGCTGGATTCCCATCACAGCCAATGGGCAGGGGACACTGTAATGCAGCAGTGTAAAAACGCAAGAAGAGTCCTGCAGATGGATCAGGCCAGCAGCCCAACTTAGCCCAGCTAAGCCCATTCCTCACTGTGGCCAGCCTGACTCCCTCCTTTGGCAATCTTTACAAACCTTTAGTTTATGGTTGCCATCAATTTTGATTTTAATTAATTTTTATAATGTTTTTATAATGTTGCACTATTTTAGTGTTGTTAGCCGCCCTGAGCCCGGCTTCGGTTGGGGAGGGCGGGATATAAATAAAATTTTTTATTATTATTATGGCCAACCAGATGCCCCAATGAGAAGCCCAAAAGCAGGACCTGAGCACAACAGCACTCTCCCCTCCAGGAGCTTCCAGCAACTGGTATACAAACCCATGCTGCCTCCAACAGTGGAGGTGTCTAAATCTCTTTTAAAGCCAACCACGTTGGTGGCCCTCACTGCCTATCATGGGAGCGAGTTCCAGAGCTTAGCTATTCTGTTGGCATCCGTCTGTCTCAGGAGAAGATGGAGGACTTTGGGGGTGAAGTCAAACTGAAGGAAGATTTCAGCACCTCCCGTGGCTGTAGAGACCGATACAGTAAAGACATGTTTTGTTACAGCTGGGGCAAATGAAGGTGTCCGGTTGTGCTGCTGCAGATATACTACTGTGGTACTTAATTTGTTCTGGAGGTCCGTTCTTAACCTGAAACTGTTCTTAACCTGAAGCACCACTTTAGCTAATGGGGCCTCCTGCTGCTGCTGCGCCGCCGGAGCAAGATTTCTGTTCTCATCCTGAAGCAAAGTTCTTATCCTGAGGTATTATTTCTGGGTTAGCGGAGTCTGTAACCTGAAGCATATGTTACCTGAAGCGTATGTAACCCGAGGTACCACTGTACAGTGTTTCTTCTCTCTGCTCTCCTTCCAGCGGTCATTCATCCTCTGGCCATTGCTATGGATGCACAACCTTATTGTCCACAGGCACTGCAGTCATCTGCAAGGGCAGGGTTGATGCTGCCAGCCTTCAGGTCAAGTTTGCCGACACATCTGTAACACAGTGTTGGTCTGCCAATGGGCCTGGTGTCTGAAGCCAGCTCCCTGTAGTGCACATCCTTGGGGATCCTGCCATCTTCACACATACATAGCTAAATGTCTGGGGTAGGTCTAGTTGCTCAGTCTTATGTGTAAAGAAGAGACAGTGTAGCATAGTGGTTAGGACTTAGGACCTGGGAGAGACAATGTTTCCCAGCACTGGTTTTGAGGCTTCACCACTTTCTTCTTCTTCCTATGGGGTTTGTGGTCCAAACCATTTGCAGGGCACCAGTTTGACAAAGCCTTTTGACAAAGGCTGCCATACAACAACCGTGGAAGGTAGGTCAGCAGTGCTCTCATGCCAGCACTACAGGGGAGAGGCTAAACAAAAACCATCTTAGGATGGGGGCAAGATCCGAATCGGTCTCTTAGCTTGTTCTATATTGATTCCCAAGCAGCGGTTTTTGCAAGAGGAGCTGAGAGAGCAAAAAGTCCTGGAAACCCTCGCTAGTTCATTTGCTAATGCAATGCAATTTAATCAAGTCAATGGACTGTGGGCAATGTGCCAATAGATGAGGACGATGGGGGAATGAGGGACAGGTGATGGCTATGCCTTAGCGCAGATATGTACGTGTGTGTCATGAGCCAGCGCTGCTGGGATCGGAGTTGGGATGACAGGCTCTGATGGAAGAGGAGTTGGAAAAAACAGGCAGGGAGTGAATTACGGGAACCTGGGTTGGAAGGAGGGGATCTGGTCGTGGAGGGCTAGCTATATTGGTTTGAGGGGGGGTCTGGGTAAAGGCATCTCATGGGCTCACTCATCTGTCAGTGCCTCTGGTGAATGGGCCAGGCTGTGGCAATAATATTTCAAGAAGGAATTTCCCACAATTCCTCAGAGCATCGATACTTCTGGGAAATTTAAAGGAGTGGCTTAGAGCTGCTCAGAGCATCTGGACAGAAAAGAACCTTGGACCAGGTTGACCTTGGACCAGTTATTCTCTCAGAGCCTAGCCTACTTCGCAGGGTTGTTGTGAGAACAAAACAGAAGGGGAGAGGAACATGCATGTCACCTTGAACTCCTTGGATATAGTGGTATAAAAAAAAATGATATAAAATAAACTCCAGTATCTTTGCTTGTACAGTGGTACCTCAGGTTAAGTACTTAATTCGTTCTGGAGGTCCATTCTTAACCTGAAGCACCACTTTAGCTAATGGGGCCTCCTGCTGCCACTGTGCCGCCGGAGCACAATTTCTATTCTCATCCTGAAGCAAAGTTCTTAACCCAAGGTAATATTTCTGGGTTAGCAGAGTCTGTAACCAGAAGCGTATGTAACCTGAGGTACCACTGTACAAATATCAAGTCGCCGTGAGTCTTGTGTCTGAAACCCACTGAGTTAACCACGCAGTATACGAATGCTGCAGCATTTGAAGTGTCTGACGGTTCTGTTCTGTTACTCTATCAGCTTCCCCCCCCCCCCGACAAAGGCGTGTTGCAGCTAATTCTTGGGTTGTGGGGGTGAGAGATGCTGGGCTTCTGAACAGGCATGGCGGCAGCGTTGGGAAAATCCACCCACCCAGCCTGCTCTCTCCCCGCCCCCAACCTCCACTGCCACCCCTGGCAGCCCAGCTCCCTCCAAACATGTGTTTCCTTGAGGGGGTTCAGCCAGCTGTTTTCGCTTACAGCTGTAATTCCTTCCAGATGCTCTGCCTGGGAGCCGCCGCTATGTCTGTTCATGGTGCAAGAAAAGCAAAGCAAAAAGCACCCTAGGACTTAACAGGTGCATCGCTTGAATCTCTGGAGGGCAAAGCTTTAAACACTGCTCCCCACCCCAAAACAGACTTTTTTTATTTCTTATTCTGGCACAGGTGACAATGAGAGAAAGCCATCAAGTGGAGGGCAGCTCTTTAGTCAGGGCGGAAGATCAAAAACACTGAAATACAAATGTTTCCAAGTTCAGGATCTTCTGAAGTCCTGAGCTTGTGGTGCAGCAGGAAAAAAGCAACTGGATCTCATCTAGCGAAACCCAGCATCAAATCTCCAACCCACCCATGAAGCTTAGGACTTATACTGAATCAAGCCACTGGTCTATCTAGCTGGGTGTCCTCAATGCTGACTGGCAATGGTTCTCTGGGGATTTAGGCAGCAGTCTCCGCAGTCCTACCCAGAGATGTCAGGGACTGAACCTACGACCTTCTGCATGCCAAGCAGATGCTCTGCCACTGAGCTACAGTCCTTGACTGCAGATACCGTCTCTCAGTTTTACTTTCCAGGGTTGTTTTGAGGATGAGTATGGCATAACCTAAATGTTCCACCCAAGCTGAAAGAGGAGTGTCAGCATCCTGTTTGTTAACAACTGAAAATCACAAGGATGACAAAGGGAAAGAATGGTTGAGACAGTTGTCTTGGTGTTTATGGATTAATAATGGTTATGGCCAGTGCTTTTTCCCCCTGGGAGTACTCAAGGGTACGCAGTACTGGCACCTTTTTTCTAGTTAAAAGTGTGGCACTCACTTAAGAACTTCATGGTGAATACCAGCACCATTTTTTCCTAGAAGAAAAGCACTGGTTATGGCCACCTTTAGTCTCTGTGTCTGGGGTTCCCCATCCACAATCTACACGAAGACTATGTTCTACCACCAGTATTGGAGGCAGGATGCCCCTGAAGACCAGTTGCTGGAGATACCAAGTGGGGAGAGTTGCTGTTCCTCTCAGGTCCTGCTTGGCGGCACCTGGTTGGCTACTATAAGAGCAGGATGCTAGACTTGGCTTGACCTGATCTATGTTCTTAGTGTACAAAAACAAGGACGAAGAAAATCTGGAAATCTCAGAAGAGAAAACATTTCTAGGAACTCCTTGTACTAAAAAACAAAAAACAACAACGTATGGAACCTGCAACAAGATGTTGCGGAATGGAGTGCTCCAGTTCAGGGTTCCAGCCAGCCATTCTTCCATTTCATTTCATTCCACTCTATTCCATACCACCCTTTCCCCCACAACTCAGTATTCTGTGACCACTGAACATGCTCAGTTGAGCTGCTTGGGGGGTGTACTATCCATTAGTGACTGTTTTTCTCCTCTGAAGTTTTTTTGAACTTTTGCAATTCTTGGGGCTCCTCTAAATCCTGATACCTCCCCTATTGAGTTTGGATTTAAGGTAGGAATTACCCACCTGGAGATTCCAGGAACTGGATATGGGACCTTCAACCTGTGGAGCATAGGCTGCAGCCTCTTCCTGACCCCAAAAGGACTGTTTATTAAGTTAATAAAGTACCATTTGCTTTTACATTCTGACCATCACCGCCGGGCCTGCAAGTTACTACGATTCCTTCATTTCCAAGGATGTTCATTCCACTTAGGAACAAACACAGTCAGTTAGCTTTTCTCCCTCCAGTGGGCCATTGCTCTTGGAGACCTTCCAAACGAGACGTTTTGATGTAATTCTCCCAGGGTTAAACAAGCTAAAAATGGGGAGGACTTTTTTTTATTATTAAAAAAAACCTCTCATCCATTTTCTTTTCTCATCATGTCCTCTGGGCTTTTCTACAAAGATCACACTTGGCCGGGCGGGGAGGAATTATATGCAGGTCAAGGCTGTGTTTACATCTTTGAGGTGGTGAAGTCTGAATTTTCTCAAAGGCAATTACTTTTCCATTCCCCCCCCCCACACACACACTTTCTCCTCTTTGCAAAGGCTATTTCACACAGATTTGTGTTCTGCAATTCAGTGCAAGTGTAGAATTTTAAGAGGAGCAAAGAATTCAACACCTGGACAATTTTGGCTTTCGTTTAAAAAACAACAACAAGCAAGTTTCTAATCCTTATTGATGTAGGAAAAGGCCTGAAAGTGTGTCAGGGAGGGGGGGGGTGGAGTGGAAAACGCACCTGGTGGAATCCCAAAATCTATCAGTGGGTTTGAGCAGGATTTTGAAGAAGGGAAGAGAAAGCTTTTTCGTCCCTTTTCCTTGTCAAGATGAATAAAGCTATGCAACCTACACACACCTGTTCCAATGTGATAAAACCCCAAAACTTTACCAAGGGATCCCCGGATGGCAAAAGTGGGGTGCGGCATGGATTTACCAAGAATATATCAAGGAAAGCAAACAGGAAACAGGGGCCTCTTCCTGGTCAATAGAGCAATAGGGGCAGTTAAGAGTGCATGGATACATCAGCACAGCTTGGAACATTCCTCTTTGCCCAGAGAAGCCACAACAGAGCCAGACAGCTGGTGCCCGTGTTCAAAGCAGGTTGCCAGGCTGCAGGGCTTTGTGTACTGAACAACAAAACCTTTTTAGCCAATCATTCCCATGAGCTGGAGCGGCACAAGGACACTTTTGTCTACCGGGCTGCACACCTCACCTTTCCTCTCCTCTCTCATTATTTAGCAAGTCCACTCCCCAGTGCCTGCCTGTAGGGCCACACATCCTCAGAATCAAGTCTGACCGCCGTGCCTGGATTGTACACCTCTAGACTACAGGGGGCTGTTGTTGAGTCTTGGAATTCTCCCTGCACCTCGAGAGCCAGCATGTAAGGGAGAAAAGGTTCTCTGCAGACTTCTCACTGGCATGTTATTTTTCTAGATGCAGGGAGTTCTCTCTGCATACAAAGCTTAAACCTCTTGAATCTACAGCCTGGGGCAGTAACAGCAAAAGCTCTTTGCCACTTCAATTATGCAGGCTGATTTAAACGCTACGCCAAAGTGGCTCACAAAATGCCACCAATATCACTGTAGGAATGTTGATCAGAACAAATACAGGTATTAGCTTGACACAGGTCAAGAGGTGGAGCTTTCAAGGGCCAGTGGGAGGAGCCTAAACCACAGCACTACAATTTCATGCCTCGAGACACTGGCAAGGCGTTCTCAAAAGCAGTGCTTCTCTTCACAAACACAGCAGCACTTAACCCTCCTTCTCTGTTTGAATGGCTAAGCCAGGTGGGGACGCACAGAAAAAACCAGAAGGAACAAATACTCCACAGCCCCTTTTCACAGGCTAGCGAAGCGCAGGACAGGACCCTGACCACAGAGCCTCTCATTGTGACTGGGGTTAGATGGACACGACCCTTGACCCTCGCCCCTCCGCAAAGGAAAAGCAGCCGTCCGTTTTCTCCAGGGAAAAAGGAAAGAGCAGCTGCTCGATGAGAAATGACGAACGAGGAGCTCCTGGGGAAGATGCTGGAGGAGGAGGAGGAGGAGGAGGAGGAGGAGGAGGAGGAGGAGGAGGCAGGATCCTCTGCTGATCAGTCCTTCTCTTAAAAACAATAAAGAGAAATATGTCACACGAAGGTCTGGATATGCTTCGCTCAGGCATGGCTAGAAGCTTCATTGCAACAGAAGCGTCTCTGCATTCCTCCCTTCTGCTGGTTGAAGGAGGGGGCTAGGAGAGAGACAGAGAAAGAAAGAAAGAAAGAAAGAAAGAAAGAAAGAAAGAAAGAATCCGCAATATCTCCCCCTCCACAGTCCTGATACGAATGGTATGTGAGCTTATTAACAATGCGATTTGGGCCTGGCTTATGGCCACAGCTGACTACAGTGAGGCAGGCGAGAATGCGCCTTCTCCAGCTGTGCATTCCTGCTGAGGGTCTCTCCTACCACCACCACCAGGTCCCTACACTCCAAAATGAGTCCATTTGTTTTATCTTATCTCCTGGAAATGGAGGACTGTAACCAACTAAGGCCACATTCACACAATGCACTGAAAGCACTTTAAAGTAGCATCAAACAGTCACGGCTTCCCCCAAAGAATTATGGGAGCTGTAGTTTGATGAAAGTGCTAGGAGTTGTTGGGCGACCTCCCTAAGCTACTATTCCTAGAGTTCCTTGCAGAAAGGGGTTGGTTGTTAAAGCATTCTGGGAATCAATGCGATTTTTCTAGAACAGGAGGTGCCGGAACTCACCATGAACGCCTCCCTTGTTCTCTTGGAATGGCAATGGCACCCACCTGAGAGGTGCCAGAACTAAGTTCCAGCTGGAAAAAAGCCTTGCTGGGAAATGTAGTTCTGCAAGGGGTCTCCAAGCAACTCTCAGCACCATTAACAAACTACAACTCCCAGGATTCCTTAGAGGAAGCAGAGACTGGTTAAAGTGGTCAAATGGTGCTTTAAAGGCATGGTGAGAATGTACCGTAGCTTAAGTCCTAATCAGAGTGGACCCATTGTAATTAATGGGTCTAAGTTTCACATGCCCACTCATTTTAATAGGTCTACTCTGTGTAGGGCTAACATTGTAGACAACAAGGGACAAATATAATATATGAACATGGTCCCCATCAACTGAGGTTGTCACTTTGTGCATTGTCTGAAGCAGCCTTCGCCAAACTGGTTCTGCCCAGCTTAGAAGTGTGGGTCTCCCACCCAACACCCCCCCCAAAAAATGACCTCCCCATTTAGACCAGCCTACCCCAACCTGAAGCCCACCAGAAGTTGTGGACTCCAACGCCCATCATCCCATGCTGGCTGGGGCTGATGGGAAGTTACAGTCCATAACTTCTGGTGGGTACCAGGTTGGGGAAAGGTCTGGCGTAAAGCAGCTTGGACAGGAATCAGGAGCTCCAGTGTTGATCCACTGGTGCTGTAGGTCAGAATGCGACCTGGCCAGTAAAGGGTTCCTGGACTCTAGGTTGACTCCACCCACATAAGAAGCTGTCATATACTAAGTCAGACCGATGGTCCATCTAGCTCAATACTGCCTACACTGACTGGCAGCAGCCCTCCAGCATTTCAGGCAGGGGACATTCCTAGCCCTACCTGGAAATGCCAGGAACTGAACCTGGGACCTTCCTGCATGCAAAGCAGAGAAGCCCTGCCGCTGAGCTAAGGCTGGCCAGGGCTCCTGCTGATTTGGAATGGCTATAAAGAGTTTCCTGTTTAGACTGGGTCTTTGCTTGGGTGGCAACAGTAACACTAAAAATATATACGATCAGTGGCGGAGCTACCTGCTCCAGCACCAGGCGCGGTGTACATCCAGGTGCGTGGCTGGTGCGTGTCCCAGGGAGTGTGGCATGCGTCCCAGGGGGCATGGGGCGCCGCCCGTGGGGGGCATGGCACGTGTTGGGATGTGCGTGGCAAGCACTGAGCATCCCGGGGCCGGGAGCGGGCGCGATGTCAAACACCCCCCTGGATGGCACCCAGGTCAGGCCACTCCCCCCGCCCCCACTTCGTCCACCAGTGTATACGATGTTCAGCTCCCAATTCTATGGTCTACTGCAGATACTGGTAATTGCTCCATGAAGCCTTATTATATGTCTGTTAGCCTTAAACGGGTTACTAGGCTTTTTATTGCATTCCACAGCCAGAATGTCCATATTCCCTAATGAAACACCTTTCACACATTTAACTGCCCAGAGATGCAAATACCAACAGATCCCAAGGGTAAGAAATATCTGAGTAAACCAACTGATGCTAAATGGTCTGCAAACCACACCTTTTGATTCTACCATTATTTGAACTTATTATCTGTTTCTAATATCAAGCAGAGGGCAGGCAATGGGGCTGCAAGTCACCCCCACAGCGAAATAGCTTGCCCTCATGCCCCAAAAAATGCCACCCAATTGCTGGGTCCCTGAGGCTTCCTGAAATCAAAGTAATTTCCAAAATACAAATTATACTTTTAACCGCCGCTATATCTGAATTGTCTCTGTTATACCCAATTGCAATTCAATGTATTCCTGTTGTGTTTTATGATTTTCCTGATTTTGTAAGTGAGCAGGAACTGGTCTGTGACTGTAATAATAAAATTCATTCACAAATTATAACCGGTTAAATAAGGCAGCAAGCCTCAGTGTGCTCACTAGAAAGTTAACCACCAAAATTAATAGGACTTCAAAGACAACATGTTTAGGATGGGAAGCATTAATGCAAAACAAGCCATTATTCCTCTTTTAGAAATCGAACATCTTTGCCCCTTATGTTCTCCTGCTCCAGTATTTTTTTATTTATTTTTCTGCAAAAAAAAAAAAAGGTTCATTTTTTCAGTTTTTCTGCTATATCTCAGAACTCCTTTCACACAGGCGGGGGGGGGGGGGATGTTAGCAAATAGGAAGATTTTAGCAAAAAGGAACACCATGTGGGGCTCTGCCTGCTCCTCAGGAATTCTAATCCTCCTCAGTATGCAAGATTAGGAAACAGATCAGGAGGGAGGGAGCGGAAGGGCGGAGGAAACTCTGAAATGCGCACATGAGTACGTGCTGGTGGGTAAGCAGAGTCTTCACCTCCCACAGAGCTGCCTGGTGGGATTCTGTATTTGGTGGGATTGTGGTATTTAGGATCCTGAATGCAGGATTTAACATCTTAAATGTTCAAGAATGTCCCAAAACAATGGGGCCCAGCAGTCTGAGACTGCGCTACAATGAAAAATATCTGCAGCAAGCAACATTGAAGAGCTGCACCCTGAATACATTATGCAAAATGTGCATTATTTCTCCTGATTTGAATAGCAATTCTCTCTTTTTTTAAAAAATGATATTTATTAAAAGTTTAAAGATTACAGAAAGAAGAAAAAAAGACAACAATAAAAAAGAAAAAAGAAAAAAAACATAGAAAAACAATACAACAATACAGCAAACAGAAACAACAAAGAAAAAAACACTAAAACACACATCCAATATTCCATATCTTTACCTTTCCTTTACTTGTTTCATCAACCTCCTCACACCTCCCTTTTTTTGTATTCTAGTTCAATTCACTATTTCAGCAAATTCTTTCCATCTTTCTCAATTTTTGTTCTATAATTTATCTTAACGGTCTAACCTTAAATTTTTTCATTTTGGCCCGTTATCAATCAGCTTTTACTTAATTCTTTATTACCTTTCTACTAAAACCATATAGCTTCATTCCAGCATCCTTCTAACACTCATTAATTTTACAATGTTTCTGTAAATATACTTTAAATTTTTTCCAATCTTCTTCCACCGACTCTTCTCCCTGGTCTCGGATTCTGCCAGTCATTTCCACCAGTTCCATGTAGTCCATCAGCTTCATCTGCCATTCTTCCCTGGTGGGTAGATCTTGTGTCTTCCAATACTTTGCAATAAGTATTCTTGCTGCTGTTGTAGCATACATAAAGAAAGTTCTATCCTTCTTTGGCACCAATTGGCTGACCATGCCCAGGAGAAAGGCCTCTGGTTTCTTCAGGAAGGTATATTTAAATACCTTATTCATTTCATTATAGATCATCTCCCAGAATGCCTTAATCTTTGGGCATGTCCACCAAAGGTGAAAGAATGTGACTTCAGTTTCATTACATTTCCAACATTTGTTATCGGGCAGATGGTAGATTTTTGCAAGCTTGACTGGTGTTATGTACCACCTATAAATCATTTTCATTAAATTCTCTTTTAAGGCATTACATGCCGTAAACTTCATACCAGTGGTCCATAACTGTTCCCAGTCAGCCATCATAATATTGTGTCCAACATCTTGTGCCCATTTAATCATAGCAGATTTCACCATTTCATCTTGAGTATTCCATTTCAACAGCAAGTTATACTTCTTGACAAATTCTTAACTTTAGGGTCTAACAATTCTGTTTCCAATTTTGATTTTTCCACCTGGAAGCCTAGTTTTTTATCCAAGTTATAAGCCTCCATTATTTGATAATAATGGAGCCAATCTCGTACTCTGTTTTTTAATTTTTCAAAGCTCTGCAGTTTTAATCTTGTCACCCTCTTGTTCCAAAATTTCCCAATACTTCGGCCATTTGGCCTCCATATTGAGTTTTTTCTGAGCCTTTGCTTCCATTGGTGACAACCATCTTGGGGTTTTATTTTCTAACAAATCCTTATATCTTATCCAAACATTAAACAGTGCTTTCCTTACAATATGGTTTTTGAATGCTTTGTGTGCTTTAACCTTATCATACCACAAATATGCATGCCAACCAAATACATTATTGAAACCTTCCAAATCCAAAACGTCCGTGTTTTCAAGAAGCATCCATTCTCTCAGCCAGCAAAAGGCGGCCGATTCATAATAAAGTTTTAAGTCTGGCAGGGCAAATCCACCTCTTTCTTTGGCATCGGTTAGTATCTTAAATTTTATACGAGGCTTCTTGCCCTGCCAGACAAATCTGGAAATATCTCTCTGCCACTTCTTGAAACAGTCCATTTTGTCCAAAATTTGCAGTGTTTGAAACAAAAACAGCATTCTTGGCAATACATTCATTTTTATCACAGCAATTCGGCCTAACAACGATAGCTTCAAATTTGACCATATTTCTAAATCTTTTTTCACTTCAGTCCAACATTTTTCATAGTTATCCTTAAATAAATTCACATTCTTAGCAGTCATGTTAACCCCTAAATATTTCACTTTCTTAACCAGTGTCAGTCCTGTCTCCTTCTGAAACTTATCTCTCTCAATCTCTGTTAGATTCTTCTCTAAAACCTTAGTTTTCGTCTTATTCAACTTAAAACCTGCTACCTGACCAAATTCTTGAATTAGTTCTAATACTCTTTTAGTGCTGGATTCTGGCTCCTGTAAAGTCAATAGCAATTCTCACTACTTATTTATTGTAATTTTGCAAATCTTGGGGAAGGGGCACTAACACCTCTACCCTGACCTTTGGGAATCAGACCCCACCATTCTGGCTTCTGAGGTTTCTACAGGCATTGCTCATAAAAAAAGGTAAAGACAGTTAAGTCCAGTGAAAGGCGACTATGGGGTTGCAGTGCTCATCTCTCTTTAGGCCAAGGGAGCCAACGTTTGTCCACAGACAGCTTTCCAGGTCATGTGGCCAGCATGACTAAACCGCTTCCGGCACAACAGAACACTGTGATGGAAACCAGAGTGCATGGAAACACCATTTACCTTTCCACCGCAGCAGTACCTATTTGTCTACTTGCACTGGCATGCTTTCGAACTGCTAGGTTGGCAGGAGCTGGGACAGAGCAACGGAAGCTCATCCCGTCACGGGGATTCGAACTGCTGACCTTCCAATCAGCAAGCCCAAGAGGCTCAGTGGTTTAGACCACAGCACCACTCGCTCCTCCATATACAGGTACTTGCAAACATATATTCACATCCATAAGGTCTGGAACCTTGGAGTTTGCTTTCCTTCATTTTTAAAAGCCATAAGAGCCTTGGGGTTCCGATCAACATCTAGCATCTAGATTATTCGATCAATAATCTAGCATCCTGTTCCCAACAGTGGCAGAGTCAGATATCTCTTAGAATCCCATGGGCAGGGAGCATGAATGGAACAGCGCTCATAAGAAGAGTTCTGCTGGATCTGGCCAAAGGCAAGTCTGGCATCCTGTTCTCTCACAGTGGCCAACCAGATGCCACAACAGGAAACCTACAAACAGGACCTGAACGCAACAGCAACTCTCCCCACTTGTGATTCCCAGCACTGAAGAGGCAACAGGGGAGGTGGAACTTAACCATCATGGCTAATAGCCATTGATAGCCTTATCTTCCATGAATATGTCTGATCCTCTTTTAAAGCCATCCAAGTGGGTGGCCATCGATACAGTGGTACCTCGGATTAAGTACTTAATTCGTTCCAGAGGTCCGTTCTTAACCTGAAACTGTTCTAAACCTGAAACACCACTTTAGCTAATGGGGCCTCCTGCTGCTGCCGCGCCGCCGGAGCACGATTTCTGTACTTGTCCTGAAACAAAGTTCTTATCCCGAGGTACTATTTCTGGGTTAGCGGAGTCTGTAACCTGAAGCGTATGTAACCTGAAGCGTATGTAACCCGAGGTACCACTGTACATCTTTGAGGAGCTGAGATCTGAAAATGACAGTGTGTACACATACACACAGAGAGAAGAGAGAGAGAGAGAGAGAGAGAGAGAGAGAGAGAGAGAGAGAGAATGAATCCCAATAAAGTTGTAAGTCTAAAGTTTGGCTCAAATGAAGCCTTGCAATGCCAACTGGGTGATGGAGAGAGGGTTGAGGAGCAGCACCTGAGAGCTGCCGTAATCTACAGCACGGAAGGCTTGAGACAGAAGAGTCAACATGGAAGGCTCCATTGATCAGCGGTCAAGTATTCCACGCTTGGAGGTGACCAAGAGAGAGAGGCTTTTGAGAGTGGCGCACTCTTCAACATTCCACAGATAAAAACACACACATAATCCCCTCTATTTCTGATGCTACGTGTGAGGGCGCCAGTCCCTATGCAGTCAAAACAGCAGGACCCACGCACAGGAAAGTTGGCAAAAATAAAACAAATCTTCAAGAAGAAAACTACGTAGGGCCCACCCCCACCCTGAATAAAAAACAACAACAGCCCAGGAGAATGAATTTGCTCAGCAGGCATGGAATGCTGACTGCTGAGGAGGAAACATGGAATATAAGGGACAAGAAGCCGTCACCCTATGAGTTAAAGCTCTCGAAATGTTAAAAGCCACAGAGCACCCGACACCTGCCAGTAATAGGAGCAGCGACTGGCATGAGGAGAGACAGCAGCAACATTCGCCACTGCCAGGACGGCAGCAAAGCAGATTAGGTCCAAGGGAACCAGCACAAGGGCAGCTGGAGAAATTGCCATGTCCTGTGAATGTGGTGCCCTTGAGATGCTTTTGGACTCCAACTCCCATTTGGCCTCAGCCAGCATGAACATCTGAGGGCACAAGTTTGGGGAAGGCCAAGTTGGATTTGAGAGACCCAGGTTCAAGGCCATATCTACACCGCGCATTTAAAGCACTACTATATCACTTTAGATGCGGGTGGCGCTGTGGGTTAAACCACAGAGCCTAGGGCTTGCCGATCAGAAGGTCGGCGGTTCGAATCCCCGCAACAGGGTGAGCTCCCGTTGCTCGGTCCCTGCTCCTGCCAGCCCAGCAGTTCAAAAGCACGTCAAAGCGCAAGTAGATAAATAAGTACCGCTCTGGCGGGAAAGTAAACGGCATTTCCATTCACTGCTCTGGTTCGCCAGAAGTGGCTTAGTCATGCTGGCAACGTGACCCGGGAGCTGTACGCCGGCTCCCTCGGCCAATAAAGCGAGATGAGCGCCGCAACCCCAGAGTCGGTCACGACTGGACCTAACGGTCAGGGGTCCCTTTACCTATATCACTTCAACAGTCATGGCAAAGTATCCTGGGAGCTCCAGTGAGATTAAAGAAGAGTAAGCCTCTAGGGGAGTAAGGGCATCAGCATGAGGATTAAATGGTAAAGAATCTGGGGGCAGTTGGGCTATGTTGTTGTAAAAAGTGGAGGGTGTTTTGAGAGTGGAGAGGTTTTTTGGGACAGAGGGGAAAGTCCCCCTCCCCACGGAACCCTATTTGCCCAATTGCCTGTCGCTTGCCGTATTAAGCTATCCAAAGCGATCTATTAAACAGAAGCCAGGAGTGGGTCATTATCATTTGGGTGCACAACAAAAACCAACTCTGCTTCCAGGGTGCCTGGCCAAAAAAGCACGACATTTTTCAAGTGAGGGATCTGGGTTCTCAGGAAATCAAAAAAAGGGAATGCCGGCCAATTTACCAAACCAGGCCAAACGACGATTAGCGAAACCCAAAACACAGGCCTCAAACTGTTGACTAAGGGCCAACCAGATGTGACAGGAGGGCAGCCATATTTGTTGTTCATGTGCTTTTTCTGTTCACATCTAAAACAGTGGGTAGGGGGGGTTATTATTTTTTACATAAGGCCCATGTTCAAGAGCTTAGCTCCAGCCTTTGAAACGTGTCCAAGGCCAGAGGCCCTGGTGTATATATCCTGTCTCAATTTAAGCTGCACAAGGCCCAAACTAGATATGCCAAGGCCAGCCATGTTGTTCATGTTCTGCAGCACTCACATAGAAAACAATGGGGCAGGGGGCCCATTTCCTACACAGACACACATGGGGAGAGAGAGATTGTACGTTCTGAGGGCTTAACTTTGGCCTTTGAAGTTTATTCAAAGCCTAAATATTTCTACCAGCCTGGGTCCAACATGAGAATTGGGTCCAGCTTAGGAGAAAAGCATGTGAAATCATAGAATCATAGATATAGAATATATGGTCCAGTGTGAGGGAGCACTCAGCTCCTCTTGCCCTTGTGCGCATTCTGCTGTAAAAAATTGATTTTCCCTGCCAACTCTTTATTTACCTGCCTGCCCTTTTCGTTTGCACACACAAAAAGAGTCTTACGCTTGCCTTATTCGTTTGCACACTCTCCTTAAGAAAAAGCGACTTCAAAAAGGCTGAGTTAAGGTAAAATGCACAATTGTAGTTTATACAAACATAAAAATAAAATTGAATTGTCCCATGAGATAAAATAGACGCTACCGACAAATATTAAAAATGCTCTCCTATATTCTGCTTATAGGCCAAATACCAATTAACAGTGAGCACTCCCTTAGATCAGGGGTTCCCAAACTGTGGTCCGCAAACAACTAACAGACTTCATTGAGGTTGTGTGGCATGTTTGCGGGTGTGTGGTTGAAGACAGAGGACAGCAGATCTCCCCTTGCATTAAATGCTCATATTGATTTTTAATGGGAATCTTACCGCTTCTTTTGTTTACGCTTAGGATTGAGTGTATTCATGTATTCACCAATGTATACCACAAACGAGGTGGCCCCCATGGAATGTAGTTTGGCCCTCAGATATTGAGCTGAGACAGGGGTTTGGGCCATAGTCACATTTTGAAGGCCAAAATGAAGCCTATGGACGTGTGAAAAATTAAACACCCAACGTCTGTATTATATGTGAACAAACCAACGTGGCTGTCCCAGCCACAGCATATCTAGTTTGTCTTAAATTAAAAAAGGATCCACCAAGGCCTCTGGACAAGTTTCAAAGGCCAAAGCTAAGCCCTTGAACATGGGACTTGCGTAAGCACGACTGCCCCCACAACATCTAGTTTGGGCCTCAAAGAGGTTTGGCTAAGACAGGATTCACCAGGCCTGACACAGCCCAAGTTTGAAGGCTAGAGATAAGCTGTCAACTATATGGTCGGAGCATGATTTTTTTCTTGCACTGATGGGCAGTAGATTCTGATCTGGCATGAGCAAGAGAGAGACTCCTTCAAACAATGTGCTGGATTAACTTATGGAATTCACTGCCACAAGATGTTTCAATGGCCTTCAATGGTTTAAGGTGGCATGAAAGAGGGATTTAGATGATTCAAGGAGAAGGAAAAGTGTGTCAAAGGTTATTAGCCATAGAGCTTCTCCATTCAGAGGGGTTTCTGTTGTTCACTGAGAGAAACAAGAAGTTGGGCTACGTAGCTCTTTTGGTTCTTCTTATAAGCACCAGCTTAGGCATGTAAGAAGTTGCTTTATACTGAGTCTGACCATTGATCAATCTAACTCAGTATTGTCTACACTGACTGGCAGGTTTAGACAGAGAAAGTTCCTGGAGATGCTGCGGATTGAACCTGGGGCCTTCTGCATGCAAAGCAGGTGTTCTTTTCACTCAGCTTTGGCCACTAAAATAAATGTGCTCACAGAAATTTAAATCTGGATGCTAGGTTTTGTTTTCTAAAAAATAAAATAAAAAGGTACTTAAAATATTGAACATTTTGAACACCGACCCCTGACATTTGTGGGCTAACAATGCGTCCATGCTGTCTGCTGAACAATGTTATCACTTTGGGTGCACAATGTGTAGCAACGACTATGTCTGCTGCCCACAGAGTTCCCATACCCTTAAATATTTCACAGATGAAAATACAGACACTCTTGTGTACTTGAAACACCCCTATCTCCATTCCAAAGAGCTGTGCCCAAGCAACCGCCCCTCCCCACTATTACACATTGCTCAAAGTTTTTTTCCCATTTGCAGAATGCTCTATTCATTACTTTCATTTACCCTTCGACTGTCTGTCTTGCACATATTTAAAAGCAAAAAGAGGGTGTCTGTTCTTTTGCTAAAAGACCTTCTGGAGGATTAAAAGAAAAGAGCACCATAATTGTCCTGAAATATGTGCATATGTGGTTTGACAGCAGTCCATCTCAAAAGGATCTAGGGGTTTTAGTTGACCACAAGCTAGACTTCCAAATCAGGGGTGTGTGATGTGCAGGCAGAAATGTTTAATGCACTTCTCTCTTACATCAACTGATGTATAGTGTCCAGATCGCAAGACATAAGGGGATTGCTCTATTCTAATCTGGTAAGGCCTCTGGGCTTTGCAGTTTAAGAAGGCAATCAACAAACTGGAACATGCACATAGGAAGTTGGCAACGATGGCAAGGGGCAAGTGTTGCTTTCTGTTGCTCTAGACCAGTGGCAGCCAACTTGGTGCCTACAGATGTTGTAGAGCTGCAACTCCCACCATACTTGACTACTAGCCACACTTGCTGAGGCTGAAGGGAGCTAAGAGTTCAATAATATCTGGGAGGCACACTGCTAGCTATCCCTGCTCTAGAGCAGTGTTTCCCAACCGGGGGCCATATGGCCCCCTGGGGGTCCCAGGATATTATAAGGGGGCCACAGGTGAAAAATGTGTAAAAGGGGGGCCACAGCAAGAGGCTAGGGGGCCACAGATGGATGTGAGAAGTGAAGGAGGAAAGTCCTGATCGGCTGGCTATCTGCTTGGATACAAGCGGTATTGGGGGTAGCCCACAGGGCCTAGTGCTCCTTTTTGCCATGTGCATTTTCTTTTAGCAGTCCTGGTTTGTTTCCGGCGGGAGAGGGTGATCGCCGAGGCTCCTGTTTTTGCCGGTAGAGCCCATGATACAGAACTCCCAGGTCAGGTAAGTGCAGTGGCGTAGCGTGGGGGGTGCAGGAGGGGGCCGGCCGCACCGGGCGCAACATCTAGGGGGGGGCGCTCGCACTCGCAGCTCTCTGCCCCTACCTGGCTCACTCACTCTCTCTCACTGCAGTGCTGGCTGTGCGAATCCGATCCGAGCCGCTGGGTCGTCGCCCACTGTGGAGGGGGTGGGTGCCAGGTGTGCGGTGCGGAGAGAGAGCGAGGGTCTATCTGGGGGAGGGACAGTGCAGCGGCCGCCCAGCGCAGCGCTGAGCGCGGGAGAGAACCACACCAGACCAGACCAGGCAGCAGCAAGAAGAAGCTGGCAGCGGCGGCAGGTTAGGGGTTAGGGGGCGCAAATTACTTGCCTTGCCCCGGGTTAGGGGACGCAAATTACTTGCCTTGCCCCGAGTTAGGGGGCACAAATTACTTGCCTTGCCCCGGGTGCTGACAACCCACGCTACGCCGCTGGGTAAGTGTGGTGGTACGATGGCAATGGGTAGGGACGGGCAAGCCAGAGCTGCTTGTTGCTGCAACCAGTGCTGGGCCTGTTGGCAGCCTGGGCCTAACTCTGCAAGGTACAGGATGCAATCCATCCCAGCACCTAGTGGATCAGGGCATTTGGATGTTGTTGTGGGGCACAGGGCCTGCTGGCAGCATCAGCCCAGCTCTGCAAGATGCAGGGTGCAATCCACCCAAGCCGAGAGGAGTCATTTGGTGCTGCTAGTAAATAACTAAATGTCTACTCAGAAGAAAGCCACACTGAGCTCAGTGGGCCTTACTCCCAGGTAAGGATGTGTGGTGTTAGAGTGTTTTATCCAGGCAGCCAGGGCTCCTCCGGATGACAATATCTTTTTGCACCAGGTCAGTGAAGACCACTTGCTTTTTAAAATTCTCCCATATATACAGAACTCCCTGTGCACCTTTTGGGCTGTATCTGGAGGTTTATCTCTCAATGTAAAATAACTGCGGTCAAATAAGTGTTGTTTAATTTTTATAATACATGGCAGATGGATCTCTCTCGCAAGGTTCTGGACTCTCCTTCCTTGGAGGTTTCTAAGCAGAGGTTGGTTGGCCATCTGTCATGGATGCTTTAGCTGAGTTTCCTACATTGCAGAGGGTTGCACTAGAATAGGGTTGCCATACGTCCGGATTTTCCTGGACATATCCAGAATATTGCAGTTGGCAGCCAAGTCTGGGTGGAAATGAGGAAAACCTGGACATATGGCAGTACCATCTTCCCATGAAAATAGCTCAAAAACAGCATATATATTTTTGCAATTTCCCCCTCCACAAAAAATAAATAAAGCTCAACTAAAGCCCTTGGGATCCCTTCCAGCTCCACAATTCTATGTTCTTCTGCTTCAACAATGTTTCATTATGTTCCTAGCATTTTATGTAATTGTATTTTGTATAAATTATAAAAATTATAAATAAAACATGTTCTATCTACAAACATTTAAATAGTTACCTTTCTACCAGTAGGACCATAGGGCCATGGTCAGAAAAAGGTTGGAAACACTGCTCTAGAGGATGGGACTCCAACCAACAGATACAAATTGCAAAAAAGGTGGGGATTTCTATGAAACACTGAAAAGAACTGCCTGACAGTACAAGACCAGCTGCCTTGGAAGGCTGTGGTCTTTGTTTTGGGAGAAGTTTTTAATTCAAGACTTGATGGGCACCAATTGGGGATGCTGTAGTAGCGGAAGGCTCGACCAGACGACCTCTGAGATCCTTTCCAAATCTAGGATTCACAGGGAATGGGCGGCCATCATATAGCACATTGGAATCATAGAGTTGGAAGCAACCCTGAGGATCATCTAGTAGTGCAACCCCCTCGAATGCAAGAATATGCAGCTGTCTCTTACAGGGATCAAACCTACAAACCTTGGCATTATCAACACCACACTCTAACCAACAGAGCTATCCATTAGGGGCACCTGTATCAACATCCCTATGCAGTGCTTTCAGGATGCAGCCACTCTCCAGCTAGCACAGGCATAGGCAAACTTGGCCCTCCAGATGTTTTCGGACTACAATTCCCATCATCCCTGACCACTCGTCCTGTTAGCTAGGGATGATGGGAATTGTAGTCCCAAAACATCTGGGGGGCCGAGTTTGCCTGTTCCTGAACTAGCATGACAAACTTATGCACATCTACTTGACAGTAAGTCCCACTTCTAAGTAATGCAATCAGGCTACATGTAAAATTAACTTCTCAAGGCCCAGAAGGGAAGTTTGAAACTTATTAAAGAAGAATAAGAGGAAGCACCCCAGAAGTAAAAAATTAGGACAATTTAGCACAGGGAACCAGAAAACTAGAACTGTTTCTGCAAAACAGGGACAAAGTGAGGGATATGACTAAGGAAGTTACTAGTCCACATTAATATTTTGAATCACATTGGGCTGAATTCAAAAGAGCACTTTGTGAGCGCAGAAAAACTTCTGCCTGTGTGACCAGACTTTCCCCCTCCTGCCCCCATGCACCCCTTAAATCTGTTCAGGGTTTTCCCCCAACCCTTTGGAGCAGATGTAGGACAGAACATGTGTGGAGGGAGTAAAGTCCTATTGTGTAAGCAGAAATCATTCCACTTGCACATTTATTTGAATATCATTGAATACCACCCATTGACAGAAAATAACCAAGTTCAAGTTTATAGGGGGGTGATTCCTGCTTGGTCACCTGGAGCGGTGCTTACTCACCACAGGCGACTAGGCAAGGAGCTTGTAACTGCAAGTACAGCAGTAGCTGTGGTTACCAAGCACTTGTTTTAATCACTTTAAGGAGTAGCCATGGGAGGTGAGGGGAGAGCAGGTGGATGGGTGGCGTTACACGTACGGTAAATTAAGCAGAAAACACTACCTTGGAATTCATGCAGACACTTTTGTGGCAGACCTGAGGGTTAAGGGAAGGAAGAGGGCTCAGAGTCATTGGAATTCTGTGCCCTTTTCTTGCAGAAAGACAGTGAGACAAATCGTCTGGGGTTTGAGGAGGGAAGAGGATAAGATACCGCGTGACAGAGAGAGAGCAATGAACGGAAAGGCTTGAGAGTTTGTGCGCGCACAAATTTACCGAGGTGCAAAGCAGACAGCTGCCAATAATTACAAGTGCCCCACCCCTTCTGTTCTGATCCACCCGGCTGCATTTTGCATAATCTCAAGAAAGAAAGCACTCATGCACACACATCTTTAAAATGTTTGACAAAGCAATTTTGTTTCCATGGGGTAGGGGCAACCTTTCCCAAAGATTTGTGAGCCGCTCTTCTTTGACATAACGGTTCTACACCAATGCTTTTCGAGTTTTGTTCTTAGGTACCTGGGGATTCCTCCAGACAACCTGTCGAGCTCCTTCACTTGGGAAAGTGGCAATGGCAGGAAAGGCTTCCCAGGGGCGGGGGAGAGAGAGAGCTTGTCTGCCACTAGCCTGATCTAAGCCTTAGGAGCGCTCCACAAAATTGTTTTTGCCTTCATTATGCATCCCAGAATCCTTTGCAAGGCAGACAAAAAAACCTGGTGTGGCAAGGATTCCCTCAAGGCAATATATCTGGAAAAAGTCACTGTTGCACATCATTTCTTTTTGAAGCTGGAGAGGAGCTGCAGAGACACACAGCAGTCATATACTGTATTGTAAGAAATAAGTTAATTAGAGGTGCCTCTGAGCTGGCCATCCATTCACAGGAGAGGCTGCCTGCAGAGTCTCTGTATGATTTACTCTTCTGGTTTTGCTACCCTCTAGTCAGCTCCTGCAAGGGACAAATGAAGCGGCTGTCTACTGAATCATTCAAACTGTTCCTGATGCAGAGACACAGCAAAGCTACCCACCCTCAGAGAATGTGGCCCAATTTATCACTGCATGAACCATTGTCCTGGGTTGATCTCTTTCCAAACTGGTGGCATAATCCAGAACACTGACTCACACAGAAACAAAGGGAGCAAACTCCTTCCAACGGAAAGTTAAATTTCTGTGTCAAGAGTGATCTAATGGGGCATAGCAGCATAGTTTGATGTCTTGCACCAAGTCATATCACTCATCCATCAAGCTCAGCATTGTCCAAATCAACCAGCAAGGTTACAAACAAGGAGCAACAGAATGACCCATTCCGACAAAGGCTGATTGGAAAAAAGGAACTACCTAAGAGTAGTGACTCATACAGAGACACAACAGGCAACCTCCTTGTGGGATCAGTTAGTCCTCCAATCTGTTTTACGTGGTGGAATTGCAGTTCTGTTTGTGAATGCCTAGTTTAGGGAGACGAGGGCATAACGTTTCACCCCGCCTGAGAAACACTTCCTTCCAACCCACTGCAAATGGAGTTGGGCTCACAGGTCGAGACAGGCCCCACAAGGCAGCCATGAACTTGTGCATCTGGTTTCTCTGGCCTTACCATAGAAGCTGAGGCGGGGGGTGAGGACTGCAGAGCAGAGGAGAAAGAGGGAAAACCAGAGGCAGCAGGTAACCAGGAGCAGTGAGCACACCCAAAAGAAGAAAAGAATAGCCCGCAGCTACAGAGAAAAGATGAGCACACAGGCAGGCTTTGTGGAACTTGTTTGCATTGCCCGCTGTGGCACCCCTCGCCCCCGCTCAAGGCCGCGGGCTTCGATTAGGATCGGCATGCAAGCCAGCATCCGGTGCACAGCGCCACCCCCTCTCCAGGGCAGGGGACGGGGTGGGAACACTCACAGAAGGAAAGAGGCGTGCGAAAAATGGAAATTCACCACCGTGAGCCTATAAAATGCTGCTTTTACAAGCTTGCTACTCTACCTTTCCCCCCCGTTATTGTTGGTTTCCTGTAGAAAGCACAGCCTAGAGTAAGATGAGTTAACCGCCATGGGGTCACGTTCCCATTTGGAAATGGCATAAGTTAGGGAGGAAGCCCCTTAGCGCCCTTCCAAGCTCAGCTCCTGCTGTACTCCAAGCAGAGGGCAGGGGCTGCTTTTCACCACAGCTGGCTACCCAATGAACCTAAACAAGGCCCTGCAAGTTGTATGTGCAAATACACACACGTTCCCCCCACTCCACCCCCTCACAGACCCAGGCTCTTCTCCCCCAGCTGTTCTGCCCCCGTTTTCTGAACAGCTGGGATAAGACTGCAGGTCTGGCACCAGAGGTAAGCCAGGTGGGGCACTTGCTGGTGGCCCCAGGGGCTTAAGAGGGCACCTCACTGGCCAGACCTGGTCATGCTACCATTCTCTGCACTCCACACAAGGCCCCTGGATGCTGATTCAAGTGCTCACCCAAGTCGGGCACCAGCCCTGTATGGCTACCCTACTGATGAGTAGTTCTGGCTACCCGCCATTTTAAGTTTCCCAAAATGCCATGCCCTGGCCTACAGATGCATGACATGTATTGATGAGATGAAGAAGAGTTTGGATTTGATATCCCGCTTTATCACTACCCGAAGGAGTCTCAAAGCAGCTAACATTCTCCTTTCCCTTCCTCCCCCACAACAAACACCCTGTGAGGTGAGTGGGGCTGAGACTTCAAAGAAGTGTGACTGGCCCAAGGTCACCCAGCAGCTGCATGTGGAGGAGCGGAGACGCAAACCCGGTTCCCCAGATTACAAGTCCACTGCTCTTAACCAGTACACCTGGTCTATAGCCCAGGTAGAACCAGGTAGGACCTGGTTTGGGGGAGCTGTGTTGAGACCCATCAACAGCACTGCTTCAAGGACCCACCGAAGTCTGGCACCAGCCATGAACAGCCACTGATACCGGCTTAATCATTGTAGCAATGGGCACCAGGCTGGGTCCACACAAATGACACCATCCTGGTATGCCGTTGCCCAGGTTTTGTGCTGCAGTGCAATTCCTGGACATTTTTTAATTCAGGGGTTTCAAGTTTTAACAAGCTGGGGCTCCTAACAGTTCATCGTTTCATTCCGTATTTATATCCCCGCTTTTATTCTCCAAGGGAAAGCCGGCACAACTGAAAAAGTGGGACCCAAAAAAAAAATTATAGTGGCCCATATCAAAACCAACAATCGATTTGAACAGCAACACTGAGACAAGCAGCTTTCGAAAGGCACACGGCAAGCTGCCTTTTCAGGCTAGCGGCTGAAATTTCCATCTCTCTGAAATGATCTAGAAGACAAAAGACACTCCTGTCATCCCTTCTTTCTGTCTTTTGGGCCAGACTTGTAAAGAGCCCCTTGTCTTGGTAGTGGCAGGTAGGTGGGTGTGAGTAAAAACCCATTTTATATGGATTATTAGGAAAGAGGCTGAAAATAGAGAGCTGGTATAGTCATGCCTTTATGTATAACTCTACAGTAAAGCCACGTATGGGTGCACCTCCAGCCACCTCCTCTCAAAAAGGGTACCTTAGATCTGGAAAAGGTGGGTGAGAGGGCAAGGAAAATGATCTGGGGCGTGGGGTGCTGATGCAGCAACTCCTGTGTGAAGAAAAGGGGTAAAATATTTGGGCCTTTGTTGTTTAGGTGGTTAAAGATTACTAAGAGTGGGGAAAGGAGAGAGCTTTATAAAATGATGCGTGGTGCAGAGAAAACAGAATCGTGTTCCCCTCACCCAACAGAATTGTTTGGCGGGAGATCTGGGGGTAGAAAACATATAACATAATGAAAATTCTGGATTGTAAGGAGGGGCGTTAGTGGTAGAGCATCTGCTTTGCATGCAAAAAGGTCCCCGGTTCAATCATCTGCAAGTCAGATTGGAACACGCCCTGCCTGCAATCCTAGACAGCTGCTGCCAGTCAGTGTGGGCATTACTGAGAGCCAGATGGACCATTTTTAAAAGCAGACAGGACTGGCAAACACATGGAATGGATGCAGCAACTCGGAGGGTTTCGATCCTCCCAACAGCAACTTCAAAAAGAGAGGGGATGGGAAGGAGACAAAGCAAGCAGCTCAATGGGGAATATCCTATTTAAACAGTGGGGAAACTAACGTCAGATCCGTGGGAAAAGTTTTGTTTTGTTTACCACCAGCAAGGGCAGAGGGTCCACAGATGGCTTCCACTCTTGCCGGAAACACCCAGAGGAAGTCCCTGCAGACCTCTCCCATGATCTTCACCTTATCCCAACCAACATCACCCTGCTGGTTTTTCTTCCTAGCACACGCTGTGGGTGGTATTTTCCCCATGATAAGGGCGATTTCCTCTCTAGCCTTATCACATTCCTGCAATCTGGCATTGTTCTGGTGGAGATGAGAGCACATTCACAAACAGGCCCCAAAGCCCTCTGGGTTAAAGGTGGTGGACAACTCACCAAGAACATCAGACAAGCACTGCTGGATCAGGCCAAAGATCCATGTAGTTTCCCAGAGTAGCTGACCAGATATTCCCACAAGAGGCCCACAAAGAGACTGTGAATACAGCATTTATTATTAATGTATATCATCATCACCATCATCACCATCATTCATATTTATTAGTCGCTTTCCTCACAAAAGTGGCCCAAAGCGACTTACAAAAAACAGTGTCAGTCTGATCAAGTATCTGTACATGAGACTTTCCAGGTCCGTTCTCTTAATCTCAATATAACTTATATTCAGGTAAATATTTGAGGTCTGTGACCTAAAAAAATAATAATGTTCTGGCTGCAATTTCCAATTCTACTGCTCTAAAAAAAACCAGTTAAATTCATCAGCAATTATTTTATATAAAGATATTCTTGAATAATCAGAAATGTTAGAAAGTACTCGGTTTTTGTCTCTAACAGTTCAAGACACCTCACAAAATAAGATAGGCAGTATTTACCTGTTCCCAGTATTTGCCATTACACAGCTAGTATACCTGAGGATACGCTACCTCTTAAAACTTGGGGTAGTTCCATTTTGCTGTCATGACTAATAGCCCTTGATCAACCTCTCCATTAATTTGACTAATCCCCTGTGAAAGGCATCTCTGTTAAGTCTTGAGATCATCACCAGAGGCGCATGCCAGTGGTGGGTGGGGCAAGAGGCAGAGGTGGGTGGAGCAGCAGACATGATTCTTACCTTGGTATATACCGGGTTACATACCAGCCGCGCAAAAGACAGAAATTTACAAAACCACACACACACACACACACACACACACACACACTTCCATTCAGGCAAACACATTCCAGGATGCAATCCAGCCAGGAAAAAGGACTTGAGAAGGATGTGAAAAAGAAGGAGTGGTGGGTTTAGTATTGAGCGATGCACCCCAAAAGTTAGACAGGGCATCCTTCTGTCTCGGGAGACAATGGAGGAGTGTACTTTTTGGGGATGAAGTCAAACCATTGGAAGGTTGTAGCGCCTGTGGTGGCTGTACAGACCGATACAGGAGAGACATGTTTGTTGCAGCTAGTGCAGATAGAGGCATCCGAGTCTAGGAAGCTGACTTGTTCAGAGTCAGGCCACTGGCCCACGGAGTCCTGTACTATCTACTATGACTCGCAGCAGCACTCTAGAGTGCCAGGCAGAGAGAGAGGCCTCTCCTGTCATCTGCTGCCCTTCCATTTAGAGTTCATATAACCCCTGTTTCTGGGCCCAGTTCAAGGTGCCCACTCATGTTAGTGTTTGATGCCCTAAACAGCCCAGGCCCCACACACCTGAAAGAACACCTGCTGTTTTAAATTGCTTTTAACATTGCACTTAATTTGCTCTAACCTGCCCTGGAAGCTTAGGGTGATGGGCAGGTAATTAATAATAATAGTAATTTAAAATGGAGATGGCAGGGATTGAACCTGGGGCCTTCTGAATGCGAAGCAGCTGCTCCACCACCGAACTGTGACTCTCTCCTCATTTAACAATCACTTTTAAAAGTTAAAAACAAAAGGGAGGGAGAGAAGTGTCTTACTTCATTATGTATTTAAAAGCATTTTAAAAACATTAATTTATATATATATAGAGAGAGAGTGTGTGTGTGTGTGTTATGCTTAGAAGGTTCTAAGCTTTCCAGGGGAACATCCACAACCATATATTTAAAGCACATGGGCTTCCCTAAAGAATCCTGGGAAATGTAGTTTACACGTACAGAGAAAGAGAGTTACAAATAAACTACTGTTCCCAAGATTCTTTGGGAGGGACCCATGTGCTTTATAGTGTGAGTGTGAGCTCCTTCTTAGGCAAATATTAGGCACATACCAATTTAATGGCTTAGGAGCACTGAGGCAGAACATGCAAGGGGGTTGTATCTCGGTAGCAGTGGCAGAGCATCTGCTTTGCACACAGGAAATACCAAAGTTCAGCAGCCTGCTTCCCAGCACAGTCAACCAGAGGCCCCTGGGAATCTCCGAGAAGTGCGAAGTTGACAGCCTTATTGTCTGCCATTCAACAGCTGGCATTCAGAGGTATACTGCCTCTGAATCTGGAGTTTCCATCTGGCAATCATGACCAGCAGCCATGGACAGCCTTATCTTCCATGAATTTGCCCAATGGCCTTTTAAAGTCATGACAGCTCCACACCATCCTTTGCAGCAGGAAATCCTATGAATATAAAATACACATTGTCTTCCTCTTTCTCTCTCCCGCTATAGTTGTTTAACCAGATACAGTATTGTTGTGTGACTTTATGAAGCCCAAGGGCCACATTCCCTTTCGAGCAAGATTCCAAGGGCCGCATGCCAAGGGTGGGCAGGGCCAGAGACAAAAGTGGGTTGAGCAGCCAATGCAAATTACTCTCAGGTAAGCAGAGTCGAGATTGCTACCTTCCTCATGTACATTAATGCCACTATGTCTACTCTGCATATAACTTCACTGAAGACAGCCCTTTTTTATTATTTCATTGTTAAACCCTCTGGTTTCACAAGCAAAACAGATGAATTGCCTCTTAAGACAATAACTGTGTTGCAGTGGAGATATGATTTCAAACTCTCGAGTGTGACAAATTGACAACACAAGAGGTACAAAAGCCAGACAGAGTCAAGTAATAAGACCAGATTTGGTGGAGGGGAGCAGAGTTTTGGATTATTCTTAATAGGATTTTAAAAGTTTCATCCTTTTCGTTTCCTGTACAGAACAATGTTGCTCTGTGCTGGGTGCGACTCAGCCCAGGTGTAAATGGAAAAATGATTGGCCTCTCTTTCAACAAAGAGATTAAAACTTTTTTTTAAAAAAATAATTGAACAAGCCTGCTTTTCCTCTCCAAGTAATTTAGGAGCAACGACGACGTAGCAGAGGGCCGGGGGTGCTCGAGCTTTGATTTATTTGCTTATATGGGATTTGTTTTACAGTGGGGATCTCCACTGATTGTAAAGTCACAAAACTGTAAAGAAGGCAAACATTCCTGCCCGGCCAGAAAAATTAAACACTGTCAATTATACAAAGGAGGCAGATGTTAATTTGCAGAACCAAATTCTATTCAAAACATGTGCCAATCAGCTGCGGGGCCTGGCTCCAGGATTTGAAGAGCCCACAAGCAAGATTGGGATATTTGCTAAAACATTCAGTCGTTTTGATTTTGCACTGTTCATGGAGCAGAGATTTTGGCCCCCACTTCAAACACACATACACAGATTTGGGTTAAGATTCACCTCTTTTAAGGCTGAGTGGCTCCATCATTCTCCTTAGCTACTCTTCCCACCTCCCTTTCATGTTCCCCCACTACCACCCTGGCTACTGTGACTTCCTCCTTCTTGAATTAATCCCATGGATAATCTCACCCAACCAGAGATCACACAGATAACTGCTTTGATACTAAACTTGGGTGAGAACCTCTGGTTCACAGGCCTACTTAAACCCAGGCACAGGTCCCAATTTAGGCGGCCTCGCAATGAGAGCCCTAGAGAACCAGAATGGAGTGAAGAGGAAGTGGCTTCCTTCCATGCATGGTAAGCCATCTTTGAGGTGAGCAGGGACCACCTTTGCTGTGAGTCCTGCAAGACCTGTTCCCTGCTTGGCTGGCCTAGTTCCACCTGGGCCCTGGAGGACCTGATACCTAGGAGGCCTAGAGACTACAGTGGTATCTCGGGCTACATACGCTTCAGGTTACAGACTCTGCTAACCCAGAAATAGTACCTCGGGTTAAGAACTTTGCTTCAGGATGAGAACAGAAATCGCATGGCAGCGGTGGCGCGGCAGCAGGAGGCCCCATTAGCTAAAGTGGTGCTTCAGGTTAAGAACAGTTTCAGGTTAAGAACGGACTTCCGGAATGAATTAAGTACTTAACCCGAGGTACCACTGTATCAGAATGGGGTACTGTTTCCAAGTTTTTGTTGGGAGTCAAGAATTTAAATTGGTAGACTGCTATTGGTACAATGTTCCAGTGGCTTTGCTGATAGATCTTGTTGCTGAGATTGCATGAGAACAGAAAAGGAGCCTGCTGGATCAGGCCAATTAATTTTGTTTAATTTTAGCGTATACCTGTTGAGACATTTTAATCCAATGTTTATGATGTCAATTGTCCAATGTTGTAAGCTGCCTTGAGCATGATTTACCGGTAACTATGGAGCATAATAGCACGAGAAAAGCCAATGGCCCATCTAGTGCAGGATCCCGTTCTCACAGTGGCCAACCAGGTCCCTATCGGAAGCGCGCAAGCGCAATGGTACACTTTCCACCTGTGGTTTCCAGCAACTCAGAAGCATCACTGCCTCCAAGCGTGGAGGCAGAACACAGGTGTTGTGGCTAGTAGCTGTGGATAGCCTTATCCTCCTTCCATGGCATGAATTTGTCCAATCATCTTTTAAATGCATAATACAAATAAACAATGGTGATGCTAATGGCCTGGAAAACAACTGTGTTGCAGGGTATGCAAGATAGGGCACAATCTTTCTTCCAGCAGGATGTGCAGGAAGATTGGACACAGAAGAGAGACCTGTGAGCCACCAAAAGAGAGTAAAAGTAACCGCTAAACCTGTCAGTTAGCAGAGGAAGAAGCAAGAGAAAAATGAAATGGAGCAACATGCATGTTTCTAAAGGAAAAGCGGTGTGAAGGGAAGAATGGGAGGTCCTTAACTTCTTTCCTTGGTGCCTGATTGTACCCGAGCTCTACACACACACACACACACACACACAGAGAGAGAGAGAGAGAGAGAGAGAGAGAGAGAGAGAGAGAGAGAACTGCCTTCCACCCCCAAGCACAAGAGGCCACCCATTTCTTGAGAAACACAAAGACTCCTGTTACTATCTAACTCAGAAGAGTTACATAGCTGGCATTCCAGCCTGGCAGACTTTCTACCTCAGTTAATCCACCTGACCCACAGCGCATGCCAGAACAGGTTAAAGAAAGGAGCTCCCGCTGGGAGAAAGAGGGAGAGATTTCAAGGGCCCTTTAGAAAAGGAAGGAAGAGAGGAGGAGAGAGAGAACGAACTAAGTCTCAGCTACTTGTATTTATGAAGTCTAAAAAAGAAAGGATGCAAGATGGGTCAAATGTGGTCTGTCAAGATGCTTGGCCTCTTGTGGAAGAGAAGATTTGTTTGTTTCATGTTCCACCTTTCCTCCAAGGAGCTCTAGATGGGCATACATCTGAACAACAACTCCCAAGGTCAGGGATGATGGGAGATGTAGTCCTGCAGCATACGAAGGGCCAAATGTTCCCCACAGCTGCTCTAGGCCTAGCTCCCACTGGTGGTAATTTGTGCCTAGGTCACACCCTTTCAGGGAACAGACTCATTGTTCCTTAGTATTCCCAATGTTCAGGTTGTGAGCGCCATTCCTTATGTAGCCTAGGCTGTGCACAACCATCATATATTGAAAGCACATCGCCCCCACCCACCCAAGGATTTTATAAACTGTAGTTTGTTAAGGGTGCTGGGAACTGTAGCTCTGGGGGGGGGGGGTAAACTACAGTTCTAAATATTTTTTGGGCAAAGTCATGTGCTTTAAACAGACTTTAACTCCTGCTTTTAAATGTTGTTGATGTCCTAAAAACAAAACTAAGCGATTTTCATTGCTTTTGAATCTGTTAAGTATTATTTCTGTAATATTTTAAATTGTAAACAGTCTGTGTTGATGTTTGCCGCTCTGGAGAAAGGGGGGGATACCAAATTTTGAATAAACAAACAAACAGATCTGTTATCCTTCCCTGATTTGTAAATGTCTGGTGCATACGCAACTTAAGATGTTTCAGCAAGCCTGGGGAAAACTCTAACATTTCCAGTACAAGAACCTACTTAGAGGGAGGAAAAAACCAAGTGGAGAGGAGAAAGAATCCATAGCTGTCAACGTTTCCCTTTTTTAAAGGGAAATTCCCTTATTCCAAATAGGATTCCTTGCAAGAAAAGGGAAAAGTTGACAGCTACCCCCCCCAAAAAAGCAGCCCAAAATAGAGCTGGTATGCTCAGTGGCCATGGAATGAGTTGGGGAGCAGAAAAGCAGGGCTTGAGGGGGAATAGAACCCTGAACCGCAGCACTCCAGACACTGCGATATTTGCACTTGCTTGTACAATATAAATTACACACACAGATAAAGCACTATGCTGAGAGCTCTCTCCCTGATATACTTATTTTCTCTGTGCAGGGAGTGTTAGTGTAGTGCAGCCTCCCACAACGTAGCTCCTTCCAGATATATTCTGGACTACAACTCCCATCATCCTGGACCACTGGCCATGCCGGCTGGGACAAAGAGAGTTTGGGGTTCAAGAGTATTTGGACCTTGACCTTTGACACTTGAAATACATATGCATACACATTTTTGGACACACACTATTCTTGGGGGGGGGGGATGTAAAGCACTGTATTTTCAAATTCCTTAAATTTAAGATTTAGTGCATGGGCAGGGGACCTCAATTTAACCTGAGGACTGCCACTTGTTTAGTTTAATTTAATTTTGATTTATTTGGGATGCATTTTAATCGATTGATTGCTTGTTTTTATGTATATTATGTTATTAAAATGATGGTAGCCGCTCTGAGCCCAGCTCCGGCAGGGGAGGGCGGGATACAAATAAAAAAATATTATTATTATTAGAAAATAATCGTTTCCCAGGATTCTATGGGGAAAACCATGACTGTTTTAAAGTGATATAAATGTGCTTTAGATGTATAGGGCAGTTGGGGCCTTTAGAGCACAGAACTGCTAAGAAATCAAATAAAGCAAGTGATAAATGATTATAACAATGAGGAAATCTGCTGTGAAAGCATTCAGTCTGAAGCACAACCACTCAGACGTATCCTCAGCTGAAACCTCCCCACCCTGCAAATCAGCCTTGAACACTTTATTGATATGCCTGGAATCAGCCTAGAGTTGCATCCACTTCTCCAAGAAAAGGGATCTAGGATCTTGGCAGCCCCTCTCGTTTCTGAAGCTGCTTGGAAAATCCCACAGTCTCTAACAATAATAGGAGCTCTAAGGCATAACTCCTGCAGGTTATGCAGGAAACCCCCAAGCATTACAATGGCCTCCTCCTCACGAAAAGAAAAGCATACTACCTTGTGGTAGTAGTATTCCTGCCCACCTATCACAATTACAGTTTACCTTCCTACAGGGGTGGTAACTACAGTTGCCAAATTTATTTGCCTGCCAGAAGGGGCTTGGCTAAAGACCTGAAAAGAGAAGAAAAGGCTCGGGAGTAAACCTTACACAAATCTGGAGCAAAGTCCCTAAGACAGTTAGATGGCACCTTGAATGTCTACTTCCGGCAACTCCTGCAGCCAAGCTACGGCCAAACGTATTGCTCTGCTTTGCTTTCAGCCACACCAGGGAAGCCGAATGGGAGGTCTTTTTGTCAGGGCAGCCCAGGACCCACATACACACTGCCTAGATTTCTGCCCTGAGGCAGCCACTGCAGTACTGCTAATGCGGCAGTTGGAATTCACCCCCGGAAGCGCACTCCATTGTCTCTCGAGGCAGACGAATGCCAACAATACGGTTAAATATACAGGTAATGAATTATTGTGAATTTTTACTGAAATCTGTCCCTGCTACAGTTCCCCAGATTCTTTGTAGGGCTCAGGGGTCAAATGTGGCCCTCCAGGCTTTTCTCTCAGGCCCTTGAAACTCTCCACAGGCCACAACCCCTGCCCTGCTCACTGGCCTTCCTTACACTCCCTTCCTGGAGTGTTTCTTTCTGCTGGAATGTGTCCTTCAACTCCCACAAAGCCTCTCGCTTGCCTGGATGGAGGATTCAGGATGGGAAGGGGGAGGGGAAAATCTAGAAACCAGCCTACAGTACAAATGTAAACGGCATGTTCATTGCTCCACCCACTTTTGCCTCTGGCCCCACCCACCCCGGCATACGGCCCCCAGGAGGTTGTTCCGAAGGGAATATGGCCCTCAGGCTGGAAAGTTTCCCCTGCTACGCTTCAGAGGCAGAATAGAGTGGTACCTCGGGTTACATACGCTTCAGGTTACATACGCTTGAGGTTACAGACTCCGCTAACCCAGAAATAGTACCTCGGGCTAAGAATTTTGCTTCAGGATGAGAACAGAAATCGTGCTCTGGCGGAACGGCAGCAGCGGGAGGCCCCATTAGCTAAAGTGGTGCTTCAGGTTAAGAACAGTTTCAGGTTAAGAACGGACCTCCAGAACGAATTAAGTACTTTAGCCAAGGTACCACTGTACACTACAGGGAGCTGGCTTCAGACATCAGGCCCATTGGCAGACCAACACTGTGTTACAGATATGTCAGCAAATTGCTGGAACCTGCAGGAGGGGAAAGTGCGGTAGTGTTTTGTGTCCTAGCTTGCACGCTTCCCGTTGAGGCATCTGGTTGGCCAAGGTGAGAACAGGAAGCTGGACTAGATCTGGCCTTATGACCAGATCCTCCCTGCAGGGCTCTTCTGATGTTATGTTAAGCCAACCCAAAATTTCCTGGCGCAGCCTCATGCACACTCTGCAAAGTTTCCCCTCCTCCAGACATTTGGCAGGTATGTGCCAGTCCATGCCACCCGTGCCAATTGAGCTGTGCCTTTGCTCCAATGGTGGCTTGGGCAGGAACACCCAGGAACATCCATATTCTCTCTTCCTACCTCACCCTCCTTTGCAGAGATCAGGCCCTCAGGTCCTGAGCGCCGTCTTTTCCCGAAACATGCATTCCCCAGCTATGAGCGGAATGCTATATTGCCTCTGGACACAGGTCTGGGCATCACCTCTTCATACATAAAGAGATCAGGAGATATTTAAATATAAGAAGCCAGACACACTATGGGAGAGGGAAGGGGGAGAGAGAAATAGGGTGGGGAAGGGCTTGGAGAGAGGCAGGGATAATTTCATAACAAAAAGGGAAATCTATGCCAAGAATAAACAGAGCAACCATTAATCAGACTCAGGGACATAGGAAAATGTGTTAGGCCAGTGGTTCCCAATTAGCTCATTACTGAGGAGCCCCTATTTTTCAAAAGCCAAGCCACGGACCCCCTACTTTTGAAAATTTAAATAACTCTATGGTAGTTACCTGTGCAAAGCAATTTTTGAACAAAACGTGGGGTAGCCTCTAATAAACAAAGGATTTTAGGCACACTGAAAAACAGACCATAAAATTTGTGATATTACCACAAATTTCCAATCCCAGGACAGTAGGAAAAACTTGTATCCATTGCTCCACTACAACTGAATAAATAATTAAAAAACAATTGTGTCCCTAACTTGCAAGTGTTCTATATGCAGAAGGCTTTTTTATATGAGAGAGTATTCAAACATGCTATTTCTTACTTGCAATCTGAGGTGGTACATTTTAGCAAAACTTTACAGCATATGGTTCTGCTAACTGATGGATCTTGCACCTTCAAGACATAGGTGAAGGCTTGGTTGGGGCTTGAGAACGTATTGGTGAAGACTGAATAGAAAACAGCTGGAATTCTGTAATGTTGGTAACATCAGCAATATACTGCTGAGTAAACATGGGAAGGCCTGGAAAAAAACTGGGGGAAAAACAGTTTTTTTCCTTTTCTTCCCCCCCAAAGCTGTTTTTTTCCAGAAAAATTGAAAAAAATAGTTTGATATAGTTTGAATATTCCGCACACTATTTTCCCCCCAATTTTTCCTGGGGGGGAAAAAAGGCTTTGGAAAAAAACTGAAAAAACCTGTTCCCTCCCCCCCGCCCCCAATTTTTTCATTATTTTTTTCCAGGACTTCCAGCACCCACACTTTGAAGCTCCTTGCCAACTGACACCAGGCAGGTGCTCTCACTGTACTCTTTCCGGCAACTACTCAAAACATTTTCTTTACGGCCAGCCCATATGAACACGTAAAAGCTGCATGTGATTTACTTCTTTTTAACCACTGCTGACTTTAAGCATCTTTTGAATACTCTTAAATACCTGCTTTTAGCTGTGTTTTATCAATCATTTTAATATTCTGTTGTATATTTTTGTAAACTGTTTAGAAAGCTCTTACCATCATGTGGTTTATAATATATAATAACAAGTTCAATTAAAAAAAACACACACACTCCTTTTCCTTTCAAACAGAGTTTGAGCCTTAGTGCAACATACTATTCAGTAACTGGATGTTAGTTACCTCTGGGCCTGGCATGCAAAAAATTGCCTTATGCTTTGCCCCGGCTGTCCTCACGTAGAGATAGAAAGGCCTGGGAGAAAACTGGGGAAATGGTTTTTTCCCAAAGCCATTTTTTAGAAGTCTATGAGAAAAATGACAAAGAGGAAGAGCAAGAAGAAATTTAAAATGATAGCAGTAGTTCAGAAAATGAGATAGAATAAACTGCATGTATATGTTGTGTCTTCTGTTTTGATTTTAAAAAACCAACACTACTCAAAGGGTAGACCTTATATGGTGCTTACATATCGCAAGAGCCCTAAGAAACTGTGCCAGAGGTTTGTGCCCAATCCTAGCTCACTTGCCATCCAGCAACTCTTTCCCAAATTTTTCCCTGCCAGCAAGCAGGCCCTGGTTATGGGCAGAGGATGGATGATCCGTGGAAGGCTTTCACTGTGCAAGATAAGTAAGTCCCTGGCAGTGGATGGTGCCATGGAGCCCCAGGGGTCCCCGGACCCCTAACTGGGAACCACCGAATTAGGGCATTGGTCTATCTAGCTCAGTAATGTCTACACTAACCGGCAGCGCTCTTCAGAGATTTGGGAAGTCTTTCCCAGCCCTTCCTGGAGATGCTGGGGGTCAAACCCTGGGCCCTTCTGCATGCAAGACAGATGCCTTTCCCCTGCAAGGCTACTTAAATGAGCAGGTAGGCAGGTGGCTTATTAGGGTCACAGTGGGGGTATACAGTGGTACCTCGGGTTACATACGCTTCAGGTTACTAACCCAGAAATAGTGCTTCAGGTTAAGAACTTTGCTTGAGGATGAGAACAGAAATCGTGCTCTGGCGGCGCAGCAGCAGCAGGAGGCCCCATTAGCTAAAGTGGTGCTTCAGGTTAAGAACAGTTTCAGGTTAAGAACGGACCTCTGGAACGAATTAAGTATGTAACCAGAGGTACCACTGTACAGGAATCCAGTTTTTGAAACATGGGGTTTAATCATGAAAGTGTGAAGAATTAAACTACAGAAATCAGATTATGGGTAGGGAAGGGGGTTGCCAAAAATGCGTATTATTATTTTTTCAATTTGCAAGAAGGATACAAACACTGAGCTAAACGCAGGCTGGTGGTTCTTTATCTCTCACAGATATAAAGATGTCACAGAAATATTAAGCCAAACCTTACGGCAGGCTTTTTCTGTCAGAGGTTTCCAACTGTCCCTGCATATCTGGGATTATGTAGCAGGGCTCAAAGAGAGCATATTAAATACTGTGGTTTGCAGAGAGGTGTGCCACTACCACTTCACTACCTGCCAAAAGGTAACCAGGGAGGGAACTATTTGGACTTCGTGAAAAAACAGCCAAGAGATTGAGGATCCTGGAGGATCAGCTCTGTAGTGCTGAGGTTAACGGTGCCTGCTGACTTAACCCTGAGAGACAGTGAACAGCTTTGCTACATGGGCACTGAACTCAGCGCTAACCATGGTTCTTGAGCTGAAGATGCGGTTTGCAAACCTGGGCTTTAATTACATTTAGCAATACCCGTGCGCCCAGCTGAACGCTAACCATGCAGTGGCGTAGCGTGGGGGGTGCAGGGGGGGCCGGCCGCACCGGGCGCAACTTCTGGGGGTTAGGGTTAGTGGGCGCAAATCCACGGGTTAGGGGGCGCAAATCCACAGGTTAGGGGGCGCAAATTACTTGCCTTGCCCCGGGTGCTGACAACCCACGCTACGCCACTGTAACCATGGCTAATTAGTCAAGGTTTTGCAATCCTGGATTTAACCATGGCGAGCACAGCAGGTGGTACAATGTAGCTCTGGCCCAAAAATTAACTGCTAAAATATTAATAGAGGGAGCATTGGAGGAGGCAGAGAAGAGAGGGGCAGATCTGATGAGGTCACAGCACTTTCCCCAGCTCCTATATAAGCAGCTTCCTGCTGGATCAGGCCAGTGGCCCACCTAGTCGAGAAGAATATAGTCATTGTGGATAGTAGGCACTGATCCCCCATGAATAGCATCTACCATGTTAGAAGAAATTGAGGGTTGCATCAAACTAAGTTCTATTTACAATGCAACAGGAGAGATGTACTGAAATAAACAGATCTAATCATGTCCATAGCAGTGGCTATAACCCTGAGGGCCAGAGCACTGGGCAGGGGGGGAAACCCACCACCCCAGGAGGAAAAACCCCTCTATCTTCATTAGCTGATGCAGCTCCTTTTGAGTACCTGTCTGCTGCACAGGTTCTGTGTTTAAAAACAAAAGAAAAGCCAAACTGGTTCCAGCAGATGAAGGGCTGAAATTAAATCAAATGATCTCACTGGAAGCAAAGCGCCAGAGCGCCTTCCCACCCACCCACAAGAACTGCCTGCTGTTTCCTCCACAGTGTTTATGATCTTGCCAAGATACAGTCTGCAGAGCTTTATTAATCGCTTTGGATGTTTCTTGGGTCATTTTCTCCCAACTTCCCCGCTTTGAAGATGTAGGGCACTAGGCGCTCCAGTTAAACTATATGCTAATCGTGTTGCCTGTAATGAGATCCCGCTCAGCCGCTTTAAAGAAAAAGGGAAAGAAATTCAGCACCAGCAAAAACAAAAGGAGACAGAAAGAGAGGAGAGAGCATGAGAAATAGATTAAGGAACCTGTTTGTCGTTTGCTTGGGAGGAGGAAAAATGGCTGGGGGACTAATTTAAAACTCAGCTTAAAACTCCTTTGCCCCCTTCGGCTCTCTCTGAAAAATAAATCATTAGCATTTCTACCATTAGGGAGTTCTCCCCACACAGAGACAAGCTCAATCATGTGGTTTTTCCTCTATTACTATAAGCAGAAGAAACTTTATTTTGAAAACAGAAGAGAATGGGACATAGGAAACTGTTTTACACAGAATACAAGCTCAGTGTTGTCTACTCTGACTGGCAGCAGCTCTCCAGGGTTGCAGTCAGAGATGTGTGTGCAGAGCATACTCATAAGAACGATCATGGCACAGCGGTGAAGTATGTGCTTTCTTTGAAAAAGGCCCCAGGGTTCAATCCCCAGCATCTCCAAACAGAGCTGGGAAATCGCTCATGCCTGAAACCACGGAGGGCTGCTGCCAGTCAGTGCAGCCCATGCTGAGCTAGATGGACCGGTGACACTGGCTCACATTAGGCAGCTTCCTGTGTAGTTCTTTAAAATACAGGGAAAAACCAAGGGCAATCAACAGAAACCTCCATACACGCTCCATCTGTATGAAACTACCATGCAGGGGCAAGCAGACAACCCTACAATAATCCTGCAAAATCTAAGAGCAGCATGCACTTGCTCACGGCCATCTTATGTTTTCAGACTGAACAGAGATCCCAAGTGGGCTGTTTACAGCTCCAGTTGACTTGCACAACTCCATCCACACCAGAGATTGGCCCCTTGATGCTCCCTTTAATAGCTTCCAACCAGACGCCCCCGTTTAGGTTTGCTCAGAGCACCCGTGTTTGCCAGCAAAACACACTATTGATTCGTTTGCATCTTCTCTTTAAGCCCCTTCCCCGCCACACTGCCAGAGCTGTGGGTGCCCTTTGTCTGAAACCCCGAAGAGCCGCTGCCAGCCAGTGTACTGAGCTAGGGAACCTTGGTAAGAGTTAATACTTATCATCCCTTTGGAGCTGCTCTGCGTTCTTTGTGCTTTCTGTCCTTCCAGGCTGTGACCCTTTGTGGTTTACATTTCTGACTCTCTTGTTTCTTTTCTTTTTGTTATGCTTGCAACTTTTGTTGCTGCTGCCTGTTAATAAATTAATTTAAAAACGAAAAACAAATACCTAACTAGATAGACAAACGGTCCCAACTCAGTACGAACAGTGTCGGGTGAAAGGTGGGGAGACCAATCAGCCAGGGCCAATGGCTGACAGAGCAAACTCACATTAGTTATGCCTCCATCCTCCTATCTGTAGACTTCTTGAAGGGGCAAAATTGAGACTACGGAGGATGACACTGACAGCCAGGACCACACCCTGGACAGGTTGCAAGAAAGAAAGCAGGCAGGTGGTTTTCTGGCTGAAGTCAGACTGAGGTAGGTGAGACAGTGCCCCAGTGCCCCAGGCCCTGCCAAGTTGTAAGGGCACCTTTCTATAGGATACCCATGTGAGCTACCAGCAGCTAACCAGGGCATCTTTGATCTTTTAAGATGGTTGAGTTCTCTCCACTAGCTTAGACCGGTTCCTAACGCAGGGTGCCAAACGGTTGCAATGGACATCCATAAAGAAAGGAAAATGTCAAGCAGCTCAAAAATCCCTCAAGGCTGGCGGGAAAGAACAACGCTCAGTCAAACTCCCCCCCCAACTCTGCTTCTTTATGTCTCTGCACCCCCACCCTGCGACAGACATACACAAACACAGACACAATAAAATCAGCTGCAAATCAAAATAGGCAAAGGCACAGCCAGTCCTCTGGATCACTTTAGGCTAATTAACATCCTCTGCCAAAAATAAAGGGGGGGGGGAGTCCAGGCAGAGGTAGACTAATATTAGATGGGAATGAATTTACTGCAAGTCTTGTAGGAATATTTAGATCCGCAATGCCATAGCAGAACAGAGGGAAGGAGGAGGAAGAAAAGGCGGCGGAGAGTGAGAAATGAAGGAAGCTAGAAGGAAAGGGTTTAAGGCAAGGTGGTCCAACACATGTGGCCCTCAAGGCCTTTTTTGGCGGCCCTCAACATTTGAGCACCTACCCACCCTGCCTTCCCAAAGCCAGGTAAGCGTGCTGGGCTTTGGGAATGAGGTGTGAGGGCTCTGACAGGGTCCTCATTCCCAAAGCCTAGCTAGTGCTTTCCCAGCCTTGGGAAGGAGGTGCAAGGGCTTTAGGACCTTGCCAAAGCCCCATGCCTCCTTGCCAAAGTCCAGCATCTCACTTAGCTATCTTTAGGAAGGCTCGCTCCTGCCCGCCATGAACAAGGCCTTGAGTTCCATGTCAAAGTACTCTTGCGGCCCACTTGGTATGAAAAGTTGGGCCGCCCTGGTTTAAAGTAAACCAGGCATCCCCAGATCTGACTCAAATCTCCTCCCCCGCCCCACCCCTAAAACCCTTATTCAGCATTTAGGTGTGGCCTGGGGAGAGTCCTGAAGGCCAGAAAGAGGGACCTAGAGGGTTGTATTTAGCATTTGGACCTGAGGTTCCAAAACCCACACCTAGAGAGAACCTAGTTCTTACCAAGCTGATAAACCTGCCTCTCAGTCCTATTCTCCAGTTTTGGGTCCCCAGATGATGTTGGACTACAAGGCCCATTGTCCACAGTGACTAAGAGACAGGTGATTATAGCCAACAGGTCTCCAACCCTTGGTGAATTACAGACTTCCCCTGCATGCAAAGACTGGCTTGAGCAGATAAGACCAATAGTGGGTCCAATGGTCAAGAAGGCAGTTTCTGCCTGTGCTGTCCTGAGGGGCAGCTGGGGCTTGTCAACCTGGGAAGGAAAAAGTCAGTGAGGAAAAGGAAAAGGAAAACTCATCTTAAGCCTCAGCTGCCTTGTGGGATATCTTCAGAAGAAAAGGCTAAGGAGGAAACCCTACACAAATCCAGAGTGGTGTCCCTAAGATGGTTGGAGGGCGCCTTCAATGCCTCCTTCAAGCAACTCCTGCAGCCAAGCTGGTGCCAAATATATTGCTCTGTCTTCCTTTGGACCACCGGGGTGGAGGGTAGGTCTTGTCATCTGGGCAGCCCAGGGCCTCCATACATACTGCCCAGGGTTGCACCCCAGGGACAGGTCATTTTGGTGCTGCTAACACAGCGGTTTGACTTCACCCCAGGAAGCGCACTCCATTGTCTCTTGAGACAGACAGATGCCAAAAAGCCAGCGGTGTCGGCTACCTGTTGAAACTCTACAGAGCGTCTTAGTTTCAGGGTACAATCCGAAAGCAAGCGAGGTCACCACCTTGCTTAAGGTAACGTTCTTACTGGTGGCCTGGATGAGACAGTGCCCAAGAGGGTCTTAACAATCAAAATGGCAGCCTTGTCTGTCTCAAGAACTTGCCCAGGGTTCTGAAACTGTCAAGGTTGAGCCTTCCATAACTTAACCTAAATGCTAATCTAAATCCTAATGAGAAACTTTAATATGCTTGAACCATAGTCATTTGCACCACATTGTGACATTAAGAATGTATCTCACTTTCCCTCAGAGATAATAAGGCACTACCAGAAAATGCCATTTCAACTGACCTTTCCGAAGAATACACCTTGATTAGCAGGTGTCTATATTTTTCTGTCTAGGTGTGTGTATGTTTTAATCCCCTTCATTCCACTGGGTGTTCCTCCCCCCCACCCCCAAAGGCTGGGATTCATCATCATCTCCATTTACAAGAGGAAAAAAAGAAAGAAAGCCAAGCCTACAATTATCGCCCCATCAGCTTGATGAATATCACTGTGGAAAAAAAATCTTATGCAAAACTTGTGCTATGTAGACTGGAAAATAGTGATGAGGTCCCTGTTGAGCTCATGTTCAAACTTTGCTAGATTTTAAAGTCAACAGGGGGTAAAACTGAGTTTCGGGGAAGGGGGAAAAGGAGAAAAGGGAACATTTATAGAAGAGGGGGAGGGAAGAAACACTACCTTCCACATGCTCTTTTAGGTTTTTTTTCTTGGGGGGGGGGAATATTAACTGACTTTGTAGTTTGGCGTCAAAAGAGCCCACTCAGGGAATTAACCAAATTGGGCATAAATAATTTAAGCGTCTCGAATCGTATTTCCCTGCTAATCAAAGAGAGTGGCTCAGTGTATAGCTGAAGAGGCAGATATATAGAAAAATTAAAAAGAGAGGCAATTTTGATGAGGGAGGAGAGGAAGTGGGATGTGCCAGCTGAAAAAAGATCAAAATGGATTCTCCGAGACCCTTTTGCTTAGAGAAGGGTCCTCCCCTCAAATTTGTTCCTGGGTGTCCCTGGGAGTCATGTTCAAGGAATGTGGGTTTTTAAATACAGATGCATATGGAACATATAACAAAGGTAAACACGCCAAAGCCGAACTCACACTTCAGGGCAAGGCTGTGAGGGAAAATGGCAAGCCCAGGCAAGCTCTGTGGAGGTGCCTGGTTTCCCCAGGGACTTCAGGACAGCAGTGCACAGTAAAGAGGACACAGGCTGAAGTTGGAAGAGGAAGACAATCTTCGGCCGAATGTCTTGGTATTTAGCAAAATTTATATGCCGCTCAACTGCAATAAAACCTCCGAGCGGTTTGCAATAAAAAATAAAAAAATGCAAACACTGAAATAACCAATAAAAGGTATTTTAAAACATTCGAAAGATAATGGAAATCAATAGGAAGCTAAAAAGAGATTAAAACACATGCCAACGTTGTACACGTTGATACAGGCTTGCCTAAAGAAAATGTGATGTCAGTAGGCAGAGAGTTCCAAAGTGTAGGTTCTACCACACTAATATTGGTTTCTTACAAGTCCTGAATCAGTATTATGTGACACTTGTAACAATGTCAGTTCTGCAGATTATAGCAGTCAAGTGGGGTAAGGCGATCCGGGAAGTAATAATTAAAAGAAAACTCAAAAGATTCTAGGTTGAACATATCAAAACAGAATTTACCAGAGAAGTGTAGTTTAGGGCTCGAGTGAGACCAGGGTTTCTCTCTTTCACTCCACATGCTAAAATTTGCACAGTAAAGTTGGAGGTTGGTGTTCCCCTTGCTTTTTGGATATGGTCACCTTGCATGCATTTGCGTCGGAGGGTCCCAGACTGTACCCCTCTAGCATCTCAGATGGTGGGAGGTGGTGTGGCTGTTGGGAGTTGCAGTACAAAACATCTGGAGGGCACCAGGTTGGGGAAGACTGCATTACGCTCAAAGTCCTCGTATAGCCCCCGCCCCACCAAAAAAAAAAGAGTTGTGATTCTGAAACGGAGGGCTGGATGTTGCCAAGATCTTCAATAGTGACCCCAAGGCACTGGCCAAGCCAATTGTTAACATTACATGTTTCTTCTCAAAACAGAAGTAGCTCATGGGCCACAGGCCAAATAGCCTGACAAAATTGCATCAGGCTACCAGAGCAAGAACGGTCGGGAGTGGGAGTGGGGGCTCGGGGGGCGGGAGGGGTGGGAGAAGAAGAGACGGAAACAGAGGAGTTTAAAAAAATTAAAAAAGACATCTGGGTCATTAACCAGAGAAGTTGTCTTTACTGATCCCACACAGGGGAAGAAGAAGAAAATTCCATGTGCAGTGGGTAGGAGGCAACAGCAAGAAGCAGACAAATTTCCTCCTACGCAAGATTAAAATGCAACCCCACTCCACATCCAGCTGTGGTTCACATTGTGCGGCCACAGTCTTTGTCATAGTGGCCAATGGGCCCATTAATAAGGCAGGCTGTGGGACAAAGTGGTAAAGTCTTAGGTGGACGACAGCAAACAGATGGCTCAGCAGTTAGAGAATGAGACTCTTAATCTCATTAATTGTGGGTTTGCCACGTTGGGCAAAATATTCTTGCACTAGATGGCCCTCGTGGTCCCTTCCAACTCTACAATTCTTTGATTCTATTCTATGACACCCCTTTGCAGACTGTAGGGGTGTCACATGAAATAAAATAAACCAATCCCTGCAGTTAAAACCGAGCAGATCAGAGAGAGAAGGTACTAGCCCCACCCACAGTGTATATACTGATTTCCTGCTTTGTTTTGGTAGTGGTCTCACAGAGAGGTGGAGAACCCCTTTCAGCCTGAGGGCTGTATATCCTCCTCAGCAATCTTACAGGGACTGTGGACTTGTGGTGGGCGCGGCCAAAAGCCCAAGTAGATGGGGAGAATAAATGCAAATTTTACCTTTGTACACTAGGCTATTTTCGACATACATGATCAGAGATCAAGGGCATAGTCCAGATAGGCAAAACCACTCAAGGAAGGTGTAAGGCAGGGCCGGTGAGGGGTGTGGTGAGGGGAGCATTCCAAGGGCCAGATAGAGAGGTCTGGAGGGCCATAGATGGTTATTTCAGTTGCAAGGAATCATTCAGTTGCAGAGAGTACACCTGCCTATTATTCTGAAAGAAAACAAACACACAACTTTCTGAATTGAAAAATAAATCTTTCTGGTTTAATTTAGACAGATGCTAATTGTGGGAGGTTTTTTTGAGGAGGGCAAATATTCTAATATGTATCTTGCAGCAGGCATGCATCCAGTAGCCCCCTGAAGCCTCCACAGCTATTTAAGCCGCCTCCCCACCCCAGAAACCTCCACCCATAATAATCTGAGCAGCAGGAGTTCCTCATAGCTAAGCTACCATTTTTCACAGCTGTTGGAGGAACTTTCTCAGCCTCTTTCGAAGATGCAGTGGAAGCCCGTTCACGCCAAAAAGAACAACAGAACCCCACATTTTAAGGAAACAAGGCCTCCAAAAGGATCGGTTGGGGGGGGGAGGAACACCACCACAAAAAAGGCCAAGGAAGGATTAAGAGAGAGAAAAGCAGGAGGCTTTCCAGAGAGAGAGATGCCGTGCTCAGGGGCAGGAGCATGGGAAAGAACGGGACCCCGGATTCACCAACCGCTGGCCTCCATGCCAGCGATTTCCTTGCTCAGAGCCACCCTCCAGGAGACTCTTACAAGCTCTTTTAAGGACTCTGAAAAGGGAATTTTGCACGGGCCGCTTTACAAGAACAAAGCCTCTCAGTATTAAGAGGGAGCCTGTGCAAGGGGAGAGAAGGAAGAAAAGGAGGATGGAAAGTAATAAAGAACAGGCAGGAAGAGAGCAAATAAATAAAAGTGGAAACATACACATAAACTCATCATGCAGACAAGTCGCAAGGCAGGCTTCTCCAACCTGGTGCCCTCCTGATGTTTTCAACTACAATTCCCATCAGCCCCAGCCAGTGCAGCTGGGGAAGGCTGTTCTAAAAGCTCAAGGGGTTCTCAAGGTGCCCTTAACAGCTTGTGGCCAGTTTACCTGCGAGATCACTTTACTGCATATATTTGCCCACTCAAGCACTTTAATCTGCACAGCTGGGTTGCAGGTGCCACATAATACCTGTAGGAAATTGTAAGTCTGGCAGCACCCACACTATGGAACTCCCTGCCTATCCACATCAGGCAGACGCCTTCACTGAACTCTTTTCGGCGCTTGCTGAAAACATTTTCATTTAGGCAAGCTTATCCACACACACAGAATGCTGAAATGTGTTTTAATCTTGTTTTTAGTTTATCATTGATTGAATGTCTTAAATAAGTTGTTTATAAAAATATATTTTATGGATGCTTTATTCTTTTTGTGAACCACTTAAGAAGTTTGCTTGTTTTTTTTACAATCGAGTGTCCTATAAATTCTGTGAAATAAATAAAATAAATGTTTTAAAAAGCCAGCATGATAGGATGGATAGGGTACCAAGACCCCAACTGGCCATGGTGCTCTATGCTAGTTATGAACTCTCAACCTGTCCAACCTCACAGAGTTGTTGGGAGCACAAAATGGCCCCATGTTTTATCCTCCTTGAAGGCTGGGTATGATGTAGTAATCAAGAACACAGAAGTTCTTGGGGCAATGGTTCTTCTCCTCACAAAAATGGCGAGCGTGGAAGGCAGGCGTTATTTTATTTTATTTTTATCAGATCACTATTTTGCCAAAAGACGAACACAAGCATCTTAGTCATATTCAGAACCCAGCAGAAATACAGTGGTACCTCGGGTTAAGAACTTAATTCATTCCGGAGGTCTGTTCTTAACCTGAAACTGTTCTTAACCTGAGGTACCACTTTAGCTAATGGGGCCTCCCGCTGCCGCGCGATTTCTGTTCTCATCCTGAAGCAAAGTTCTTAACGCGAGGTACTATTTCTGGGTTAGTGGAGTCTGTAACCTGAAGTGTCTGTAACCTGAGGAACCACTGTAATATGCTCCAAGGGCTATAATATAGAAGGCTTAGGAAAATTAAAAGATCTTCACTTGGCACTATCAGGACATTAATGTAGGGAACACAAGGCAAATATTGCAGGGGAGAGCATTCCATAATTGGGATGCCACCTCCAAAAATGCCATCTTCCTTATGTAACCACATACCTCTTGTCTTTTAGGTAGGGAAAACTGAAAGATGGTTTCCTATGAAAATATGAAGGTCCATGCAAGTATACAGGCAAAACTCGGCTCAAGACATCAAGACACAAAACAGAAGAGCAGCAATCAGAACAGGGGCCTTGTTTCCCCCCAATATATGAACCACACATGACCAAAACACCAAAACTTACCAACCCCATTTGCAGGGTTCATTCCATCAGTGATGCTAAAAGACCAGTTCCAACAGGAACTGTTTCTATGCCAGTTGGTCATTATAACAACTGTTTCTGAATCTGGGCTTTTCCCCTCTTCCCTCCACATCTCTTCTCCCTCTTGGGTCGTGTTTTTTAGATTGTAAGCCAGTGGGCAGTCTTGCTTCAATTTATTTTATGTACACCACTCTGGGAAGGGTAAAGAAATTGTTACATACCTACAAATGCTGCAGATAGCTTTTAGAAGAGGCATCCGCCCATCCTTGTGCACAGAAAAGAATGAATGCCTCTTCTCAACACAGGCATGCATAGTCTAAAGCCAAATAGAGGCTCTTTGCTCCATAACTGTACTTTTATTGATATGCAAGATTTATGCAGATTTAATCAAGTCGCTGATTAAAATTCGCAAAAATCAAACAAGTAATATTTCTTTGATCAGGTTAAGTGCCCTATACAGAGTCCTTCTTCAGGTGTTCAAGATGTTCAAATAAGACGATGTTACATGTAGAGACAGATGTTAACCCAGTAACATTGAGCGATCTGTAAAAATAAAACCAAGGTTTCAGCAGGACCTACTGCAGACTGGATTATACATCAAATGGCATTCTGTATGCCCTCGTTTAAATTATTCCCACCACTTCCTCCTCCTCTCCCCTACAAGTACTGATATCTGGAAGCTTGTTTCTAATCATGAGGTAGGGCAGGAATCCTGATTGACCTGGGGTATAATCAGAGGTGGAAGGGACCCCTGCAGGCAATCTAGTCTGACCTCTGGATAAATCCAGAGGCAGAGTTTCCCCAACTGCTGTCCAGCCTCAGCTTAAAGACCCCCTAGGAGAGTCACCCTCCTACTCATCCCTCTAGGAAACTGCTTTCATTCATCAAGAAATGTCTCCTAGTTTTCAGCTGAAATGTAATGTCTAGGTCCACAGTTTAAAGTTGGCTCATTTCAGACAAACCATAGTTAAAGATTAACCACAGTCTGTCAGGCTCTGATAGCACAACAAGCCACAGTTAACCAACAACAGAAGTGAAAGCTTCCGAATTTTTCTTCAATGACACGTTGGAAAGGGAGAGGGGAGCATACAAGCTTGAGGTCAGGATGGGATTGAGCACATCATGCTAAACCATGGTTCACTGTGATGCAGCAGAGATTAGGAAGGAAGATCAGAACTGATTTAGAAAATTGGATTGCACCGTCTTATACAGATAGATTCTAGAGGTGCAATGTTTGGAAATTATGTGGGCATATCCACTGATATTTTCTTTTGGTCTGAAGTTGTTTTCTGTGTCAAATTTGTACTGGAAAACCACTGATATCTACAGATGTCCATGGGCTTCTAAATTATATTCCTGCAGCGTGGGGATTAATGGCAGGACAACAGAAGTGGATTTTGAAAGCCTTGCACTTGGAGCCTGGAAGCAGGAACACCCACCATCTATTATGCAACGAAGCGAGGACCTCGCTGCCCTGGCTACATTTGAACACAATTCTTATAAACGTCAGCTTCATGTAAATTCCTGTCTGGATGACTTGTAAAGATTTATACGTTTAAATTAAGATGCATGTATTGGTGATGATTATATTTCTACAGCGTGCTCTCCAGGGCCCTAGAGCCATCCCATCAGCCTGAAAGGGGAGCCTATAGCCACTGAGAAGAAGTCTTCTCACCCTTTATGCTGAATGGAGCCAATCTTGAACAATCGCAGAAGGGAGTGTGGCTGTAGCCATCATGAAGAGACCACACATTTCTGAATTTGCCACTCACATTGCTGTATCCCACAGGTGCGACAGAACATGAGGCACCACCAGCTTGATAGGTGCCTGACCCCAAGCGACACAAAGCTCTGCGGCTTGGTTCAAGGTCCACATGACTAAGAGAGCAACAATTGCAGCTGAGTCAAATCCCCAGGAATGAACAGAGATCGCCCTGCATATAGGAATGTCGACATTTTGCCCTCACAGGGCCGTCTGTCTCTCCCCCACCTCCTGGCCCCCTCTTTCTTATCTCCGTTTCCTTCCACAGAAACCTCAACTTGAGAGTCAGCCGCACTTGGGCCGTACACAAAAAATACTCAACTTTCTTTGCAGCCAACAATCGGAAGGAAATAAAGAGACACTCATCCTGATGGGAAATCAGAGAGGGATTAGTCAGGTCGGGTGAGGGGGAAGGACCTTTCAAATGAGTGAAGGAAAAGAAGAAGGAAGCCGATACAGAACATTAGAAATCTCAGCTCTGAACCAAAGAGTCACCAGTTCAGGAATCAAATGCATATGCCAAAGTTTCCCAGACTTCTAATACCTTAGAAGCATAATGGAAGCCCTTGAAAAATCAGATTTGGCCCCTGAGCCTTTCGGGTGCCTAGCCTGGATTTTTCTCTTCCCTCCTCCTCCTCCTCCTCCTCCTCCTCCTTTTGTGTCATATCTCTTGGATTGTAAACCTGAGGACAGGGGCTGTCTTACATTTAATTGTACAGGTGTTTTTTTATTAACCACTGCAGTTTATTATTGTTGTAGAAATATATATTTTTTAATTAAAAAGGTACAAATTGTATGTAAGCTACTCTGGGAAATTTTCTCAGCTGAAGAGAGGGATAAAAATGTTCTAGTAATACTAATAATAATGGCAAGAAGCTCATTTCAGCCTCAAGTCTTTAGGAGGCTCCCCCCCCCCTTCTTTCTTGTTTGTTTCAGAGGCCCCAGAAAGAGGAGTAGAGGCAAAGACTGACTGGAATGTTTATTTGCTGGCTCAACCAGGATTCCAGCAGCCTTCTGTCTTATTTGCTCACCTGCTCCTTGGGCTGAATTTGTGGGCTCTGCACGAGAAGTGGATTTGTTTGCAAAAAAAGAAACTCACACAGAAAAATCAATACAGCCTTTGGGCAGAAGCATGAAGTCAGGTACATTTCAGAAATGCAAGCCCACATGTTCCTAAGCGACATTGGATTAATCATGGATCATACTGGGGGCCACCTCCTACCAGTAAGAACATCATAAAAGCATAAGAAGAGCCTACTGGATCAGGCCAACAGCTCATCAAGTCCAGCATCCTGTTCTCACAGCTGCCTGTGAGAAACCCGCAAGCAGGACTTGAACACAAGAGCCCTCCCTCCTCCTGTGGTTTCCAGCAATGGGTTTTCATAAGCAGAAGCTCCTCCAGTTGTGGAGGCAAAGTAAAGCTAGTAGCCATCAATAGCCCTCTCCTCCAAGAATGCGTCTGATCCTCTTAAGCCATCTAAGGTTAGTGGCCATCCCTGCCTCCTGTTCCATGCCATGCATAATTCTATACTTCTATCATGTCTCCTCTTACTCGCATTTTTTCCAACCTAAAAAGTCCCCAGAATTGCAACCTTCCTTAATAGGGGAGTTGCTCTAGCCCCTTGATCCTTTCAGTTCCTCTTCCAACTCTGCAATATCCTTTTTGAGGTGAGGCGACCAGAACAGTACACAGTATTCCAAATGCGGCCGGCACCATAGGTTGGTATAATACAGCATTAGGATATTGGCAATATTATTTTCATCATCAGATGAAACATCGGAACAGTCAACTAGAGGGGAGCAAAATGTGCTTCCTTCTACAACAAGGCTCCCAAATTCTAATTGGAACACAAGGTTCATTTAGTCCGGCAACCTGTTTCCAACAGAGGCTGAAAGAAAGAAAATGTATACAAAGACAATAGCAACCTCTTCTTTTAAACTCTGTCCTCCAAAGCAAGTGTTAGCAAGAGGTAAACTGCCTCTGAACATGGAAGCTCCATCTAAAGCTTATGCTCCAATTTGGAACACATTCGATTTCACCCTGTGCCCTGCTTCCCAAGTCAAGATTCCAACTAATGCCCAGCAAGATGCAAAACCATTTACAGTTGCCACTCTCAGAACTGCTTCCCATTCCATCAAAAGATTTAGGGTCCAGAAAGCAAAATCCAGCCGAGCCAAAAGTTTCAGCATTCATAACACCACAGCCTCATGAGACATGGTAATCGGGTCATATATCACAGCAGCACAAAATGTGGTACCATGTGCAGAATATTCAGCTGCCTGCCTGTGTTGGTTTTTTAAAGAACACACATCAAGTTCCTAGTCCTTCGTGGTTGTGAAATCGTGCTTTAAAGAATGTGAGAGACCTCTGGTGAGATCTCAGAAGTTGGAGAGGTGGTTGAATGCGATTTCTAGTGGTTGGGAGGGATCTTCAATGTCCAGCACAGCACTCCTCCACCCACCCCGGACTAACGGAAGTAGAAAAAAACAATACAAAGCAGCAAAAGTGGTGAAGAAATAACAAGTTATTTGCTCAAGGTATGCAAGACTGCAGAGGGCATTTGCCCAAACAGACCGAAACCTTTCAGCATACACAAAATCTAGCCGTGCAGGACAGGCAGGTTGAAATCTGCACACTTTAGGCAAAGTCTGAACAGCAAAAACAACAACAGACCTACCTTCCACACAGTGCTCCACCTCTTCCAAATTGCGCAGTGTAATCCGCATGAGGCTTGAGTTGAGCATCAGTTCGTTCTTGTGAGCAGGCCACATATAATGCGGGGCAGGGTTGACGAAGAAAATCCGGGTGTCCCCTGTAGACACCTGGTTGTCGCAGATCAAGGGGTCCCCAAATCCCCCAATCATGACTTTGTTTCCACCTTCCAGGAGGATCTCGTGAGTCACAACCTCTTTGCCCTTCAGATACCGCCAGACCCTCACCTGGAGAATGAAAAAGAAAGCAGGACATTTATTATTTAAAAAGCCCATCAATGATGTGATGGTTGAGATGGGTGAACCACCTCAGGCCTGGTGCAGGGGGCGGCTCCAGGCTTCTCTGTCAGGACCTCAGGACTCTCCCCCACCCCACCTCACATCCCATCCCTGGGGCTTTTCACCCTCCTCAGGTGTTTTTGCCTGGCTGAAATGTGCCCTTGAACTGCATTTTGCTTGCCTGGACAAAGGGACAGTGTGTGGTAGTTTATATGTGAGGAAAAACTGGGCTACTGTGCAATGATGAAATTTGCATTAATTGACCTGTACACTTTTGGCCCTGCCCACTGCTGGTATGTGGCCCCCAGAATGTTGTCCACAAGGAAATGTAGCCTCTGGGCTAAAACAGGTTCGGAATCAGGGCTATGGGAGACCTCACATTCAGAACCAGTGAGCCACCAAATATCAGGAATAGGAGGAGAGAATCCAAGTGGCCACTCTGGGAAAGAGAATGCCTTTCCAGTGAAGCAAAGGCTACCTAAACATAAGTGAATACTTGCTCCTATTTATCCATCCCCAACAGTTGAGACTTAAAAGATGGAAAGCTCCTTAGAGAAACAGACATGTCTGCCCCCTTACATCACTTTGTCAAGAGCATGCACTTGAAAAACACAGTAAATACTTCTGTGATGACAAACCTTTGCTAAGTGTTATGTCCTTGAAGGGCTGTAGCTCTGCTTTGCATGCAGAAGATGGCAGGTTCAATCCCCAAGTATGGCTGGGACTGTCCCCTACATGAAACCCTGGATAGCCACTGCCAGCCAGTGCAGGTAATACTGAGCCAGATGGGACCAATGGCCTGACTCTGTAGAAGGCAGCTTCCTGTGACCCCACATCCTTGGACAACACCGTAATACTTCAACAGTGACCACCCCTATTGAAAACTGGGCCAGGTCCGTGTGCAGCAAATTCCATATACAGTATAGTGGTACCTCGGGTTACATACGCTTCGGGTTACATACACTTCAGGTTACAGACTCCGCTAACCCAGAAATATTACCTCGGGTTAAGAACTTTGCTTCAGGATGAGAAGAGAAATTGTGCTCTGGCGGCGCGGTGGCAGCAGGAAGCCCCATTAGCTAAAGTGGTGCTTCAGGTTAAGAACAGTTTCAGGTTAAGAACGGACCTCTGGAACGAATTAAGCACTTTACCCGAAGTACCACAGTACTGTACACTAATCCCCCCAAAGTCCCAGCCCCATATTCCTTGGGGTGGCTTTACATCTCTGCTACCGAGGAAAGAGAACTGTTGGCGCGGGTGGAGAGGCAAGCTGGAGCACAGGAGGACTTGATCTGATGCCATAACCGAATCCGCAGGCCTTTTTATTTCCTGTCTGGGCACATCTCAAGCATACGTCATTATGGGCATGGATGTTGCAAGGAGGCCACTTGCTATTCCCTATTGCAGTATACACACACACACACACACACACACAGAGCGAGAGAGAATATCTACGATTCTGAGACAGCAAAGACAAACCATCGACGTTTGCCATATCAGCACTACAAACCATCGATGCCGGTCATATCAGAACTACTTCCATGAGAGGAAAAAACAGGCACTCATAACAAAAATAGAAAACTCTAAAGCTGAGCTGAGGACCCTATTTCATCCTGTGGGCCACATTCCCCTCACAGAGACCTTTTGGGGGCCACATGCTGGTGGTGGGCAGGCCCAGAAGTGAAAGTGGGTGGAGCGACAAATGTAAATTTTTTGTTCTTACGGTAGGCTAGTTTCACACAGCGCTGTCTACCCTCCATCCAAGCGGCATGATCAGGGTTCAAGGGCACATTCCAGTCGGGCAAAAAACACCACCACCACTTGAGGAATGTGTGACGCAAGCTGGGGGGCGAATGGCATGGGGAGAGCCCTGTGAGCCAGGTGGAGAGGCCTGGGGGGGGTGTCTGCATTTGGCCCCCAAATCTGATGCATACCCTTGGTCAAGTTACAGCTGCAGGGAGGGTGTAACAAAACTCCTCTCCTTCTCTTGCACTCTTTTTTTTTAAAAAACAAACAAACAAGGGAAAGCAGTACTCTTTAAATCACAGGAAAAGTGCCAAGCTTCCGTCACCTAAAAGCAAATCTCACCCCCTTTTCAGTGTCAAAAATCCCAACTGCAGGCCTTGTTTTCCTGGCGCGAACATTTTCCACAGACTGGCGAACTGCCAGACCCACTGCAGTGGAGAGGAACAATCACAGACCATAGCTTGTCTGTCCCCGTCCCCCCCTTCTCACTGTAATCAGCTTGGGGGTTTTGTTTCCATGATTCTAACACCAGCAAAGGTGCCCGTTTCTCCCTGCCTGCGAAAAATCTGGGGCGAGCTCACTGCCTCTGACAGGGCACAGAGAGCGCGGTAATAAACATGCCGAAGCTCAGGTTAAGAGGGGCCACCTGAAGCCGCAGAGTTATGGAATGCATCTCTTCCCCGCCGGGAACGGAGCCAGTTCCAAAACCATGCCAAAGGAGGCATGAAAGGCCCTTCGCACCAGCTGCTTGCCAAGGTGCGCCCTGCAGGTACACTTTACCCCAGATTCAAGTCGAGGCAAGGGAAGAGAAAAGGAAAAAAAGAAAACCACAGGATGAACCCCACCCATTTTATTTGCAAAGGTACAAGAAAAAGGGATTTGCAGCTCAGCAGCAAAGGCAAAGACTGGCCTCACATCCCAGCTTGAGTGCAAAGAGATGCTTGGGTACGCCATGCACATAGGTAGGGGAACTAGGGAAGCCCAGTACTGTCTACACTGACTGGCAGCAGCACTCCAGGGTCTCAGGAGTCTTTTTCCCAAACCAACATAGAAATGCTGGGGACTGAACCTGGGAACTTTCTGCATGCAAAGCAAATGCTCTAACCTTTGAGCTATGGCCCTCCCCACTAACTCCTGGTCATTCCCACCCCAAGCATAATTTATCTGAGCAGAGTAATTTAGATGGGAGGGCCCCTCTCTCTTTTTAGTTGGTACTGTTAATCAATTGCAAGGCAGAATTGTTGCTGATCCACCGCAAATGAGTTATAGATTGACCAGTAGATCCCCATCAGCCCACCTCTGATAAAGAGAAGTTGCTTTATTTATTTTGTATGAGTACACTGTGGCTCAGTGGTAGAGCATATGCCTTAAAAGGAGGTCGGTCCCTAGGTAAGACGCGGAGAATATCACCTGCCTCAAACCCTGGAGAGGCACTGCAAATCAATGCAGACGATGCTGAGCTGGGTAGACAAATGGTCTGCCTCAGTAGCGTCCTAAGTTTCTATATTGTAAGCAAAGGGATGTAGCTCCATAGTACAGCAGCGGCTTTGCATGCAGAAGGTCCCAAACTCAACCCCCAACATCTCCAGGAGAGAACCCTACCCGGAACCATGGAAGGTCACTGCCAGTCAGTGCAGACAATACTGAGCTACATGGATCAAGGGTCTGACTCAGTATAAGGCAAAAAAGCCTGTGTTCCAGCATCTGCAGAGAGCATAGCTGTCAAGTGTCCCTTATTTGAAGGGACAGTCCCTTATTCCAGCGCCATGTCCCGCTGCTGTCCCTTATTGATAGATGTCCCTTAAATGTCCCTTAAATGATGTCCCTTAAATTTCAAAGGAAGCAGCTCCTCTCCCTCCCTCCCTGCCGGCCAGGGAGGAGGGAGGCTCCAACTGTGTTGCTTGGCTGTGTTGCTCACCCAATAAGTCTAAGAACGACGGGGGGGGGTGGAGCTTGCATGCCTTGTGTGTGGCTAGTTAATGCAAGCTGAGGGGTTTTTTGAATGCTGGACGCCATTTTGTTGCACGTGCTGCTGCAAACTTTGCAGTGCAAAGCCAGGCCGGGGAGCCATCTTAAGTTGAGGCTGCATAGGCCTTGTGGTGCATGTGATTCTATTCAGTTGAACCTCTGGTTACAAAGTTGGTTGGACAGTGTTCTCGAAGCTACCAGCATGAGTTTGACCAGACTGCAGGAGGACAGGGAGACTGGAGTGCCTGGAACAGGTGAGGCTGCAGGTCCCTTATTTTGGCTGCTGGTCCCTTATTTTCAAATCTGTAAGTTGACAGCTATGGCAGAGAGTGAGAGAGAGAGCTGGGTCAAACTCTGCAAGCAGCATTTTCAACCCTCTGCTTCTCATGAGGGGGATGAATGGATGGGATGGGAAGGTCATACAGTATATGCAGAGACACTGAATTCATCAAGGGCAATTAAGACTCCTTGCACAGTGAGTCACCAGGCACGTGAAGAATTTATTTTAAAAGGGGGGGGGGAGCTGTGAAGGAAGAGACATAAGGAGATCAAGCCTGGGAGATAACAGCGGCAGTTAAGACCCTTCCAGCGACAAAAGTGTGCTTTAGAGAGATTTATAAAGACAGCGAGAGCAGGGGCCGTGGAAGACAAAAATGCTTTTACGAAATATCTTGCGTTTAAATTACAGCTGGGAGCATTAATGGGTACATCCAATCAATTAGCTGAGGATGGACAATTCCTATTAAAAATGTGTGTGGGGTTAATTGGACAGTCATTCCCCTCCTTACACACACACACACACACACACACACACACACACGGGAGGGGGGAGGTCAGCCTTTTAAGGGAGACCAAGGGTTAAGTCACATTATCTTTTGCCTGCACATCCCCACCCCTCAAACCCGCTCCCATGGGACTGCTGTGACATCACGGAACATTCACCACACATTCCAAATACTCAGGGGTGGGGGAAACATCAGCTATGGAAAGCAGGACAGGAAGGGAAGGAACAGAGCTGTCCGCAACATGTGGCAGAGGGATGCAATTTTCCCAGGTGACACATATGGGGGGGGGTGCTGCAGGAGCAGTTCCCCCACTGCTCCCACTACCGCCAATTCTCCTTTCATGCATTCCCTACGTAGCCCACTGCAATAGAGGACCCTGTCTCGCTGCCAGTTTTGGAGTCAATATTCAATGAGTTAGATCGAAAGGCTAGCACACCTGATACAGAACTGGATAGGCCAACCTCCCTTTTGCACCTGGGTTAAAATAGCAAACACTAACTGTGGACCTAACACATGCAGAAACCTCTCCCCCCCCCCTCCCCAGGCTGATAAAGAGCCCTGTGTGACTCAAAAGATCAGATACAACATTCCACACAGGAGCTGGTCTGAGCAAAGGGGAAAGGGGGGGGGGAGCACAGCTCATACACTCAAGTATTTCGTCCACTGGCTTCTGACTCAGAGAGCAGACAATGAACTTGGGTCAACAGCACAGAAGGGCGACACACACACACCTCGATTCTTCTCCTCGCTTAGTCACTCCATCCAGCAACAGGGAAGCAAGATGAGCAAGTCTCCATCCCAGCATTTGCCCTCTGTCCTTCCTCTCCGCCCCCACCCCACTCGATTCTTAATCAGTTGGCAGGGAAAGCAATGCCTGGAAGCAATCCGCAACTGTTTAAACAGCATTAGCTCTAATTTCTTTCATTGGCTCTATCTCACTCATCTTTTGTGTATATTGGAGGCTTCATCCTGGGAGGGTTAGGATTTAACCAGCAGAGACAGAGAAACTTCAGCGGAATGCACAGCACATCTTCAGAGAGCACGTTGACTGCGGACCACCCAGTCCTTATTAAAACATTCCCAACTGGGGGAGAAGCAGAACGGGAGGCGGCAGGTGGGGGAACATCACGCCATGAAGCAGCCCGGCCAAAGGTTCTCACTGCAACACCTCAAACAGGTTAAAATCCAGGGTGTTATATGCAATCCGTTATGCAACCTCCAATCACTGACAGAGGAAAATTAGGTACAAATTGGCCGATGAAAGATTTGTATTTATTTATTTTAATCAACACACCTATGCTATACGTTAAATGCCTGCACAATCTCAATCTTCCCTCCCATGAAGCTGCAATGGGCAAACCAGTTTAATCAGCAGCAAAGGCCTAGATCCTGTGGTGGTGGTAGTGCGCCTTAGTTATAATGCTGATTCTATGAGATCCTGGTTTTGGCTTCATCTTCTCTCACACCAAAAGGGCTCAGAATGGCACAGATGGGTCCACCACCATCCCCACCGCTTCTCCTCTGCAATATCCTCAGAACAGCCCTGCAAGGCAGGTTAGGTTGAGGACACAACTATACCTGCCAAGTCCAGCACGGGATTCACAATGACTCACATCACTTATCTGGTAAGTAAAGGCAGGGTACTGGCAGCTCAAGGGCTTATCTATGCCCTGCCCGCTGATTTACCCATATGAATACAACCTACCCAGCCATTTTTAAACAGGTCATCATCCCCCTGCCCAGCTTTTGGAACAGACATATGCCCTGCTTGTGGGAGGGAGGTCTTTTGCAGGTGCTGGATTAGGCCTCACTCTCACCCTCCAATTTTCCATCTAAAACACATACATATATACATAGTATTTTAATATTCTTTTGGAAGCCGCCCAGAGTGGCTGGGGAAACCCAGCCAGATGGGCGGGGTATAAATAATAAATTATTATTATTATTATTATTATATACACATCTGCATTTGGCTAATACACATTTGCCAAAGTATAACTTTACCCAGATAGAGAAAGGTGTAAAGCTCTGAAAGGATTTCAACCCAGTCCTCCCTCTTCCAATCTTTATTGGGGTGCGGACAAAAGGGGGCATTTGGGGAGATGGGCTGCAACTGGCCAGTTTTCCTCGCCCTCCCTTGTGGTTTATCCACTCACACACAGACACAGTGGAGATTTTGAGTTCCCGTTCATGAACAGCAAAACCTCCCCACACACCATTTACAAAAGCGGTTCTTGGACTACAACATGCTGCCATTCCAAAAACGACTTGATAGAACAGGAACACCCCCCCCCAAAAAAAAAAAGCCTTCCCTCACGCCCTTAAGGTGTGCAGAAGTAGCTTGGCAATCACTGCCATCTGTAGCCAACAACAATTTGGGCAAATGCAGTCTGAAACAGCAGAGAGCTGCTGAGTCTGGACAATACTGAGCCAGATGGACCATTGGTCTGACTCAGTAGAAGACAGCTTCTTGTGTGCCTCTGTCCATCCCCCACTCCATGTTCCACACTTTGAAGGAACAGCTGCCATGCAAATTTGGAATCCGCTAGGTTCATTCCTCCACACAAACATGTGGGGAGAGCCACAGCTCAGCAGGAGGACATCTTTTCTGCATGCCGAAGAGCCCAGGGTCAATCCCCATACTCTCCAGGTGGTGCTACCTGAAGACATTTTGTGTGCAAAGCATGCACACTATCACCGAGCTAATTTCATAAGCCTACGGCTTCCATTAGTGATGTATGGAAATGAGAGCTGGACCATAAGGAAGGGTGATCACCGAAGAATTGATGCTTTTGAATTATGGTGCTGGAGGAGACTCTTGAGAGTCCCATGGACTGCAAGAAGATCAAACCTATCCATTCTGAAGGAAATCAGCCCTGAGTGCTCGCTGGAAGGACAGATCCTGAAGCTGAGGCTCCAATACTTTGGCCACATCATGAGAAGACTCCCTGGAAAAGACTCTGATGTTGGGAAAGATTGAGGGCACAAGGAGAAGGGGACGACAGAGGACGAGATGGTTGGACAGTGTTCTCGAAGCTATGAACATGAGTTTGACCAAACTGCGGGAGGCAGTGGAAGACAGGAGAGCCTGGCGTGCTCTGGTCCATGGGGTCACGAAGAGTCGGACACAACTAAACGACTAAGTAACAACAACAACAACAAAAACCTTAGAAGAGTGTGTGGCCGTGAGGGGGTGCGCTTGGCTGTGATTATCTGGTCCATGGGGTCACAAAGAGTCGGACACGACTAAACAACAACAACAACGGCTTCCATTCACTTATACCAGGGGCTGGCTAACCTTTTTTGGCCTGAGGGGCAGATTCAGCCTGGGGAGGGGGGTACATGCCAATGGTGGATGCAGTCACCCCACACTCTTGCATGCTCACACACAAGCAGACAGTGTCACCCACCTCCCTCAGCAGATCTGGGTTGATTAGCAGAGGACAGAGGGTTACTGCCGGCTCTTCACTCATCAAATGACTGATCTGATGAGCCAGGAGGGGTTCACTGACATCTCCAACAGGGAGCTGGCCTCTGCCTACTCCAGCTCTGCATCCATATTTTTTTTTTCCTTTTGTCCCCCCACCCAAATCAGTGGGGGTCTCTGGTAGAGGGAAACAGTTCCAGAAAGAAATACTTGAGGGGGCTTGATCAAGGGGTCCCCCTCCCCAAACAGAGCCACCCCTGCTTTATGCCAGTGCCTTAATGGTGGGCATGGTTGCCAATCTCTGCAGAATCTGCCTTGAAAGCAACTCTTAAACAAAAGGTACGTTGAAAATTACCCCTTGACTGGTGGCTACTGGGAGTGACGGGGTGGAAGCCCAGGGAGGGTCAACAGCAGGTGAAGTCAGAGTCAATGATATTCAGAGTCAGACCCAATGAGAGATGAAGCCAGCTAATTCCTGGCTTGTCCCCACACTATGTCCTGCTGAATTCTACTAGGGTGCTCCTTAGACAGAGTGACAGCAAAGGCTACCCCCTGGACAGGTTGCAAGGAGGAAATCAGGCACATGGACTCTCCCTGTGAGAAAGCAACCTCCACTGTTCTCAATACCCTTGATCCTTATAAATAATAGTGTGGTTAATTATTATTTTTAAAGGAAGCTGTGTTGGCCCATAAAGGGGGGGGGGGGAATCATCATCAGTATGGCCTGTGCAGGTCCTGTTGACCCCAGCTCTCCTGGCATACTTAGAAACAGAAGATCTTCCTGCAGTTAACCAAGATTTCTGTTCCAAGACCAAACACAAGCTATACCTTGTAGCAGCAGGGGTTATTTGCAGTGGTAATAAGCAGTGAGTCTGCAGCAACAGGGGTCAATCTTGAGGAACGTTTTACAGCATGATGGCGTCCAAACATATTCACCCAGTCGGTGTGACCTTTTCCTTCCCATCAAAATTCCTCCCCTGCCAGAATTTGCACTGCAAGCTCCATGGGGCAGAGGGCTCTCTGGGTTAATCCTACTCTAGAAAAGCTCCATGCCTACCAACGCTGCAATATAAATAAAAGAAATTGTCAGCAACCATGCTGGGTCATTCTTGTTTCTTTTTTTTTTTAATTACACAGGTTTAGTGGAAGAAGAGGGAACATACTACACTCTTCCAAGCTGGTGGCTTTGAAACTTTCCCAGCCTGGAAGTATAAAGGCAATGTGCTCTGCTGCAGACACTCGGAATTGGGTTTGCTTAAAAGCAGTCTTGCAAAGATGTTGCCTGCTCCGGGGTTAGCCGCACTTTTTAAGAAGGCTACTCTCCATCTAAAAATACATAATTATGTACTGAAGCTTTTCAAGTCGCCCAATGAAAAACATGTGTCCTAGCTTTTTTCTTTTAAAAGGAACTTGTTTAGATTTAGAAGAAGGAAGGTTACAAAGAAAAGACCTGCCATCAATCAAAACAGAAATATACTGGTGCAGCGATTCTCAAGATTACATTTCCACTGACTTTGAGATCTAGACAAGATTGTGGGGAGGGGGTGTGTGTGTTATCAGCTGGTTTATAAGTACATCAAGCAACATGAAGTGAGGGTGGCGCTCACCTTTCCAAATTAATCCACTGTGAAATGGGGGGGGGGGAGAGATGGACAGACAGACAGATTTAAATCAATCAAGTTCAAGTAATTGCTCTTCACAGATGGGAGGCTGTCTGCTGTGCCTCCACGTGGGTCAGTGTTCTCAGCTTGCCTCCTTCCATTATGATGGCGGTGGTTCATGCAGAAACCTAGGAGGGTGGGCTCCTCCAATGGTGGGTAATTAACTTCTTAATCTTTACACACACCCTAAGAAGTCAGGAAGAGACCATAGCTCATTGGCAGGGTGCCTGCTTTTCATGCCAGCTTCAATCCCCAGCATCCCCAGGTAGCGTTGGGAATATTATCCTGCCTGAAATCCTGGGACAGCCGCTGCGAGTCAGTGTAGACAATATTCAGCTACACAGACCAATGGTCTGACTCAGTATAAAGAAGTTTCCTATAATCCTATTAAACAAAGGGACATATCTCCGTGGTAAAGCATCTGATCTGTAGGACAAAAGGTCTCAAGTTCATTCCCCAGTATCTGCATGCAGGACTGGGAATATTCCCCTGTTTGAAACCCTGGAGAGACAGCGCAAGTCAGGGTAGCAATACTGAGCTATTTGGACCGGTGGTTTCACTCTGTATCAAGCAGCATCTTATATATCAACTTCCTTGGGTACAAGGATAAAGCATCCCTCCCATCTCAGTGGGCCTAAAGGTTTGGGAAACCCGGTTGGTTAAAGGCAAATGAACTTGGCAGATACTTATTTTAGGACTGCACTGTTTTTAGTGAGTGATCCAAGCTTGCAGTGATGCTATGCCTTACATCAGCATTCCCCAATGTGGCGCCTACCAGACACTGCTAGACTACAGCTCCCATCATACATGTCCATTGGCCATGCTGGCCACGGCTGATGGGATCTGGAGTCCAAAATTATCTGGGGTCGGAGGAAGGTTGCTTTATGTCACATAAAGTGCTCCATTCTTTCATATTAGACTTACAGAACGGAGACCCAAATTGAGTGGCTCTGCATGCAGACAGTCCCAGGTTAATTTCCCCCTGGCATCTACAGTTAACAGGATCAGGAAGCAGGTGAAGGAACTGCTGGACTGCAATGAACAAACAGTCTGACATGGTATATAAAGGCAGCTTCCTAAACTTGCAGTTGTTCATAGAGGTGGAAGGAAGCAACCTTTGAAGCGGAACAGAAGAACATCAGAAGAGCCCTGCTGGATCAGGGCAAAGGCTCATCCAGCCCAGTATCCTGTTCTCACAGTGGGCAACCAGATGCCACAATGGGAAGCCTGCAAGCAGGAACCGAGCGCAACCACACTCTCCTCTCCTACATTTGCTGGAGAGGCGTACTGCCTCTGACAGTAGACACAGAGCACATAGGCATCCATTGTGGCTAACAACCACTGATAGCTTTCTCCTCCATGAATTTGTCTCATCCTCTTTTAAAACCATTCAAGTTGGTAGCCTTCCACCCACAATGTTCAGGGGCACTTTTAGTTCAGATGCCTCATGCTGTCCTAAGGCTGAATAAAGTCCAGAATTGAACTGACATCACACCAAGTTCTAGGCAGATTTAGCCACTTGGGTTGTGCATGCACCATAAATCAAAAGTGCATATTTCCCCCCAAGGAATCCTGGGAACTGTAGTTTACAGGTGCTTGGAATGTTAGCTCTGTGATTGTTAAACTACAGTTCCCAATATCTCTTTTTTGAGGGGGTGCTTTAAATGTATGGTGTGTATGCAGCCTTGGACATCACCGAGACCAAACTGGATGAAGCCCAAGTGTGACTCCACAGAGCCCACAAACCTCTTATCTTGTGGTAGGGTATAGACATTGGGTGAAGGAAGAAGAAGGCTTCACCACCCAGCGCTTAATGAATTTGCAGAACTCATTGTTGCAAGGATGAAGCGATAGCTTTAACATAGGATCATGGGGGGAAATATTGAAGGTTACGTCAGCCTTGCATATTACTATGCGGGGTCACTGTGCGGGGTCACTGTGGGCAACAAGGAATTCCACACAAGTGACTTGAACAGGCTAGCAGAACAGGGATGGCTCACTCTACCCCACCGACAGCCATCTATTTCTGCATTAGTTGCAGAGGATTCGAAACCCTTTCCTCCAAGGTCAGCATGAAAACCAAGGAGGTTGTTAGACAAGGGTCACTGAGATCCAGCCCTCCTTTGCAAGCTAGTTTAATGGAAAGCATTTGTTTTTTACTAGCCTAAGGCTTACAGACAAGGTTGGGTGTGGTACGGTCTGTTCTGTCAATGGTTATTAGTTGTGAAAACTATAGAACTTCCATGTTCTGAGGCAGCCTATCTAGAAATACCAGCTGCAAAGTACAACTGCAAGAGGAGGACCAATGCCTTCATGCCCCTAACACTTATGGAGGTGGGATTGTAGGCTGACCCAGAGCAAGATCAGTCTTAGATATCTGTGAGATGCAATTACACACTTGGGAGCAAGCTATCTTGCTGGAGTCCACTGGGACTACTCGGAAGGAAGTGGGAAATAATTCCAGGCCTGAGCTCCACTGAACTGATATTCGCTCACTTAACAAAGCCAATCCTATGGCCTCAGAAGAAATCCTTGCTGTACCCAGTGGTGGTTGCTCTCAGAAAAGTATCCATGCATATGGAGATGGGAAGCAGCTCACTGGTAGAGCATCTGCTTTGCATGCGGAAGGTCCCAGGTTCAATCCCCAAGGTAAGTCTGGAAGGAAACCCTGTCTGAAATCCTGGAGAGCTGCTGCCAGTCCATGTCAACAATACTGAGCAAGATAGACCAGTGGTCTGACTCTCAGTTTAAGGCAGCTTTCTGTGTTCTGTAGTATTACAGTGGGTTTTCTTTTTGGGGGGGTGGGATAATACATAGCAATGATTTATCTGGAACTTCAGCCCATTCAAACTGTGTTTTTAAATAACTGGTTTCAACAAGCCGCTATCCTATTCTGGCTCAAAGTGAGCATTGTCACGGCACCAAGAGCACTGTTCTCCTACAACACCTTCCTTGCATTTTCTTTGGGAGCCAAAAAATAAAATAAAATCTTGCACTTTTAAAAACTCCCCAGGAATGTACCAAAAACATAACCGGGAACAAGCAAAAGATGAACTTCACACCTCAGAAACACCTTTTGTTTTTCAAATGTTCAGTTTCTACTTTTAATTTTTCAAAAGTGGTAAGTCACTCAACTAAAAAGCAACATCACCCTTTAGTTCTAGCAACAGTTGTGAAATGGATGGCAATCGGCGGGTTGGGGGAGTGGTGCGGATGTATTTGTCCATTCACTTATTGAACAGGGGGGAAAACAGCATTTCAGTCCATGCCCGCCCACCCGAAAACTCAACTATTTCTTGCTGGGGGGGGGGGGGGGTTGCAATCAATGTAAGAGGCAGTTAAGGGCCTGGCGTCGGAAATAAAGTTGTTTCTAAGTTGGCCTGTTTCAGCAAGAAATAGCAGGGGGGGAAAAAGTTCCAGAGATGTCCAGTGGGGCTACTCGGATGTAAGTTTTAAACTAGGAAATAGGAGCGGGTGTGTGGGGAAAAGAATCTTTTCCAAGCCTGACTCCTCCCCAACCCAGTTTGTTCCCATCCGCAGGTTTGCAATTAAGAGATCGACAAGTTGCGGGGGGGGGGTGTTATAAATTATCTTTAAAAAAAAAAAAAGCAGAGACAGTGAAAGTTTTGCAAGAGAGTGAAGATCACAACACAGAGACTTTGGCATGGGGAACAGTGAAGGTTTCAACCCAGCCAGGAAGCGCAGCCAGTTGAGCGTGTGCGCCCACCTCCCTCTGCCCCGAATTACCTTGCAAGAGTAGGTCTGATGAACCGGATCCACGTTCACGATTTCCTCCACCGTCCCTGTGAGGACAACGTTGGCTTCTTCCTCCCTCCTCTCCAGTTCCCTCTCGGGACAACTTCCATTGCAACTGCCCAGCCACGATGCCAGCAGCAGCGGCGGCAAGAGGAGGCGCAGGAGGCGAGCGCCAGCGAAGGGGGACCCGGGGGCTCGCTTTTCCCACCCCATCGCGGCACAAAAGCAATCCGGGCGCGGGATGGGTGGGTGGGTGGATAGAGGAGGCTTGCAAAAAAGAGAACGAGAGAGAGAGAGGAGAGAAAAGGTAACAGGAGGGAGGCGGAGAGGAGGGGGGGCGGGAAGCAGCTTTGCTGGAGAGAGAGGGGGCGAAAGGATCAAGCCCTTACAAACTGCACAGTTGCACCCCCAAAATGGGATTTTGCAGAGGGAGGAAAGGAAGGTTACTTTTATTGCAAAAGGGGGTTGAAAGGAAAGCTGGTGAGGGGAGGAGAAAGCTAAAAGAAAGAGGGGAGAAAGGGATGGATTTCTAGCTCTGGTGAGGCAGAGAGAAAGAGAGATTTGCTTCTCCTGGTTTTCCTGCCCCTGCTTCTCTCGCTCGCTCTCTCTCCAGTGTGAGAAAAGGCAAAAGGGGGGTGGGAGGGAATTTGCATGCGATCTGAATTGCTGATAAGGAAAAAGGGGAGGGGGGAAGCGGAGGGGAGGGTTTGCGAAAAGGAAAGGGGGGGGGAGAGAGAAGAAGAAGAAGAAGAAGAGAAAGCCTAGCTTCGCTCCTAGCTGGCTCCCTGCCTGCTGCTCTGCTTCTGTCTTCTTTGCAAAAGCGAAAAGAAAAAGAAAGAAAGAGCTGGAGTAATAAGGGGAGAAACGCCACCCGCAGGAAATACAGCTCACATCAGGTTAATGGATAATCAGGCCGCCAAACGTGATGTGACTTTTAAAGGTGCAGCTTAAGACGGGCAGAAGAGGAAGTGGAGCAGTCTTCTGCTTGGAGAGTGGATTTATTTTTATTTTTATTTTTTTTTAAATCACAAGCCTTCTTTCCCAGTGTGCTCTCTTGGTTTACACCTTCTGCTTGGATAATTAGATTTTACTTGTTATATATATATATATATATTTAAAACTAGGGTGCAAAAAGTGGGGAGTGCTCTTACACCTTTAATAGTTTTGTAGAAAAGGGCGTTCCCTCTTCAACACAACAATTAAAGGTGCACGAGCCCCTCATCTTCTTTCCGATCTGACCACCAACTTAGCTTTTTTTGGTTTCAAAACAAAAGATGGGACAAATTCATGGACAAGGCTATCAGTGGCTACTAGCCATGATGACTGTGCTTTACCACAACAATCAAAAGCAGTAATGCTTCTAAATGCCATTTGCTGGAAACCGCAGGAGAGGAGGGAATTCTTGTTCTCTGGTTCTGCTTCTGAGTTTCCCACAGGCATCTGGTTGGCCACTGTGAGAACAAGATGCTGAAATAGATGGACCATTGGCCTGATCCAGCAGGGCTTTTCTTATGTTCTTACCTGTTTAAAACCCCTTATTTCTCTTTTCTGGGCTTTTGCCTGCCTCCACCTTCTGTTTGCATCCAGAAGAGATGTATAATCTGACAGTATAAATTTAAGTCATTCCCAGCACATAGGAACTTTGCCTGTTGAATTTCTGCTTGTCGTGTAGCACAGGAGCCCTACTAGAGGAAAATAATGTTGCAGGCTTCCCCACCCCCCATCCTCTGGGTGCTTCCACACTAGGGTTGGTATTCAGTTGTGTTTTGTTCAGAGCAGACGCTTTGAAATTAATGGACCTAACCTAGTCATGTTCGTTCATTTGAGTGGGTCTTCTCTGAGTAAATCTTAGTTGAATACCACCAGGCTTTGCCCTCTTTAAGGAATAAAAATGACCAAAGATGGGGGAAATCAATGCACAAAGTCATTTGTGTTCTTAAAAAGGTAAAGGGACCCCTGACTGTTAGGTCCAGTAGCGGACGACTCTGGGGTTGCGGTGCTCATCTCACTTTACTGGCTGAGAGCGCCGTTGTACAGCTTCTGGGTCATGTGGCCAGCATGACTAAGCCGCTTCTGGCGAACCAGAGCAGCGCACAGAAATTCCGTTTACCTTCCCGCCGGAGCAGTACCTATTTATCTGCTTGCACTTTGACGTGCTTTCGAACTGCCAGGTTGGCAGGAACAGGGATCGAGCAACGGGAGCTCACTCCGTCGCGGGTATTCGAACCACCGACCTTCTGATCGGCAAGCCCTAGGCTCTGGTTTAGACCAAAGCGCCACCCGTGTCCCTTTATATGCGTTCTTATAGCAACTGAAAACATTTTACTTTGTAAACATATTCATTGTGAGTGGTGCTCTTTGGGTTTTGCTCTTTCTAGTTTGCAAATGTGTTTTAATGGCCGGATTATTGTTCTTTTGACCTCACCTTTTTTATTGGTAATTGACTTTGAGCTGCTTTGTGGAGGGCAAAGCAGAGTCTAATTTTTATAATGAATAAATAAATAAGCACAATACCTGCCAAAGGATGGAAAGTTGAGTAGTTTACTGTGGAAGAACTATGAGTGTGCAACACTAATGCACAAACTACTTTTATTTATTTAAACAGTTTATATACCACTTAACAAGGACCCTGAAAAGTGCAGAAATGATTGACCTTAGGCATGTGCTGCTGTTGTTTTAAACTGTTTTAATATTTATAATTATTTTTAAATTGTTTGTTTATTTATTTGTCTTATACGGGATGGGTTGAACCTCACAACTATTGGCAAAAATGTGTTTGTTAAGAATCTCGTGAACTGGATCAGAAGAAGTTTAAAGAAAATCATGACCGGAAGGGAGACAATTATTACAGACATTATTTGGTTGTTGTTTTTATTTTGATTATATATTTTGTGGTTTCATATTTTGATTTTGTTCTGTGAACCGCCCTGAGACCTCTGGGTGTAGGGTGGTACAGTGGTACCTTGGCTCTCAAACTTAATCCATTCCAGAAGTCCGTTCCAAAACCAAAGCGTTCCAAAGCCAAGGTGCACTTTCCCATAGAAAATAATGCAAAATGGATTAATCCATTCCAGACTTTTAAAAACAACCCCTAAAACAGTAATTTAACATGAATTTTACTATCTAACGAGACCATTGATCCATAAAGTGAAAGCAATAAACAATGTACTGCAGTCACACACACAATCAATCAATCAATCAATAGCTGAACTGGATTCCACACAGTCACAAAAACAAAACAAAAAGAGCCACAAAACGCAAAATAAATAGCAAAAACAGACAGACCACAGCATAACACTCAAAATGGAAGTGTGGCAAGTGTGGCACGCAAATTGGAAGTGTAATACTCAATTTGGAAGCATAACACTCAAAACGGAAGTGTGGCACTCAAATCGGAAGCATAACACTCAAAACAGAGCACATTCAGCTTCTGAAAAAAGTACGCAAACCGGAACACTTACTTCCAGGTTTGCAGTGTTTGGATTCCAAGTTGTTTGAGTATCAGGGCGTTTGAGAACCAAGGTACCACTGTATATAAATTCAGTGAATAATAATAACAACAACAACAGGGGAACACCTGGTACTGGAGATAATAGCTTCATGGATGCACAGGAAACTGAGATGGTGCTCCGGAAACCTGCTAAAGGGCAGGCAACTATAAGAAGGCAGCAGCTGGAGGGATGACGTGCAGTTTCAGTTGTCTCTATACTAATGCACAGAATATGGGAAACAAAACAAAATTGAGCATACCAGATGGCAAATATGACCTAATAGGCATTACAGTGGTACCTCGGGTTACAGCCGTTTCAGATTACAGACTCCGCTAACCCAGAAATAGTACCTCGGGTTAAGAACTTTGCTTCAGGATGAGAACAGAAATTGCGTGACAGCAGGAGGCCCCATTAGCTAAAGTGGTACCTCAGGTTAAGAACAGTTTCAGATTAAGAATGGACCTCAAGCAACAAATTAAGTTCTTAACCCGAGGTACCACTGTACTGAAACATGGGATGAAACTTGTGACTAGAATGTAGAGATTGAGGGGTATAACCTGTTCAAAAGGAATAGACCAAACAGGAAGGGAGGAGGAATAGCATTATATGTAAAGAGATCCATGACCTGGAGCATGACCTGGAGCATGAAAGGCAGATTGATGGTCTATGGGGGGAAATTGTAGGAGAGAGAAACAAGAGTGACCTTACTGTAGGTGTCTGCTGTAGACCTACAAGCCAGACTGAAGACTTGAATGATGCCTTCCTAGAACAGAATACCAAATATTCAAAAAAGAGAGAGAGATTATTCATGGGAGACTTCAACTACCCTGATATTTGCTGGAACTCAAACTCTGGCAAAAATGTAAGGTCCAACAAATTCGCCAGTTGCTTCGCTGACAATTTCATTTCCCAGAAGGTAGAAAAACCAACTAGGGCATCACCTATCTTGGATCTGATCCTCACCAACAATGAACTGATAGACAAAGCGGAAGTATTGAGAACCTTGGAAAGAAGTGACCAAATCCTCTTGGGTTTCATGATACAGAGATAAGATAAAGCTGAGTGCAATCAGACATGCACTCTGGCCTTTAAGAAAGCCAATTTCAAAAAGCTTCAACAACTACTGGGCAAGATCCCATGGCCAGAAATACTCAAAGAGAAGGGAGTGCAAGGTGGATGGGTGTTTCTTAAAAGTGAAATATTGAAAGCACAAATGCAGACAATTCCAACAAGAAAGAAAAGTGAGAGGCGTCTAGAGAAACCGATGTGGCTGCATAAGGAGCTTACAGATGAGCTGAGATTTAAGAAGGGCATGTATAAGAAATGGAAAGAAGGGGAAATCACAAAGGAAGAATATTCACGAGTAGCCAACAGTTGCAGGGAGAAGGTCAGGCGGGCCAAACCTCAGGATGAGCTCAGGCTTGCAAGAGAGGCTGAAAATAATAATAAAGACTTATTCAGCTATGTTTGAAGCAAGAGGAAGAACAGGCAAGTAGTAGGTCCTCTGCGAAGGGAAGATGGAGAAATGGTATTCAGTGTCAGAGAGAAGGCAGAACTGCTCAGCACCTACTTTGCCTCTGTCTTTACTCAAAAGGAAAGCAATGCCCAATCTGGAGATAACAGAATAAACAATGCAAGGAGGGAGCTACAATCCAATATGGGAAAAGAGGTGGTAAGGGAACACCTAGCTACTTTAAATGAATTCAAACCTCCAGGGCCTGTTGAGCTACACCCAAGGGTACTAAAGGAGCTTGCAGATGTAATCTCAGAGCCTCTGTCTATAACCTTTAAGAATTATTGGAGAACTATCTATCTATGTATCTACACACACACACCTGATTGGAGTTATATAGTAATTATATAAAGTATATAAAAATATATAGTAAAAGGTTAAAGGTTTTAACCTTTAAAGCCCTATACGGCCTAGGACCCTCGTACCTACGGGACCGCCTCTCCTGGTATGCCCCACAGAGAAACTTACAGTCTTCGAATAAAAACATCTTGAAGGTCCCAGGCCACAGAGAAGTTAGGCTGGCCTCAACTAGAGCCAGGGCTTTTTCGGCTGTGGCTCCGATCTGGTGGAACACTCTGTCACAAGAGACCAGGGCCCTGCGGGACTTGACATCTTTCCGCAGGGCCTGCAAGACAGAGCTGTTCCACCAGGCCTTTGGCCAGGGCACAGCCTGACTCCCTCCCTCGGCAATCTTCGCGGAGCTCTGGCCCAATGGTTGCCAGTGGCTTGAATTAATTAATTTTATAATGAATGATTTTAGACTGTTGTTTATGCTGTACTTTTGTACTGTTTTATTGTTGTTAGCCGCCCTGAGCCCGGCTTCGGCTGGGGAGGGCGGGATATAAATAAAATTTATTATTATTATTATTATTATTATTATTATTATTATTATTATTATTATTTGGAAGATTAAATAAAATCATTAGAGAAGTCTTGGAGAACAGGTGAGGTCACTGCAAACTGGAGGTGGTCAAATGATGTCCCCATTTTCAAAAGGGGAGAAAATGACCCAGGTAACTACCTACTGACCAGCTTGACGTTGATACCACGATAGATGGTCAGTCTGTGAACACTTAGAAAAGGGTACTGTGATTACTAAGACCTAGTATGGGTTTCTGAAAAACTAGTCATCCCTGACGAATCTCATCCCCCCCCCCCCCGTTAAGAGTTACAATCTTGGTAGATCAGGGGAATGCTGTGAATGTTGTGTTATCTTGATTTCAGTAAGGCTTTTGACAAAGGTCCCCCATGATATTATTGTGAGGAAGATGGTAAAATGTGGGCTGGGTGAGGTTAACTGTTAAGTGAATTTGTAGCTGGTAGACTCACTAAACCCAAAGAGCACTCAATAATGGTTCCTCAGCATGCTGGAAAAAAGTGACACACAGAGAGAAAGAGTGAAATATGGGGTGCCACAGGCTTCTGTCCTGGACAGTTGTTGTTCAACGTCTTTATAAACGACTTGGACAAAGGAATTGAGAGGATGTGCATCATATTTGCAGATGATACAAAACTGGGAGGGATAGCTTATGCAGAAGACAGAGTTGGGATTCAATGCAACCTTAACACAGTGGTTCTCAAACTTTTATCTCTGGTCCACGCTTTCACCAAGGTGATTGATGGTCTGGAAACCAAGTCTTATGAGAAACAGGTGGTGAAGTTGGGCATGTTTAGTCTGGAAACAGCCTAAACGTCTGCTGTCTATGCTCTGGCAGCCTCTAGGTTAGATTACTGCAATGTGTTATACATGGGGCTGCCTTTGAAGATGGTTCAGAAACTGCAGCTGGTGCAGAATTTGGCAGTCAAGTTGTTCACTGGGGGGAAATGATCTGAGCACATCAACAGTTCCGGCCCCACTGCACAGCTACCAATTAGTTGCTGGGCTCAGTTCAAACTGCTGGTTTTGACCTAAAAGCCTTATGCATATCAGGACCCCAGCACTTCAAAGGACCGCCTCTCCCTACGTGAATCAACAAGGATTCTGCAGTCATCATCTGAGACCTTTTTCCTGTGCCCCCTCCATGGGAGGTTTGGAGGGTGGCCACATAAGAACAGGCTTTTTCAGTGTTGGCACCCTACTTTTGGAATGTTCTTCTCAGGGAGGCTGGGTACCATCATGACATATTTATAGTCAGTGGGCAAAAATATTCCTTTTTCATCAGGCCTTTGGCTTTAAATGATTTGTGGCCGCTTTTAGTGGGTGAGATGTTTTAATCCTGCCTTTTAAAAATAGGATAGTGTTTTAAGATTTTTCCTTGCTTTGTTTTACGGGGGTTTAAATGTATGCTGTTTGTTCATTGTTGTAAGTCACTTTGAGCTGCATTGACAAACAAGGTGAATAATAAGTTTAATGAAAAATAAAGGAAAAACAAGGACAGTGAAAATACAAAGATGGCTGCACACACACACACATACACAGCAATGCACCCATCCAGTCTGGTCCTCGGTAAGTTACGCAGAAGAAGAAGAGTTTGGATTTGATATCCCGCTTTATCACTACCCGAAGGAGTCTCAAAGCGGCTAACATTCTCCTTTCCCTTCCTCCCCCACAACAAACACTCTGTGAGGTGAGTGGGGCTGAGAGACTTCAGAGAAGTGTGACTGGCCCAAGGTCACCCAGCAGCTGCATGTGGAGGAGCAGAGACACGAACCCGGTTCCCCAGATTACGAGACTACCACTCTTAACCACTACACCACACTGGCTCACCACCACATTCAGCAGGACTTACTTCCTTAATAAGATTATAGAATATTAAGAACAAAGTGGAAATACCGTATTTTTTGCACCATAACACTCACTTTTTTCCTCCTAAAAAGTAAGGGGAAATGTCTGTGCGTGTTATGGAGGGAATGCCTACGGGTGGCATGCCTACGGATTTTCCTCCTCTAAAAACTATGTGCGTGTTATGGTCGAGTGCGTGTTATAGAGCGAAAAAAATACGGTACTCAAAAGTTTGAGGCTCTGGAGAATCCAGCATTACAGGGGGGTTAGTTTGACAGCAGAATCATATTCAAGTCACATCTATTATTATTACTGTTATTATTTGATTTCATGCCCTGCCTTTCTGCAAAAGCACACAAGATTGCACACACAGAGCTTTTATTCCAGTGGTGAACTGAGTACTGACCATTCGTTCATTTGTTTTCCTGGGACCTGCAACACTTCACGTCTATCTATCTGTGGTTTGTCCACCCATCTGTTCTCTAAGTTTAGGCGTCTCTTGAGATGTTGCCAAACCCAGCACAAGGGGGCCCAAGTTGGGGGTCGGAAATCTTAGTCTATGTTTGATGCCATTTTGAATCAAGATGATGTACTCAAATGCGACTTTGTCCCATTTGGTGTAAAAGTTACAGATGAGGTTTCTCAAGCTGGAGGAGGGGGCTGTATACAGTACACATGTTTTAAATAAACAAGAAATCTAGCAAGCAACGTTTTCCCCATCACCATGGAAAGAGACAACAAAACCACCTGTTATATTTCCACAGTTCATGCCTGGTCTATCCATTTCACAGAATGAGGTTGATAAGTTAGGGTGGTAGGATTCACTTAAGACTGCATGTGAGCTTTTCACTTTTTTGAAGGCTTTCCCCACTTATGGAGATTTTAACCCCAATGCTGCAAACTTTGAATGAGCTGTGTGTGTGTGTGTGTGTGTGTGTGTGTGTGTGTGTGTGTGTTTAAACCCATTTATTTTGGAGCAAATAAGACGTTCATTGTTAAAGAGCTATTTTAAGAATAATCAGTTTTCTACTTCTGGGATTTTATATTACTTTGTTTTCATTGGTTTGTGTTTTCGAAATGATTGTTAACACTGTTGCTATTGTTAAGTTTTTGAGGTTGTGTTGCTGTGTAAGCCACCCAAGTCTATACATAATTTATACCCCCAATCTCTCTCTCTCTCTCTCTCTCTCACACACACACACACAATGAATAAAATATTGTTATACTTAGCATGCAGTTACTTTGCATTCCACCTTCTGAGAGCAACCGCCCTCAAAAGCAATTTATAAATCTTTTAATCAATAAATAAGTAAGGATATACAAACACAAGAAAAGTCCTGAAGGACCAGACCAAAAGCCTATCCAGTCCAGTATCCTCTTTCCCATGGTAACCAACCAGATTTTGAGGTGAAGGAAGTGGGGGGGATAATAAGCCAATGCAGCAGGACAGAACTATTCACACTGGATTCTGGGATTGCAATCTGGGATTAGATTCCCAGGCCTGGTGGATGCATCACTTCTGTATTTGTGAGGCTGTTGTTAAAGGCACAATGGCAGAACCATTAAAGATACTAGAATGATTTTTGTCCTTCTGCATGAACTTGACCTATACACTGCAGTCATTGGAAAGGTTGCCTGTTGCACACAGCCTTAGAGAAATCTGGCTGGTCACTGGCTGAATGCAAGGGCTGGACGGAGAGCTTTGGTGTGATCCGCTAGGTCACTTGAACGCTTCTAGCAAAGCATGGCTAGTTGGGATCATTTTAGACATCTAGCCTTTTAAGTGCTAGCTGTTTTTCCTGTTGACCCACACATTTCCATTCCTCTGGACCTCAGAAGTATATAAAACTATACATGTACAGAGGTTCTATTTCTTAAATGTTTCATGTGCATGTTTAATAAGTACAGTAAATATTTGATTGGGTATATTTAAACTTCAGTTCTAATCATAGTGATATTGGATTTGGTTGGCACCAAAACCCTCCATTTCTAATATACAGTAATTCTAATTAACAGGAAGCCAGGTTTGAACTGGGATTTTAAAAGAGACCCGGTGTCTATTGTTAAGTTGTGGGTGAACATATCAGACGACACAGCGATTCTTCATCAGCTCTTTTTTATTCAGATGCCAGAACAGAACTGAACTGAAGGGCTAAGTCAGCCTGCTTATATAGAGCTCCAGTACCATGTTACTGTAACAACTTTCTAAAACTATCCAATCACTGAATGTCACTTTCGATCCTTCATTTGCATAACTATCTACAGTATCCATCCAATCATTGAACGTCACTTTCGATCCTTCATTTGCATAACTATCTACAGTATCCCCCTGCTGGCCTAGGGTGAGAACTTCAGTACATAACATCTATGGTAAAGGTTTTATATATGTGTGTTTACGGTACAAGGGTTATTTATATATGAGAAAGGGCCAGTGTGGTGTAGTGGTTAAGAGCGGTGGACTCATAATCTGGTGAACCGGGTTCGCTTCCCCGCTCCTCCACATGCAGCTGCTGGGTGACCTTGGGCCAGTCACACTTCTTTGAAGTCTCTCAGCCCCACTCACCTCACAGAGTCTTTGTTGTGGGGGAGGAAGGGAAAGGAGAATGTTAGCCGCTTTGAGACTCCTTAAAGGGAGTGAAAGGCAGGATATCAAATCCAAACTCTTCATCTTCTTCTTATATAATCTGACCCGGAGATTGCTTAAGGTCAACATACCCCTTATATGGGATACGTTGAAAAGGGAGTCCAATCTCACATTAGGCCTCATTCACACCATATTTAAAGCACTATGATACCACATTAAACAATTGTCGCTACTTCCAAAGAGCCCTGGGAGCTGTATGTAGTTTGTTATGGTTGCTGATAATTGTTAGGAGAGACCTGTTCCCCTAACAGAGCTACAATTTCCAGAATGGTTAAAGAGTCAATCCCTCTTCCCAGGGAACTCTGGGAATTGTTGCTCTGGAAGGGGACTAAGTGGTCCCCTAACAACACATAGCACACTTAATAAGTGACACTTCCCAGAATTCTTTGGGGGAAGTCATGGCTGCTTAAAGAGGGCATCATTTAAATGTATGATGTGAATGTGCCTTTATTGTGTGTGCACACACACACCCCTGTCTGGAGGTAGTTGAGGAGCAAATGGATTGAACATGATTTTGCTGATGTGAGACTATTTCCTTGGCTCGCTCTTTTGAGTCAATTTCACAAAAAAACCTTTCAGAGTTGCTGACGCAGTGGATCTACATAGCAGAGCTGAGAAAGGCCTCTGGGAACCCGGGGAGGTGGAGATGGGGGCAGAGTGCTATTTTTAAAAAATTTAAAAAAATAAATCAATCGCCATAGCCTTTCATATGCTCCACTCTCACAAGCAATAAGCATTATTAGCATGCAGCCTTTTTTTCCAGATTCACAGAATACAGTGGTACATTGGGATGCGAATGGGATCCGTTCCGGAGTCCCGTTCGTATCCCGAACGGAGCGCAAGACACGATGGCGCGTCTGTGTGTGCGTGGGTTGCGTTTTGCCACTTCTGCGCATACACGTGATGTCATTTTGTGCGTCTGCACGAGCGGCGAAACCCGGAAGTAACATGCTCCATTACTTCCGGGTTGCCGCGGAGCGCAACTCGAACATGCTCAACCCGAAGCACATTCAACTTGAGGTGTGACTGTAATCCTATATATGTCTACCTAGAAATAAGTGTCATTGAATGGAGTTTGACTTACTCAGACCCTCCAAGTGTCCCTATTTTCCAGGGGCAGCCCTGATTTAGAGAAGCTGCCCTGGTTTCTGATTTCATCCCGGAATGTCCCACTTTTCCTTAGGATGTCCCTGTTTTCATTGGAGACATGATGTAGGATATGGAGTTATCTGACCCCCAAGCTGTCTGAAGGCAATCCTGTAAAGGGAGGTTTTTTTAAAAAAAATATTTGATGTTTTATTATGTTTTTATATATGATGGAAGCTGCCTATGGTGGGGTATAAATAGAAAAATTATCATTATGGAATGGGACGTCCCTATTTTCATCAGGGAAATATTGGAGGGTATGCTCACTCCCAGGTAGGTGTGTATAGGCTGTGTAATCACCATACATTTAAAGAACCCCCCACCCTCCCACCCCAAAATAAAGAGTCCTGGAAACAAGTTTACGCCCACAGAGCTATGATTCCCAGCACCCTTACCAAATGTCAGTTCCCAGGATTCTTTGGAGGAAGTCATGTGCTTTAAATGTATGGTGTGTACACAGTCCCACTCAGCGAATCACAAAAATCAATTCCATTCATTCATTCAATAAAGCACCATAATGGTTTGTGGCGCTTCACGGAGCACAGGAGGGCCAGTCTTCCCACCTTCCTTCCCAAGGACCTCACAGTCTAAGTTCTGGAGAGGACCGGAGTTAGCATATGTGGTAAAATCAGAATATATCATCGTGTGTACGCACAAGCTCCAGGATCAAACTACAACACCCAGGAGATTTTTCTATTTATATTAAACTTTGCTAATGGGTGGGGTATAAATAATAAAATTTTTATTATTATTAATTTCAGGGCTCAGGAACCTGCGCCCCTCCAGATGTTGTTGAACTCCAACTCCCATCAGCCCAAGTCAGCATAGCTAATGGTTGGGGATGGAGTTATAGGCCAGAGGTGGGGAAGCTATTGGACTCCAACATCCATCAACCTCAGCCAGTGTGGACAATGGCCAAGGACGATGGGATTTGTATATATATATTATTAATTCTCTGTGGCCTCATTGAGTGGGTGGGATGTTTTAATCCCGTTTCTTAAGTCACAGGATTGTCTTTCAGATTTTGCTTTGCTTTGCTTTGCTTTTCTGCTGGTTTAAATGTATGTGTTTGTTTGCTTGTTTATATATTGTAAGTTGCTTTGAGTTACCTTGGGGGGGAAGTAAAGTGACCAAGAAATCTAATGAATAAAATAAACAATGTTAGAAAACCTTGCTGGTTTTGTTTTGTTTTGTTTTACATTGGTGTGTTCAAATCTTTGCTAAAAGCTTGGCAATGTGTTTGAATGTGTAAGTTTGCCTCTCCCCTCCATTTCCCTTCCTCTTTAGAAATGGCTTGCATGTGTGTCTCTGTGTAGCGTTGAGGCAAATCTCCTAATGTCGCAATCCAGCACCTTCCCTAAGGAGTCACCCCTGAGAGATGGCTTCTTAGTTAGGCCTGTCTGCCTGGATAATGATTTCCAAATAAGTAAATCTGTTAATGAGATCACAGTGGGAGCAATAATGAGTCAGAAGAGGCTAAAGTGGGGGATGTGTGTCTGGGGTTCTTTTTAATCAGTTGGGACTCTTGGCAAAGAGAGGTATACTACCCTATTTCCCAGGACATCTTTTCAGTGCTGCGTAAAAACATTTTTGTTAAGGCAAGCCTATCCAGACATGTAGAATGTTGACATGGCTCTTAAGCTGGCTGATTTTAAATATTTTCTGAAAATTTTTCTTTTTTTTCTTTACTAAAGATTTTATTGTCAGTTTGCAGTTTAGCTGAGGTTTGCTTGTTTGTTTGTTTACAAGCAGGATGTAACTTTGATGAAATAAATAAAAAACATAAACAAACCACCTGGGTTTTTTCTTTTTTCTTTTACTTTTTAACTGATGCATGGGCCAGGCTGAGAAGTTGCTCCTTCGCCCTCTCCTTGGAAAGACCTGCTTTGTTTTAATTAAGAAATAAAGAACTCAGCATCGCTGCCTCCAGTCCAGCACCCTGTGCCCAACAGTGGCAGGGCTACATTTCACAGCACACAAACACCCAGGGGGTTCTCCACACGCTTCTCTCTCCATCATCCATCTAGGGAGGGGAGAGGGACCATCACAGCTCAAGGACGAATTCAGCCTGACCTACCTCACAAGGTTGTTGTAAGGAAGGGGGATGCCACCTCAAGCTCCCGGAGGGGGGCGGGAGGCAGGGTATAAATGTAATAATAAAAAGAAATAAACCAAAAGCACTCAAGGGTGCACAGTGGAATCCGTGAGGGTTGTGGTCTGGGATGAGTTCCAAGGGCCAAATTGAGATTTTTTTTCGGGGAGGGGGCTCCATTCAGCCCACAGCTCCACCCCTGAGCGGGACAAAGAGTCTTGACTTGGTATGTGGCAGCTTCCTATTTTTCCTAGTGAAAGAATTCTCTTTGGCCCCCTCCTATCTTTAGAGCAGAGCCTGGGTTTCTTTAGAGCTCTTTCGCAGCTTGTGCTCAAGTTGATCCGTAGCGTAACCCCCACTGAAATCAGAGCTCATTACTCCATGGAAGCCTTTGGCCCCACATGAGCAATAGCTCCATCACGCTCACTTCCTGTGGCTGCTGAGCACCCCATCAACATTACATAACCCAGATCTGTTTATATTGGCGGAATGGAGCGTCTGCCGGGATCAGGGGCATATCTTGGAGGGTCTGGAGGAAACAGGTTTTTATTTTTGTTAAAACAATATCTGAGTCAGACCTGAGCAAGCAAGCAACTGCAATGTTAGGGACAGATGTGCAGAATTCCAAGATGAGGCACTAAAACCCACATCCTCAATTTTCCACGGCTTCCAGCTATTTTGAAGCCGGTAGTTACCATCTCAAGCAGGGTTTCCCGTGATAGGACCATGTCAAGCTGGGGTGGAGATCCCAAGTCCTGGGCTCCAAATGCAGCTGTTCAACCCGCTCTGTCTGGTCCTCTTCTCAGCCTGCACTTCATCCACAGCCACACCCCTTTCCCCAGGCGACACCCCTTATTGGCTCTGCTTTGCACCCTCATCAAGTGGTATTGGCTGGCTGGAACATCATGTCTGGATGAGGGACTGAGGTGGGCGCATGTGAGTCTGTGCAGAAACTACCCTCCTGTGCACAGTTAACATCTGTATTCATTGCTCTGCCCACGTTTGCCTCTGGCCCTGCCCATCATTGGCATGTGCCGCGCTATGCAGAAGGGAATGCAGCCCTCAAATTGGAAAGGGAAAAAAAGATTCCCCACCGCTGAACCGAAGTTCAGAGTTTAAGGTCACGCGACTGGACTTAACTGTCAGGAGTCCTTTACCTTTACCTTTTTTAACTGCACAAACTAAAGAGGGCTTTTCCTGTATTCTTATATCAACCGTAGCAAATTTTGTAAGTCAGTTATGCTATTGAATGTCACTGCAGGGGAGAGTAAGTAGGAAAGGCTACACATCCTCTCCTCCTGCCAGCTGACTTTTCATTACAAATGTCATCTACACACACACACACACACACACACACACACACTGGCATTCCGACGGGGAACGTGGGTTCATGAAAACGTGTTTTGTTGCGACGAGATGTCATTTCATCCTGGCACAAGCTAATCTATCAAGTTCCGAAGAAGCCAGAGAGCTTCTTTTAATTTTGAAAAGGCCAGGAACGCACACACAAAAGGGTTCCCCATTAGTAAATCCCATTTTAAAAGTGCACCGAGGTTAATTGTATTACTGGGGCTGGACTGCCATCTTTAACAGCAGAGGCATCCTAGCAGGGATTGATGGGATAAATCTGTTCTCTGTAGATGGGAGCAGCGAAGGGGGGAAGCCTGTGATCTCAAGCCTTTGACATCCTTCTCTCCTTACCCCCACCTCACCCTCCACCTCCGGCATCCCATCGCAATTGACTTTTCCCTCAACCAATTCCAGGAGAAGGATGTTCCTGTACATTACCTCTGACATGCTGGCAACTAGGGGATGCCACAGACCGGTTGTATTTAATTACCGCTCCTGGTGGATTTATTACTATTATGCCTGGATTAATTGGGAAAGTAAAAATGCTTCATTGAGCAATCCATCTTCTCAAAGTTACTTACCTTGTCACGGGGCTAATAACAGAGAAATAAAAACGCTTCTCTTTCTCACTGCGGCATCGTAGGAAATGGATTTCTGCAATTCCTCCTGTAGAATTTTTTTAAAGAGGCATTTGAAAGCGGTGGGAGAAGATAAATTGGGCTAAGCGTGGGGGGAGGTCTGAGGGACAGAGGGGGGAAATGCAGCTATGCTCTTTATCAAATAAAACATTACACCCCCTCCGTGATGGTACTTTTTAAGATAAAAAAATCTGAAGGATGATAGAATATTGATTGATTGCTAATACAGCAACAATCCCCCTGTTGCAGAAAGGGCCTCTTGCTATTTTATTTAAAAACCATTCCCGTAACACAAATTGCTTCGTACAGTTCCTGTTTTATAAGGATTGACAGCTAAAGGTTTGGCTGGTTATTTTAGACCAATCTGTCAAATTCAGCCGCCTTAACAATCTCTCTGTACTACACACACACCACACATTCAAAGCACATTACCCCACCACAAAAGAACATTGGGTATTGTAGTTTATCCCTTTCCAAACTTTTCATGTTGGTGACACACTTTTTAGACATGCATCATTTCGCGACATAGTAATTCAGTTTTAGTAGCAAACCAGAGGTTAAACTAATCCCTTTCCAGCCCCGGGAGGAGTGTGGGGAGCGTTCGTGCGTGCGACACACCTACACACTGCAGCCGACACACTAATGTGTCGCAACACAGAGTTTGGAAAGCTGTGACCAAGGTTCGAATACCCACTCAGCCACGGCATGACCTTGGCCTTACCTACCTCACAGGGCTGTTGTGAGGATTAAATGAGGAGGAAATAACCACGTATGCCACCATGTATGCTCCTTAAAGAAAAAAGTGAAATCAAAATGCAGCAAACAAAACAAGCAATTCCTAGCACCCTCAACGAATACGCTTCTCAGGGTTCTTTGTGGAAAGTCATCACTGTTTAAATTTGGTGGTGCAAAAGCCATCAGTACCTCCATCTGCCACCATTTTGTGACTGGCTCTGCCCACCCCACCCCACCCATTTTGTGACTGGTGGGCCACAGCCATTTTCAGCCATTTCAACTCCTGGACTGCAGATATTACTGGACCAGACTCTCCTAGTGTCCTTAATTTCCAGGGACAGTCCCAGATTTACAGAAGCCGTCCTGGTTTCTGATTTGATTCCAGAATGTCCTGCTTTTCCTTAGGATGTCCCTATTTTCATTTCAGAGAAATGTTGGAGGGTATGGAATTATGCGATCCCTGAGCCAACTAACTTTACAACTTTTTAGAAGACATCTGAAGGCAGCCCTGTATATGGAAGTTTTTAAAAAAATGTTTAATGTTTCATTATTATTTTTATATATGTTGAAAGCTTCCCAGAGTGGATGGGGCAACCCAGTCAGATGGGTGGGGGCATAAATAAAATATTGCTGCTACTATGATTATGATTATGGTCTCTATTTTCATCCGAGAAATGTTGCAGTGTATGGTTCTGGCAGGGGATAAGGCAGGTCTCCATGCTCCTTTCTCTTCCTTTGGCCTCCCCTGAGATTTCAAGGAAATGGCAAGGGCTATAGTTAGCAGCACTACACAGAACTGTGAAAATGAATAAAATTGGCAAACCTGAGTAGTGGTGGTTGGTTTCCTGCCACACTCTGCATGTGCTCATAGGTAGTTTTGTTTTTGTCCTTGCTCTCTGCATCCTGAATGCACCCAGGCATTCAAACTGTTTCCAGCCGTGAGTCAGCCCTATTTCCCAGGCTGTATCTACGCTATCCATTTAAAACACTTTTCTTTCCCTCAAATCATTTTGGGCACTGTAGTAGTTCACCCGTCACAGAGTTACAACTCCCAGCAACCCTTAGGAAACTGCAGTGCCCAGAATTCTTTGAGGGAAAATGATGTGCTTCAAAGGTATAATATGTGCACAGCTGACTTCTTGTCAGATTCGAGCAGAGCTTTCCAGACATTTTATGTTGGTGACACGCATTTTAGACATGCATCATTTTGCAATGCAGTAATTCAATTTTATTAGCAAACTGGAGGTTAAACTAACCCCTTATAAGAGATACGGACACAGCACATCTACACACCGCAGCTGACACATGAACATGTCACGACACACAGTTCAGAAAACTCTGGATTAGAGTTTGTGGAAGAATTAAAACAAGCTGCTCGTGCTTTTCCTTCCCTGCTACCCTCTGAGGCTAATAAGCCATCAGCCCCAACCTGGAAGCTTGCAGCATCTTACCAGGCCCAGGCCCTTCCTCAGCTGCAACCTTTCCTGGCCGATTGCTGGTAGGGCTACTCATGAGTAAGCAGCTGCTGACTTCCGCCCCCCAGGGCTTCCTGTTTTTGGATCTCTATCCCTTCCCCACAGGCTGATGTAACACACAAAGATAATACCCTAAATCTGATCAATTTTAAAGGTAGGTAATGTTGATTGGAGCTGATGAAAGAGAATGGAAGTGAGCGACTGAGGATTGGCTCCTAGGGTCACCCTGGAGAAGGCATGCTGGAAGAGCACTAGGGAGGAGTTGTTCTGTACATCCCAAAGCTAAACATTCAGTGCACTGAAAACGCAAGGGGCTTTGGTTTCAAGGGAATGGCGTGCAAGGCCTAATACGTGCAACAGAACTTTGCAGGAAACACACCTTAAGTCACTCCAAAAATGGTATTGGAGCACTTCTAATCATTTGCCCACCACCGTGAACAGAAAATAGAAGATCTAGCTGAAAGTCAACACATGGGGATCTGCACTGATCATTGCTGCATTGCATTCCTCATTATATCTTATATAACAGTATTCAAACCTTAGAAGCCAGTAGTGATGTATGGAAGTGAGAACTGGACCATATAGAAGGCTGATCGCCGAAGAATTGATGCTTTTGAATTATGGTGCTGGAGGAGACTCTTGAGAGTCCCATGGACTGCAAGAAGATCAAACCTATCCATTCTGAAGGAAATCAGCCCTGAGTGCTCACTGGAAGGACAGATCCTGAAGCTGAGGCTCCAATAATTTGGCCACCTCATGAGAAGGGAAGACTTCCTGGAAAAGACCCTGATGTTGGGAAAGATTGAGGGAACAAGGAGAAGGGGACAACAGAGGACGAGATGGTTAGACAGGATTCTCAAAGCAACCAGCATGAGTTTGACCAAACTGCGGGAGGCAGTGGAAGACAGGAGTGCCTGGCGTGGTCTGGTCCATGGGGTCACGAAGAGTCAGATACAACTAAACGACTGAGCAACAACAACAGCAACAACAAAACCTTAGAAGAGTGTGTGGCTGTGAGGGGGTGCGCTTGGCTGTGATTATCATGAAGCCCCCACCTTCGTTTTATACAGCTCTATCAGATCGCCCCTCTACTCACCCCCTCTCTCTAAGCCCAAAATGTTCCAGCCTTTCCTCACAATGCAGTTGCTCCACTAAACCCCTAGGTCTTGTTCTTTGCCCCTTTCTGAACCCTTTCTAGTACTATAACAACCTTTTTGAGGTTTGGCGACCAGAAAAAAGAGGGGCTCCTATTTATGGACTAATCTCTTCCTTCTGTACAAGACTTAAAAGGAAATTGATGTATATATTATAGAAGAAAGAAAAATCTTTTAAGAGCTTGGAGGGTGGGGTTTTTTTTTAGTGCTTTTCTTCCCCCTCACCCTTCTCTTTTCTTGCCCACGCTAATGGCAATGGCAATGGTTACATTAAGTATTTGGCTAAACTTCAAGAATTCTCTCTCTCTTTTAATTATCTTCCCCCTGACAGTTTGCACCCATTAATCCTGTTTTTATGGATTTAAGGGAACTGCAGAATTGCAGGTTGGAAATCTCTCTATTCCGCCTCCCTCGCCTCCCCACCCCCTTGCCACGGAGGGCAGGGGGAGGGGGGCAGGAAGAGAAATGGGTGGGAGGGAGAGGGACATTCCAGACCCCCGCACCCTTGTAAGCAGCCAGTCCTCTGCCCTGTGGCGTGGAGGGCATCCACGAGATACAGCTTTGGTATTTCAACGGTTTGGGGGCTTGTGCCAAAAGAAGAAGAAGAAAACCGTGCCTTGAATCTTAATAGCACCTCTTTCTACTGGAAACCTCTTTCCCAGAACCCTTGATGCTTTTTTCAGTTCAAGCAGAGTACCCAAATACAGCTGGATTTTATCCTCCATCTCCTCTTTCGAGGTGCCTGCCAACTCACCTCCTTCAAAGATGGGGCAAGGCAGCTTAAGCGATCAGCCTAATGGTGGGTGGGTGGGTGACGACTGAAGCTCCTTACCAGTGCAGGAGACATTGGAAACAGAGGGGGAGGGGAGGGGCTTCTGTTTGTGTGATTTGCCTTGGTGCTGGTCCAGACTGGTAATAGTAGGATCTGCAACAGAATGTTGCAGCACAGGCTGCTCCTCCTGTCAGGGATTCCAGCCGGCTGGCCTTGCTTGTTTCCCAGGCTTTTCCATTCCATCCATGTCAGCCTTCCATGGCCATTCAGCCCCCAGGAGAACCACCACCCCACTAACCTGGTTAGGGTTAGGTGCTGGAAATCACAACTGGAAAGAGTGCTGTTTGAGGATGAAGGTATGAAGGCAACATTCAGATTCGTTGCTCTGCCCACTTTTACCCCTGCCCCCCCCCGGCACGTGGCCCCTGGAATGTTGCACCAGAGGGAATGTGGCCCTTGGGGTGAATAGGATCCTTCACCCCGGTCTAATCTGTTGCTGTTTTAGAAGAAGCGCAGACAGCTTCCCCGAATCTGCCTTGGGCATGCTGTGCTGTCACAGGACGGAAAAGCAACCTCCCGCCATGCCTCTTTGTTCAGGTCCATCATTGCTTTCCAACAACTGACCTCGTCCTGACTTCATTACCAGCTCTTAAAAGACATGCACTCCTCAGCACATTATCCTAGCTGCAGGGTGGGAGTGGGTGTGTTTTAAAGCAGCCATTCCTCACCGCCATCCCTAACTTGGATCATCTGCTGCTCACTTTCTAGATTACCTTCACTGGGAGAAGGTTATTTATGGACCTCCTACGATAATTGCAGAGCATGCAGGAAAGCATAAAATATTTGGTGGGGATAGCTCCAGGCCAGTCAGCACTTAGCATCATTGGGCAAGGGAGGGACAGTAGATCAGTGGAAGTGCCTTTGCTTTGCATGTAAAAGATCCCAATTTCATTGCCTGGCAACTCCATGCCAGACTGGGAGAGACCTCTGTCTGAAATACTGGCAAGCCACTGCCAGTCAGTGTAGACAATACTAAGCTAGGTGGATCAATGGCTTGACTTGATATAAGGCACCTTCCTATGTTCCTATGATTGGGGGCGGGCACTAATGTGCTGAGACTGGCCTTGGGGCTACCCCTCTCCACAACACACGCCCCCCAAGCAGCTAGATTGTGCATTGGACACCATTTTAATTACCCACAATCCCCCCCAAAGCAGTTTCGTTCCAGGGGATTGTGGGAAATTAAAATGGGAGCACCTGCTCCTGCTTCCTACCACACCTATTCATTCGTATTTGCTTGCACAAAGTTCGCCAGAAGGTTAAATGGTGTCTGGTCTTTCTTGAGCATTCCTTCTCATTCGTTTGCAGGGAGGTTACTCAACAATGAGCCTGATTTCACCTAGATTTGTTTGCACCATGGTCATAACAACTCCCCCTCAACTGTTCACCCCACACTTCTCCATGCATTATCCTAACTGCAAAAAACCCCAACAAAACATAAAACCAAACCTGTTGTTCTTTTGTAGAGATTGGATTTGTTGGACCCAGAGTAGCAAGGCACTCCATTCAACTAACTATAGATTCCAGTGGTTCCTGCATTGAAGGGGATTGGACTTGATGACCTTTGGGATACCTTCCAACTCTACAATTCTAGGATTCTATTATCCTAATTGCACAAACCTAAATTTTTGGTGTGTGTTTGAACCTTCCCAAAGAATAATGACAATCTGGGGACAACTGTGACTAAGCGACATAAGGGCTTCACAGAATCAGCAATAATGGCACCCCAACCATCACCACTGCTTACACCACTGACAGAAATATGCGTTTTGGCCTCAAGACTGGATGTGTGGAGAAAATCCTGCAGTAGGATTAAAGTCCATTGTTGGATCTTGTAGTTTGCCAAAGAGCAAATATTTACTGACAAATGTTTACCAGATGAATGTTGAGTGTTTGCACATTTGAATACCAGTGATACTGAGGACTGCTGAATACTTGGAATAATGTGATTTTATGAAGGCACTATTGTCTATAGACATTTTAACTTTTGTGTACATGTACATTTTTACATGATGCATTAAATGTGCATTTGGGAAACAGCCATTGCTCAGAGGTTAGATGAACCAATGGTATGACTCTGCATAAGGCAGCTTCCTATGTTCCTAACATATATTTCTATTCATATAAATGATACTTTGGACTCACCGGTGCAGGGATCAAAACGTTATGCAATGTCTGCAAAAGACCAAAATTTGTGTTTTTTGTGTTTTAAAGTGACATGATATAATCCTCCTGAATAGCTAATGGGAAATGAAAGGCCTTGGTTGTTTGAGGACAATGACCATGCAGAGTTTATCCACCTATGGTAAAGTTGTGATCCAGCAAATAGATCTGGGTACTGGTCTGAGTGCAGCAAGGCAGATTCGGACATAAAAACAGATGCTGCCATTGTCTTGATCAACAAGGTCAACAATACTAAATTTCAAATTGCCGGTAGATTTTTAATAAGTGGAACCTGCAACCAAATGTTGCATTACAGAGTTGCTCCTCTACTAGAATTTTTTTTTTGGGGGGGGGAGGTGGTACTTCTGCAAACATTGGGTCCCCCCCTAAGGCTATGGCTATCTCACAGGTGCATGGTGCCATTTTGGACCACACTAGATGAACCAATGGTCTGATTCAGTATAAGGCACCTATCTTCTTATGAGGGCAGACTGAGGTTGGTGGGACACTGCTTCATTTGCCCTAATAAACAAGCCTCCAATGCTTGCTGGGGTGGGGGCATTGGCAGGTGCCTGGCAGTGCCAACCTGGGGACAGGTACCAGAAAACTGCAGCTGTCCCAAGTTGATAACATCATCCAACAGCCCAGTGTGCAAGGAGGAGACACAGGTTGGAGTTGCCTATCTGAGATTCCCCAGTGACAGCGGCAGCGAATGCCTTGACTGGGCGCTGGAGATAAAGTGTTGTGGGAGAGGGAAGCGAAATGCCCTCAGTGTAGAGACCCTCTTTTCTTCCCCCTCCCTCTCCCGGCTGCTATTTCTGGGGATGATAAAGTGTGGCGGAGCTGTCTGCTGGAGCCAGTACTTAGAGGAGAATGAATAAGCAGGCCCTGAGCGAGAAGGACGAGGGGAACAGACGGTCTTCTGTGCTTCCTCCTGGCTCCACTTTTACGGCCTCATTGGACTGAGTGCTTTGCTGCTTAATACCCTTTTCTCTTTCTTCTGGTAATTGGATTTCTTAAAACAGTAAAGGAAACACTTCCAGTGCAAAGCAGTTGTCTAAGACTAACTCAGATTAAACTACCCTAGTGTTGCAGTCTGCAGCATAAGGAGATTGGACGAGCTCTGCTGGATCAGGCCAACGGATCATCTAGTCCTGCGTCCTGTTCTCACAGTTGGCCTGCCAACTTTTTTATTTTTATTTTGTGTGTGTGTGTGTGTGTATTATTAAAGATTTTGTTGATTTACAAAAGTGTGCAATGTCTCTCTCTCGTACTTTTCCCCCCATGTAACATTTTTACAAATCAGTTTCATTTGTTGAGACATTAGGAAGAAAAGGGGGAAAGAGGTGGAGGCGGGGAAGATGGGTGGGGGTGGGGTCGGGTGGCGATGTTTCTATTTTACTTACTATATGTGGGGTTTGGTGTCAGCGTTGCTTGTGCAGGTTCTTTGCTGTTCACTTGTGTTCCTTTGGTGGTGAGAGAGGTTGGGGTTGGCCTAGGGTGTGGTTATTCATTTGTGGTTGGCTGTGGTGGTCTTTGTTTTTGTGTGTGAGTGGGGTGGGTGGGCGTTTTGAATCAGGTTAGCCATATTGATTTGTATGCTGTTGGTGGATTTTTGTCATTGTCTCGTTGGGCTGTGTGTGTGATAAAGGGGAGCCATACAGGGGCTTCTTCTGTTTGTCCCCGTGTCAGTTTCAGTTTATTGGTTAATTTTTCTAGTAGGGCTGTTTCCCATACTATTTGGTACCATTGGTCCATGCTTACTCCTGACAGGTCTCTCCAGTGTCTGCCAATTTTATTTGTTGCATTTGTATCCGACCTTTTCCTCCAAAGAAATCGAGGTGGCATACATGGTTCTCCCCCTTCCTCATTTTAATCCCACCCTGAGATTAGGCTGAGAGACTGTGGCTGTGGCTCAAGGTCACCCAGTGAGCTTCATGGCTGAGTGGGGATTTGAACCCTGGTCTCCCAAGGTGCAACATGCCTGTGGGAAGCCCGCAAGCAGGATCTGGACACAAAAGCGCTCTCCAATAGTGCAGTTTCCAGCAACTGGTATTCTTCTGGCTCCCACCATGGAGGCAGAACAGAGCCGCTAGGACCAGCCTGCACCATCTCCCGGAAAGAGAGGTCAAAGCATACCAGGAACAGAGTCAAGTCCGTAGGTGCTTCTAGCTCAGGACTTGCTGACACTAAATGGAAGTGGCTCTCTAGCATCACATACAGGGAGTTTCCCACCCTTACCTGGAGGTGCCAGGGACTTTCTGCAAGCAAAGCAGAGATGTTCTACCACTGAGCTATACCCCTTTCCTGAATAATAAAAAATGTGGCACCTACAGTACTTTCTCCGGTTTGCAAATGTGCCCATGGGCTGAATAAATTTGTATGGATGAATGAAAAGTCCCTCTGTAAAATGAAACCCTCCTGGGGTTTCAAGCAAGTGAGCAATAAGGCATAACATCTGATCCTGTGTCTGCACTGCAAGAATGCAGATGCCCCCTCTGGATTCCGCATCTTTGCCAAAGAAAACCCCAGTGAATTGGAGCGTCTATGGAGAAACCTGGCTTCTAGCTAAAAGTAAAGTGTAGTGCCATCTTCTGATTGGTAGGCATTACTGCAGTGCTGTAGTTAGGGTAAATTGATAGTACTGTAAAAGTATACATTGCTCCTGGATAGTGTTTAAAGTACTTCACATCTTGCTGTAATACTCACAACATCCCTATAAGGTAGGTCAATATGTGGCTAGCCTCACTAGGCTACCTAGTGAGTTTGAAGCAGAAACCACTTTTGAATCAGTACTTAGAATCATAGAATTATAGAGTTGGAAGGGACCCCGAGGGTCATCTAGTCCAATCTCCTGCAATGCAGAAAGCTCAACACATGGCCAGTTTGAAACCATACCAGCCACTGCTTAGCTTTGCAGATGTGCCAGCAGTTTTATTACTGCAGCTAAGTCATTTAACCTTTATGCAATTCCTAATGACTCTGCTGTGTGTCCTGAGACAAAGGAGTAATTAAAGCTTTCTCTTGGTACTCAAAAAAAGCCAATGATCATTATATTTTCCCCTGTATCACCAAGCAGGCCAGGAGAGACTCCCTGTCTGAAACCCTGCACAACCACTGCCAGTCAGTGTAGACAGTATTGAGCTAGATGGGTCAATGGGTCTGGCTCCATACAAGGCAGCGTCCTATGTCTTGAAGGAAATGCCATAACTCAGTGGTAGAGCATGCAGAAACTCCCAGATTCAGTCCCCGGCATCTCCAGGTAGGGCTGAGAAAGACTCTCTGTCTGACACACTGGAGAGCTGCTGTCAGTTAGTGCCAGCAATGAGCCAATGGGCAGAAGGAGGTGGTGGTGGTCTTCAGGGAGGGGTGCACATCAAGAACACCTGGCTCATGCCCTCACTCCCCTAACCTGGAATTAGCACTGTGCTGAAGCATTGCAGCACCAGTTGGAAGCCCAACATGCTAGTTGCTTGGCCACCCTGTCCAATTCTACCCCCCTCTCCCACCATCACACGCACATTTAAAAAATTAAAACCATTTCGCAAATGAAACTCTTCAGAGAAGGAGCCTGTCTGAGAGTGCTTAATGTAATGAAGAGGCGAAAATTCACTGGAGCAATTAATTTAATTGAAAGGCACTGGGGAGCTGGGTGCCAGAAAGGCAAGTAAAAAATGCATTTCCTCCTGACAGGAGCTAACTAAAGAGAGATATACAGCGCATGGAGGGCCCTTGGCTCCCAGTCGCAGCCGCTCTCAGAGCAATGCTTTCAGTTCGTTGGCAGCGTTCCCAGGCTCACCGACAAATGGAGACTTTTCCTGCCCCAGCCTGGCATCAGGTACCTTCTCAGATGAAATGCCCCTCTTCCCAGACAAAGGAGACAGCCTCGCAACAAGGCAAGAGGAGAGAGTTGGGGAAGGGCCATAGCGTCTGCTTTGCATGCAGGTTTAGTCCCCATGACATCTCCAAGTAGGGATGGGAACGTCCCCTGCCTGAAACCCTGGGCAGTAGACATTACTGGTAGGCCAATGGCTGTGACTCTGTATAAAGGTAAAGGTACCCCTGACCATTAGGTCCAGTCACGGACGACTCTGGGGTTGCACAAGGTTGCACAATCATCTCGCTCTATAGGCCAAGGGAGCCGGCGTTTGTCCACAGACAGCTTCCTGGTTATGTGGCTAGCATGACTAAGTCGCTTCTGGCGAACCAGAGCAGCACACGGAAACACTGTTTACCTTCCCGCTGGAGCGGTACCTATTTATCTACTTGCACTTGACGTGCTTTCTAACTGCTAGGTGGCCGGGAGCTGGGACTGAACATTGGGGGGTCACCCCATCGCGGGGATTCGAACTGCCGACCTTCCGATTGGCAAGCCCTAGGCTCTGTGGTTTAGACCACAGCGCCACCCGTGTCCCTGTGCCTCTGTATAAGGCAGCTCCTTACATCTTAAGGGAAGGACCATAGCTCAGTGGTGGAGCATCAGGCTCGATCTCTGGCAACACCAAGTAGGACTGGGGACAGGGGGGCACCTGTCAGTGTCAACAGAACTGAGCAAGTTGTTGGCATCTGTCTGTCTCTCTCTCTCTCACACACACACACACAAAATGTTTTAAATAAAAGCATTTTCACAGCATTTTTAACGTGTGTGTAGATTCCACCTCTGTCTCCAGGTGCTAGTCATCTGCCAGGGACTCCCACATGGCAGGGTTGATGGGACCAGCCTTCACGTTGCATTTGCAGACATCTTTGTAGCACAGAGTTGGTCTGCCCATTGGCCTGGTACCAGAAGCCAGCTCTCTATAGAATACTTCCTTGGGGATCCTGCCACTTTCCATTCTGTGGACGTGACCAACGCAGAACAGATGTCACTGAGACAGGAATGCGAACATGCTGGGAATGTGGGCCTGGGAGAGCACATCTTTGCTTGATACTCTGTCCTGCCATGTGATGACCAAAATCTTCCTGATGTGGTGCATGTGGAAGGCGTTGAGGCACCACTTATGGTGATTGCAAGTTGTCCACGACTCACTTCCATAAAGCTGCGTGCTCAACATGCAAGCCCGACAGAGCTTCATCTTGGCATTGGACATTAGCACCACGTTCTTCCATACCCTTCTGGAGAGGCAAGCCATTGCCCTGGCTGCCTTGCCCAATATGCTTGTCCAATTCAAGGCCAATCACTTGTAGGCTTGGGCAAAAGGGTCAGTGAGTCCCTGTAGAGCGTCCTTGGAGCAAGATAGACTAAGTATAAGGCAACTTCCTACATTGCTGTGTCTGAAGGGAAGGGCCTTAGCTTAGTGACAGCATCTGCTTGGCATGTAGAATGTCCCAAGTTCAATCCCCAGCATCTCCAGGTACAGCTGGGCAGGGTGCCTACCTCCAAAATTCTGGAGAGCTGCTTGCAGTCGGTGCAAGCCAGGGGTGGAGAATCCTAAGTCTGGGGGCCACATGCGGCCCTCCAGGCCTCTCCATCTAGCCCCGAGACTCTCCCCAGACACACATTTCACTGGTCTTGCTTCACAGTTTCCTTGGCTGTAAATGTGTCCTTGAATCTTGATAATGCCTCTTGCTTCGTTGGATGGAGCATAGGGATAGGTGTGCTTGCGTGTGCATACGATCTATCCCCTTGTACAAAGGCAAACATTTACATTCATTGCTCTGCCTACTTCTGCCTCTGGCCCCACCCGCCACTGCCCCATGGCCCCCGGACTCCTACCCAGAAGGGAATGTGGCCTTTAGGCTGAAAAAGTCACCCAACTGTGACTTAGAAGAATGGTGGTGTTATGTACTGAAGTTCTCACTCTGGGCCAGCAGGGGGATACTGTAGATAGTTTTCACTCAGGTCCACATACACAAATAAGGGATTGAAAGTGACGTTCAGTGATTGGATAGTTACAGAAAATGGTTACTGTTGCGTTGTAGTGGAGCTCTATATAAGCAGGCTGGCTGAACCCTTCAGTTCAGTTCTGTTCTGGCCTGTGAATAAACAAGAGCTGTTTGAAGAATTGCTGGAGGTCTTGAAGCAGAAGCTGGGCTGCCGAGTTTTCTGCAACAAACAGCGGGGTCAGACTAGATGCCCCCTAAAGGGACCCCCCCCCAAAAAAAACTCAGGTAAAAGATTGATGTAAAGGAAGAGCAACAGGCCTCCCAGCTGCTGTTTGGCATTCATCCTCTCTCTGCACAAATAGCATGAACAAAGCGCAACAGCCACCTGCAAACGAACCATTCATTATGCATTATGTCAATGTGGCTTTTAAACTCAGAAGTAGTTGCATAGACCATTTTTTGCTAGAAGGGAATCAAGCCAGAAAATGGTGAGGGGGTGGGGGTGGAAGGCTAGCGAGACAGAATATAGACAGCGTAGGAATTAAAATCACAATGTAAGCAAAGCTGACGAGAGAGAGAGAGAGAGAAAGAGAGAGAGAGAGAGAGAGAGAGAGAGAGAGAATTAATATTGCTAAAGTGAATGGTTGGCTCAGGGCTCTCTGGCACATTAAGACATTGGCCAAATGAATTGCAGAGGAACCTTTAGGAACAAGGAACCAAACCCTCACTCATCATAATTCCAGGAAGCGGGTGCTTTAATATTAATTATCTTGCCGAAGATATTGACCAGCCGTGGAAGCAGAGATTTCTGCAGACTGAGCACTTCAGTAATTGGAACTGTTGCTAGGTCCTGGGTGGGGGCTTTGCTGAACCCCAACTTCTGTACAGTAGCTGGCACCAAAGAGGCAAATTCCTTGTTAGGAATGATTAGGAAAGTCGCAGCTATCCATAAAACCATTATTTTAATCCCCAGGGTGGACACATTAAGAGGACCATATACAGTTTGGGTCTCCCTTATCTCAAATAGGTACAGTATACTGCACAGTTTGAGGGGGCAGGGAAGATGCAGAAAAAAGCAATCTGAATGTGGAAGGAGCTGGAGCACTTTCTGTATGAGCAAAGGCTACAATGCTCCATTGCTGAAGAGGGTGTGAGTAAAGCATTCAACCACCCGCAATACAGAGACATAGCAGTATTACCCGCCCACAGAGGAGGCTACCTGCTGTGTCTCTGCACTAAGGACAGATAATGGCGCTCCCATTTCTGCAGCAGGTGTGATCAGAGCAAACAGCCTGCCCACTCCAAATGGCAGAGAGGCACACCCAACAAAGGAGACTGCCCACTGAGTAACTACCCCATGAGTAACTGCTTCTGCCTGGCTGTCTAATCAGTCTCTGCTGGGGTCACATCATTCTGCAGAATCTTCTGCACCAAGTGTGATTGGGAGCAACCAGCTGACCTGATGCAGAGATGCAGCTGAACTACCTCTAGTCAGAGGAGGTTGCCCATTGCATCCTTGTGAATCACTATTCTGGGCTTGCCTCTTTCCAACTAAGAAGCAAATAAAATATAGGAGACAAGCTACTATGTGGAGAGAACATTCATACATTTCCACATTTGAAACATTTAAAGGGGGAGTTCCTAAGAGTGCAGCGTCCCTTCAGTTTTAAGTTTGGAGAGGACAAAGAGTGTGTCACCTATAAGAAAGCACTGTGATAAGGGACTACAGAGTAACAACCTCCCAAAATGAGCTCTCAATAAATTCATATTAGTGCTTGGAATTTAAAACAAAAAAGTACTTCTGTTGCTATGTGGGGGGAGTGTTTCTTTTCGCTTGGCCATGGAAATCAAGAATTTAATTTCAAACAAGAGTGTTTGACTCAGCAGTCCAGCACTTGTTCTTCCAAGTAGACTCAGCAGGTTAATATATATCTGAATATATATTAACCTCTGTCCTCGTAAATCAACTGAGCTTGTGCACAATTTCTGTCTGGAATCCACCCAGCCACATTTAGAGCAGGCAGAGCAGAGCTGTTAATTGCTCAGAGTTAAGCATAGAGGAAGGGGACAGTTTTACCACCAGGTGCTACTAGGGGGCAGCCTAGAGCATCACATTGCAGCACATTATACTCTTTCTTATAATCAGAGTTGCAGGGTGGGGGGTTGTAGGTAATTTAGTCTACCCTGCTGCTCAGGGCAAGAAATCTAGAGCCAGCACATTCCCGAGAAATGGCTACCCAGGGGTGGGAGGGGAGAGGGGACGGAGAGACAATTGGTTCCATTGTTGAACTGCTTGTGTCATCAATAAATTTATCACAATGCTCCTCCAAAATCTACACCTTAGTAGTAGCATCAGCCCATTGGATCTAGTCATGCCCTCTAGAGGGCAGCAAGGGACAACTATTCAGGGATTTGGAAAACTGCTGCCGTGTCTTGTGGCTGGCCCAAAGTTTCAGAGCTGATTGAGATAATTTGTGCCCCCTTTTCAATGCAGATATGAATTTTGCCTTTAATTTTTATTAGGGTGGGAGGGGAGAAAGAGAAAACATCTGCGCCAGAGCTTGGAAAGCACGGACCTGCATATTTTGAAGGCCAATTGCATTGGAACAGTACAATCCAGTAGGTTAGGTGTGGGAAGCTTTTGGCCTGCCAGATGTTGCTGAACTAAACTCCCACCAGCTCCAGCAAGCATGGTCCATGGCCACGGATGACGGAAGGTGTACTTCAGCAGCATCTGGAGAGTCACAGGCTCCCCGTATCTGCTGCAGGTGTCCACGCAGAACTAAGCCCCACTGAGTTCAGCAGGCCATACTCTCAAGTAAGCACTCCTGTGGTGGCAAATTCAGAAGTGCATGATGATTAGCCACATGATGATTAGCCACACCCCCTCACAGCCACACCCCTTCTAAGATTATAAAATAATATTTTACAATAATAATAATTAGGGATGTATGGCAGCAATCAGTGGAGATCTCCATGTGTAACCTTTCAGCTAGATCTATGATTTCCCGTGTATGTACACAGGCAAATGATTTGGGGTGTTCCAATATTTTAAGTTGGGTTTTCCTGGAAGTTCCATTGTACAGAGCAAAAATTGCACACTGTTCCCCCAAAACTGAATCAACTTGTGTTTTCAGTGCTCCTAAACGCTGAGCTTTGCAACATACAGAACAGCTCCTCCTCTGTGTTCTTCCCTTGCACCTTCTCCAGAGTGATGCTAGAGTAAGTCTTCAGTATCTGGTCACCTCTGTTGACTCTGATTGGCTCCAATCAGCCCAAAGGGGTGAGGAGACCCCTTCTCAGTGGCTAAAAAAGCTCATTGATGGCAATGGTCAGATATCTATACTATGTCAAAATGAGACTCTCCATTCTGCAAATTGCCAGACAGCACATTGCACAGTGCCTTAACATTCAAGCGATGTGTACATTTGTGAATGCATCTTAAAAAGTAGAGACATCATCTTGCCAACAAAGGTTCGCATAGTTAAAGCCATGGTTTTCCCAGTAGTGATGTATGGAAGTGAGAGCTGGACCATAAAGAAGGCTGATCGCCGAAGAATTGATGCTTTTGAATTATGGTGCTGGAGGAGACTCTTGAGAGTCCCATGGACTGCAAGAAGATCAAACCTATCAATTCTGAAGGAAATCAGCCCTGAGTGCTCACTGGAAGGACAAATCGTGAAGCTGAGGTTCCAATACTTTTGCCACCTCATGAGAAGAGAAGACTCCCTGGGAAAGACCCTGATGTTGGGAAAGATGGAGGGCACAAGGAGAAGGGGACGGCAGAGGACAAGATGGATGGATAATGTTCTCGAAGCTACCAGCATGAGTTTGACCAAACTGGGGGAGGCAGTAGAAGACAGGAGTGCCTGGCCTGCTTTGGTCCATGGGGTCACAAATAGTCGGACACGACTAAACGACTAAACAACAACAACAACACATTTGTGAATACAGTGGTACCTCGGGTTACATATGCTTCAGGTTACATACGCTTCAGGTTACAGACTCCGCTAACCCAGAAATATTACCTCAGGTTAAGAACTTTGCTTCAGGATGAGAACAGAAATTGTGCAGCTGTGGCACAGTGACAGCAGGAGGCCCCATTAGCTAAAGTGGTGCTTCAGGTTAAGAACAGTTTGAGGTTAAGAACGGACCTCCGGAACAAATTAAGTTCTTAACCCAAGGTACCACTTTATATGTGTTATGGACAACTTGCACCCACCACCAACCCCAGCTTGGAGATTTTGGTCACATGTTGGGGAATTTGTGGCCCTCCAGATGTTGTAGGACTCCAACTCCCAACAACAACCCTGGGAGCCAGCATGGCCAGTGGTTGAGGATGATGGGAGTGGCAGTTCAGCAACATCCAGAGGGCCCCAGGGTGCCCATCCCTATAAGAAAGTGAAAGAGCTAGGAAGAAAAGGGATCCCTGCTGGATCCAAGCAACTGCCCATCAAGTCCAGTGTCATGCTTCTTGAAGGGACGTAGAGACGAAGACAGAAGCCTTGGATAGCATGCCAAGCTGGAGATGGGACAAGAAAACCAACTCAATCAAAATTGTTTTGCTGTCACCACCTTTCTGCCAATAGAGGGCAGTAGCGCATAACACAAAACATTATTTGGGAGAGTGGAGCAGTGGAGAAGGGGAAAGAGTGGGTCCTGAAGAATGCTCAACAGGGATTAACTACCCTCTAATATGTTTTAAGCCCCCTTTCCAGACCCCTTCACCAACCATTGCCTTAAGAACAATAACAAGCCCTCAAATACCTTTGCCTTTACAAAAGGTGCTCTCCCCCCACCAAACACTCTACCCCCTGCTTAGCTGAACATCTTGCAGACAACAAAGGTCATCTTAGCAGGGCATATGCATGTGCTGTGTGAGGACGAGCTTAGTGTGCAGTGATGTAGGGATGGGGGGTGGGAATGGTTCATATTTTAGAGGCGAACCGCTCTGATTTGCACTTTCTGAAGAAAATAACATGAACCAAGAGACAGACAGCCTTTGAAATTTGCACTTCTCTGAATTTTGCAACGCAGTTCTCCAGCAAAGTAACGTGTGCAAAAATGCATATAGTAGTGAAAATAGCACTATATAAACGTGTAAATGTGCCACTGTGTAAATGTGACTGTACCAATGGCCAACAACTTGGATGACTTTAAAATATGGCTAGGCAAATTCATGAAGGCTATGGATGGCTACTAGCCATTACAGCTAATTTCTGTCTCCACTGTTGGAGGAAGTCTGCCTTCACATGCCAGTTGTTCTGAATCAAGAGTACTGTTTTGCTCAGGTTCAGCTTGCAGGCTTCCCACAGGGGCATCTGCTTGGCCACTGTGAGAAACGGATGACAGGCCTTTTCACCTGCTCCAGCAGGCTCTTCTTATGCCCCTAAAAATGAGAAATGGGGAGAAACTGAAACTGATAGATCTGCTCATCTCCACCAGCAAGGAGAGGAAAAGATGTCCGTTCATTTAAAGCTTCTGACAGCAAAAATGCACAGTGAAGTCTGTTATGACCATGCCTATTTCACTAGTTTTGTCTTGGTCCCTTGTGTTGGAAACAGCCTAGTATCAGGTCAGAGTGGCTGCCCATTTAACTTCAGAAGAACCCGGTCAGGCCAAAAGCCCATCTTGTCCATCTAGGTGTAATTTGGGGATTTCACCACAAGGGGGAGCTGAATGCAGATCCTTGCCCACTATCACTATGTCTTGTGAGAGTCAATTCACCTGGGGGGAAGATGAAGTTGTTTTGTTATTGTCTAGAGTAGGGTAGGGTTAGGGAATTTGCTGACCTCTCTCCATGAATGAATAATTTCACAGCTTTGGGTATGTTCTCCTTTGCATGTAGTGGCACGCCCAGAACAGAAACTCAGGCAGAATCTCTGTGGGTCGTTGTTATTCTTAAAGCTGATCCATTTACCACAGTGGGGCTTGTAATGCACTTTTGGGCTAGAGCCCAGTGTAGTGCAAATGTTAGAGTGTTGGACAAGGGCCTGGGAGGCCATTCTTCAAATCCCCACTCAAGCCGTGAAGTTCACTGGGTGACCTTGGGCCAGTCACTTTCTCTCACCCTGCCTCCTTCACAGGGTTGTTGTGAAGATGAAACGAGCACACCACCTTGAGCTGCTTGGAGGAAAAGGTGGCATAAGCCACTTTGATATCTTTTTTATTTAAAATATAAAATGTTATAGAAATTAAATAAATAATAATGTAAATGCGAGAAATAAATAATAAATAAAATGAACTTTGAATCAGTGCTGGTCACTGGCTCTGTACTTTATGATTTTATAATTGTATGACGTTCTAACAATTTTATTGTTAGACTAACACGATTGCTACACGAACATGATCCTTTTTTATAAAACAGAAAACAACAACTGGCAGTTTAGAACTACAGTGGAACCTCCTGTTACAGACAGGATCCGTTCTGGAGGCCTGTTCATAACACGGAACTGACGTAAGCTGAAGCGCCACATCTGCGTGCAGTGCGTTTTAGAGCTTCTGCGCATGCGCGAAGCACGTTTTAGAGCTTCTGTGCATGCGTGAGCGGCAAAACCCAGAAGTAACCCATTCCGGTACTTCCGGGTTGCTGCAGGATGCAAGACAAAAACACGCAACCTGAAACAGCCGCAACATGAGGTATGATTGTACTTTTGTTTATAAATACATAAATATCAAATGCTCAATTGCAATCCTATGCTCAGTTACCCAGCACTAGGGACCCCCCCCCCCCGCTGAACACAGTAAGACTTTATTCATTTGTGGTTTTCTTTTTAATAATTTAGGGTGGAGCCAATGCTTGTCCTGTTCAGAGTAGACCCATTGAAGTTTATGGACATGTCTAACTTAGGTTCATTCATTTCAAGGGGCCTACGATGAGTAGGACTTAGTTGGAGAAAACCCTTGTCATTTGTCAAAAAAGACCTTCGGGGTGGATCACAGCTTCCTCTGGGTAAATGTGCATGGGCGTCGAGTGCAGTGGAACCTCAGTATACCTGAAGGAGTGTCTCCACCTCCATCGTTCTGCCTGGACACTGAGGTCCAGAGCCAAGGGGCTTCTGGTGATTCCCTCACTGTGAGAAGCCAAGTTACAGGGAATCAGGCAGAGGGCCTTCTCGGTAGTGGCACCCGCCCTGTGGAACACCCTCCCACCAGATGTCAAAGAGAAAAATAACTACCAAACTTTTAGAAGACATCTGAAGGCAGCCCTGTTTAGGGAAGCTTTTAATGTTTAATAGGTTATTGTATTTTAGTGTTTTGTTGGAAGCCGCCCAGAGTGGCTGGGGAAACCCAGCCAGATGGGCGGGGTATTAATAATAAATTATTATTATTATTATTATTCACCTCCACACCTGGGAACTGCTCTGTTGCAGGCCTACTTTTACAGAGAAGTTGCGGTGGGGGTGGGATTGTGGAATTAAAACAGCTCCTGCAGACAACTTTTCCATAGGAGGGGCTCGAGAGACGCATCAACTCCATGACTGAACTCTGGGATACAGAGAGGCATCAAAGCTCCGGCCGGAGCTAAGCAGTATTGTCATTTTTCCAGCAGGGGAGGGGAGGCGTGGAAGCCTTGATTTATCGTATTCCCTCCGTACTGAAGCCGGCCCATCAATCAGCCCCTTCAGGCTCAATGGGCCGGGGCCCTGCGGGTTCTCTGGCTCCCCAACTCTCCCGGTGTAGGATCAAAGAGACGGAGGCACCGTTGCCGCGGCGACCCTTGTTGCCGCTTCCTGTTGTTCCAGATGTCTGCCGGTGTATCACCATACAGACCAGCATTGTCCCATATGGAGGCAAAGGGGACTCTTTCACGAACCACCTTGAAGACAGAGTGCTCTCTCGCCACCCCACCTGCTTTTGAAAACTGCTCTTCTGCCTTACAGTTCTGGCAGCTTCTCGCAAACGGACTCCCAGCTAGTTTGAAAGATTACCCACTTCCCAATGGCTTAACAGAACCCGATTTCTCCTTGTTTTCTTTGGCTACAATCTACACCATGCATTTATTTATTTTTATTTTTATAAGAAGTTGTATACCACCCTTCATCCATAGATCTCAGGGTGGTTCACAACATAAAAAATACAAGATAAAAATACAAAATACATAATAAAACAAGAACAAAACAAACCAATAACTCACCCCCACCCTCAAGCATATTCAAGAGGATATAGGATGTTAGTCAACCAAAGGCCTGGTTGAAGAGGAACGCTTTTGTCAGGCGCCTATAGGTGTATAATGAAGGCACCAAGCGCACCTCCCCGGGGAGAGCATTCTGGATTGGGGAGCCACTGCAGAAAAGGTCCGTTTGTGTGTTGAAAGGCCTGTTTAAAGGCTGTTTCCTCCTGCGCCACCAAAGAATAGTAGAGACTAGTTTACATCCCACAGAGCTACAATTCTCAGCAGTCTTAGCAAACTACAGCTCCCAGGATTCTTTTGGAGAAGATGTGGGCTTTAAATGCATGGTGAGTGTGCAGCCCTAGGCTCCTAATCACAAAATAACAGTGCCATTCATCTGCTCATTCAATAGAGCACCATAATTGTTTGTGGGACTTTGCAGAGCACAGGAGGCCCAGTACCTGCCCTGAGGAACTTGCAATCTGAAGCCTGACACAGGAGAAAGAGAGGAAAGGGAGGAAAATGGAGGCAGGGCATAAATAGGGAAATCATATGCAGTGAATTACTTTGTGCTTACTTAGGCAGGCAGTAGCCAAATTTAACACAAGGGACCTGGAGGTATATTGTCTACACTGACTGGCAGCAGGCACCTGGGGTTTCACAGGGGATATTCCTAGTCCTAACTGATTCAGGATCGAACCTGGGACCTTCTGCAAGCAGAGCAGGTGGTCTACCACTAAGCTATGGCCCTATCCCAAGAGAGATCATATACATGCTGTTACCCACCACATCAAAATGGAAACACCCCTTCTTCTAGGTACAAGGTTTTGCCATTATTGTTCTATATCAGGGCTGGTCAACCCCAAAACTTCATTCCTGATGCTGCTTTTATTCCATCCCACACATGAACAGGGTTCTGAGTTCAAAATACACACAAACCCAGGTAACTGACTGGAGTACAGATTATGAATTTCTGACGGCAAGCCCTAGGAGCACAGAGAACTGCCTTATCCTGAATCAGACCGCTGCTCCATATAGCTCAGTATTGTCTGCACTGACTGGCAGCATCTCTCTGAGGTTTCTTTCTCCAGCCTTACCTGGAGATGGCGGGGATTGAACCAAGGACATTTCTGCATGCAGAGCAGATGCTCTACCACAGATGCTTTATGGACCTTCCCTTGGAAGTCCCTATATCTAGTAGAAAACAGAGGGAGATTTCTAGCAATACCATTACAGGTCACTCCTGCCCACTCCGCAAACAGAACAGCGATTCTAAAGGTGAAGCAGACCTAAATCCTTCCCACGGAGGGTAGGACTGGGCTTGGGTGAGGCAGTGGGGAAGCCAGGTGGCTAATTGGCTGTCACACTCAGGGAGTGTGTGATGACCTGGAAAATGGCAGCATTTTGACCTATGACCTCTTGGGACGTGTAAACTATTTCCAGGTCAATAGAGGGGAGGAATGGTGCATGAGTTTTTTTGATTGGAAGGGTAAGAGGAGATGGTCATTTGAGACCAAACGTGCCTTGGTAGCTGTTAACGTGAAACTGGAAGGGCATTTGTTACTGTTGTTCCAATGGATGTATTGTTTTGTTGTGTTTTCCTACGCTGCACTGATTATTTTTTCAATAGGAAAGCAGAATATGAACAACTAAAGTAATACTACAATAAATGTATCAGCTATTACTGATTATCAGCATTAGCATCATTAGCCACTGGCTGCTGTAATTAGAGCTGAAATGAGAGCGCTCACCCCTAATTCATCACTCAGTTGATAGGTAGAGAATCTGAGAAGCTGCCTTGATTCTTTTTGGAGAACTAGGTAGGAGACAAATTGCTTAACACTGGAAAGGGCCACAGCTGAGTGGTAGGACACCTGCCCTGCATGCAGAAGGTCCTGGATTCAATCCCTGGCATTTGCAGGTAGGGCTGGGAGAGTCTGCAGGTGGACACCCTGGAAAGCTGCTGCCTGGGGCTGATGGGAGTTGTAGTCCAAAACATCTGGAGGGTGCCAAGTTGGTGAAAGCTGTTAGGAATTTATATACCAGTTTTATATCAAGGCTGACATTTCCAGAAATTTAGTTTTGTTGACGTGCTGCAGATGTGCTATGAGCCCTTCTTATGGAACTATCGTTCTTCTTGGGGAAGGGAATGACATCAAAAACCAGTGTAAACTGGTAGGTGGTTGTTCTGGGGGCAGGGGGTGACATTGGCAGGTGCATTCTGCAACATGTCTACCAACGCAATGACAGCTCCTTAATGGTGTGTTTATGCTGGACTTTCCAGACACCACTCCACTTTATTAGCTGTTCTGCAATGCTTACCTGATGTCACCACTTTGTTGCCATGGGGGGGGGGCAGGTCTCATGCTGAGATGAAAAAGAAACCCAAACATTTTGTGGTTTTGGGTTTTGACGACATGGGTCAGGGACGTGGGTTCAAGCCTCATTGGGCAAAATATTCCTACAAAAGATGGACCCTCGTAGTCGCTTCTAACTCTACAGTTCTAGGATTTCAGCAGGAATTCACAAGGCACGCACCAAATGGACACGGAGCAGTATGCCCGCCCTCAAGATTTCGCAGGCGCAAAACGGTATGGAAGGTGGGGGTCACGCTTAACCACCCTGATCCCATCATGAGCACAAATCGTCATGAAGGCCTGACGAAAGGGACATCTGCGGGGGGGGGGGGGCTCTGTGCAACAGGAACAATGTATTATTTGCTCATCCACTTTTTCTTGAAGCTTTGGTGTCCTCTGTCATTCCCAATCCCCTCCCCACCACACACACCACCGCGCTCCTCTCTCTTTCCCTCCCTTCTTCTTCAATGAATTTAAGTGTGAGAAAAAATTTTGTCCAGAAAGTAAGGGGGAATGCAACCCACCCTCTCTTTTCCTCGATGCCACCTCCCGATACACTGTTCCAAGCATCGCGCTAATGAGCGTTATTCTTTGCAGATTGCCGGGGGTGTTGGAACCTTTGCCGCTGCGGCGCGGTTAACAATCGGAGCTGTCAGCCTGGCCGGGTCCACGGTTAAAATATCTGAGAGCTTTTGTCGAGGGGATGGGAACTTCAGACTTAACAAATGCGTTGTTATTTTTCTGGGGGGCGCTTTTTTTTTGGCCCAGGGGGGAGGAGCAGGGAAGGAATGCACAAGCTGCCCCCACCCTCCCAGTTCATTCCTGGGACCACCTAAAGAAAGAGATTTCTGTGGCACTGCTGGGAAGCTCTGCTCCACAGATTTGGAAAAGACAACAGATTTGGAGATTTGGAAAAGGCAGTTGCAAGGTCTTTGGATCCATCTATGTCCACATATATAGCTAGATCTTGTGCAATAAACTATGGAGGTTGAAGCAAATAGCTGGTTTCATCTGACCAGGCCTTTCGCAATATTTTTATTACTTTTGGGTCCCACTCTTCCTCTGATGAGCTCAGGGCAGCAATCCCAGTTTGATTCCCTCAACCATCTAGCGAAGTAGGTTGAGAGACAGCAGCGGGTCAAAGCAGTGCCATTTACAGAATTCTGGGCCAGGGGCAGGCAAGAGGCTTTAAATGATTTCCCCCAGTGGACCTGACACCACTGTCCACTGGGTCTTTTTGACTCAGCCCGCTTCAGATAGGGAGAAAGCCTCCCTCTCAGTGTTGGGGGGGGGGGCATCCCATAACTCGGAATGTTGGAATATTTTTTCAGGACAGAGAAAAGAAAGTACCCAATCACACGCAGCACATAGTTAAGCTGTGGGATTTGCTCCCACCAGAACTAGCGATGGCCACTGACCCAGATGGCTTTCAAAGACGACTTGACAAATCCATAGAGGATAAAGCTATTGACAGCTACTAGTCATGATGGCTCTGCTCTGCTTCTGTAGTCGGAGGGAGCATGCCTCTGAATGCAAGTTGCTGGGGGTCACAAGGGGAAAGCGGGGTGTCGCACTTAGATCCCGCTTGCTTCCCATAGTGGGCGTGTGGTTGGCCACAGTGAGAACAAGATGCTGGCCTTGGTGGGCTTTTGGCCAGACCCAGCAGGGCTCTCCTTAGGCTCTTAGGCTCTTAATTGTACAGAGGGCCAGCCGAACACAATCTGCTTCCTGAAACTAAGAGTGAGATGGCAATACCCACCTTACCTTGGTACAGAAGCTGACTGGACTGCAGTTGAATCTCATTTCAACACTGGTGACAGAATAGCATCTTCCAGCACATCTGAGGCACCAGCCCAGATCAGAGCGCACAGAAGAGGCCTTGTGTCAACAGAGGATAATGACCTGAAGCTGTGTGGTACCAAGTCAAATAAATGGTCCATCTAGCTCAGTACTGTCTACACTGACTGGCAGCAGCTTTATAGGGTTTCAGGCAGTGCTGTCTCCCAGTGCTACCTGGAGGTGCCAGGGACTGAACCTAGGATCTTCTGAATACAAGGCTGACATTCTACTTTGAGCAAAGGGTAGGAGGCAGGAATCTGTCAATTTCGTTTTCCTTCTAGTTTTTCTGCTCATCAGTTCTCAACATTTTCAGATCCGTTTGTGTGTGTGTGTGTTTTTAAAGTCATCAAGAAAATTCACGGGCATTTAAGTGCAAATTTCTCCTAATATACACATGTTTGTATGCAATTTTGCTTATATACACATTTTTGCAAAGTGATTTTCCCTAACATGTTGATTTCACTAATATACACATCTTTAGGCTTACTCTGCCCCAGAATATGCATTTTCATGCTTATTACATGGCTGCAGAATTGCTCTGCAAAATCTGGATAGGTGCAACTGTCAAAGGATGCTGCTGGAAGTTTGGGTGTTACTCAGCTTGCAAAAGAGGGATTTGCATGGGGTTAAGACAGATAGTATGAGGTGCCTCCAGATTCCCAGACAGTTCCTGTACCTTTAACCTTTCAGTTTACTTCTCTATAGTCCAACATAGCTCAGTTGGTAAAGTATGAGACTCAGGAGCCCCACATTGGGTAAAATATTCCTGCATTGCAGGGAATCCCTTCCAACTCTACACTTCTATGGTTCTATCTCTTTGTTCTTTAAAAATGATACGTCTTATCATCCTGTTTACAACTTCCCCTTCCTCACACTTTTCTCTTGGACCTCAAAATGAGAGGTCATCTTTAACTATCCTCTGAGGCAACTAAGGAGCAAGCATGGCTACCATGTTCTTCTCCAAACTAGCTAGACTAGAACAAGAAACTCTTCTATCCATGTTATGTTTTCCCTACAATAAGCAACTTTATTATTTCCTTGCCTACAAGCATCTCGGTACGTGTGATTGCAACAAGTAAAATCTCTCTAACCAAGATTCACTAGCCAAACGCTGCACCTTTTGAAAGGGCTTCAACAGGTATTTGGACCCTGTTATCCCAATAGATGGCTGTGTTTTGGTTCATGCATTATTTCAGAAAGTACAAATTAAATGTATCTGAATAAAGTTGGTCTCCCAGTCCCTTTCAGGCAGCAAAGTGTCTTAGGTCAGCCAGGGAGAAGAGTTGTTTCTGGCTGTGATCATTTGGTCTGCAAGATGGCTGTGTGCCCTGCTTTGCAAAGCACAATCCTCTGTTTGAAGGGGGTTCAAGTCAAGTCCTCCCTCCTGCCCAAATGAGTCCTAAGAAGAGAGAGCAGCGGGGTCTCAAAGCTGCCCATCAATAGCTCCTGGACAGCAGGCTGAGCAAGCACACAGATCATCCCTGCATTAGCCCATTAGGAGAAGCACATAACCAGGAACTCAGTGCAAGTACACCCTCTCCCCTCCTGCAGTTTCCACAACTGGTGATCAGAAGTATAATGCCTCTGTCCTTGGAGGCATCTGTTCTTATTTTAAGTTATAGACATTGGGTTGTGCCCGGTGTTGATCCTGCTCAGAGCACACCCACATAAATTAATGGACATGAGTATTTTAGGTCTGTTAATTAGAACCGGTCTACTCCGATTCGGATTTCGTTGGATGCAAGCAAACCATGGTTTCCAAAAATTGTATCAGTCCATATAACTTAATACAGTGGTACTTCGGGTTACAGACGCTTCAGGTTACAGACTCCGCTAACCCAGAAATAGTACCTTGGGTTAAGAACTTTGCTTCAGGATGAGAACAGAAATCGCGTGGCGGCCGCACAGCGGCAGGCCCCATTAGCTAAAGTGGTACCTCAGGTTAAGAACAGTTTCAGGTTAAGAACGGACCTCCAGAACGAATTAAGTTCTTAACCCGAGGTACCACTGTACATGCAAAAGTTACGCAGGTCTGTGCCCTCTTTTTTGGGCGACAGGTTTCCTCTTTTTTTTCGACGATACTTAAGAGACCACCCTATTGGTCTGATGAAAGAGGCATTACAAGCACACACCGGGAGCTTAGGAAGCTCCTATCAGTTTACCTGTGAAAAGTCCTTGTGACAATCAATGAGGGATGTGTGTATGGATTTTTTTTTCCGGGGGGGGGAGCACCTGATTTCATTTTCCCTGCTATCTCTGACTCACTGCTTTCCTCCCAAAACATAGTCTCCATCCGGCCCTAGCCGGGTTTAACGCCGCTGCTCCCCCTGCCCCCTCAACATTGTCTTCCACGGCCTTTTACCCTCAACTCCGCCACTCCTCTTCCCTGCTCAGTTTTGTTACTCCAGAAATAAGGGAATCAGTTTTCCACCATCCTTACATTGAAGGATTAAAAGCCCTCATGACTGAAGCATTAAGTGTTGGAAACAGTGGCTTTTCTATTCTTTCATGCTACCCCTTCTCTCTCTCTTTTTTGGCCTATCTCAGCTAAGACGAAGGCCTCTGTTCACCCTTCAGAAAAGCCCCCTCCTCATTCACGGGGTCTTGAATGAAGTGGCTCTCAATTAAAAGTTTCCCATTGACGCCGCCTGAATGAGACCTTGCTGGGGAATTCATCCCGCTGAATGGGCCCTGGCCTTCGCGAAATCTGAAGGGGCCAATAGATTTCCCACAATATTTGTACATCGTCCATTGTGCCCATTTTTCCCTCCAGTGAACCAGAAACAGTTAACACATCCGCTCCCGGAGGGCTGGGCGCGGATGCTTGTTAAGAGGCCCCGGCCGGTCCCATGAGCCTGTCAGGAGAACCCCCACCCTGCTGGCCCACGTCCCCATACAGAAGGGACTTACAGCCAGTTCTTAGCAGGGGCGGATGATAATAACCACCTGCTTACATTCATTCTGTGCGGAGGCCAAGATTAAACGCAAACGCCACTGGGTAAGTGGAGGGGCCAGAGGGGAGGTGGGAGGCCGGAGCTATTCTCAGCCACAAGCCTGCATCTTTTGCCCCTGGAAGTGTTATTGGAAGTTTTCCCCAGAACCACATTTATGTTTCCCAAGCTGAACTGGGTTAACCATGATCCCAAATCCTCCACAGAGAGGACCCAAGTCAAAAGGGGTTTCTCTAGTGCGTACAACACCTGCTACGCAGCTTCTTAAAGGTTGTTGGTGTGTGCCTTCTATCAACTTTAGCTGGTGGCCCAATTGTGCCCCTATCTGTACAGCTATTCCCCTAACTTCTGTTGTCTACATTCTCATAACCTCTAAATTAGATTATTGCAATGTGTTATAGGTGGGGCTGCCTTTGAAGATGGTTTGGAAACTTCAGCTGATGCACGATTCAGTGGCCAGGTTGCTCACCGGGCCAAGACAGTCTGATCACATAATACCAATCCTGGCCTGACTGCCCTGACTGCTAATCAGCCTCTGAGTCCAATTCCAAATGCTGGTTTTGAGGTATATAAAGCCTTATGCAGCTGAGGACCCGAATACCTCAAGGACCGCTTCTCCCCATATGAAGCAACCTGGAACCTGTGATTTGAGACCCTTCTCCATGTATCTTCTCCACAGGAGGTCTGGAGGGTGGAAATGAGCAAACACTTTCTCTGTGGTGACTCCCCATTTGCATCCCTGCCAACATTTTTCCAATGAAAATAGGGACATCCTGTTGAAAAGCAGGACAGTCTGGGATCAAATCAGAAACCAGGGCAGCTTAATTCTGGGACTATACCTGGAATATCAGGACAACTGGAGCGTATGCATTTGTGGATTACTCTTCCCAAGGAGGTTTTCCTGTTGCCATATTTGTCTAATTGTAGTTCCCAGGTAAAAAGTTTCCTTTTTATCCACCCTTAGTTTGAAGAATTTTAAAGTATTTGTGGTTTCTTTTGATGCAGTAGGATTTGCAAGACCTGCCTTTTATTTATATAAATATGGAGTTTGGTGTTGTTGTTTTTTAAAAAAGGGTTTTATTGAAATTGGTTTAAGTAATTCCACTGTGCTTGTAAGTCACTTTGAGACTTTTTTTTAAGTAAAGTGACAACAACAACAACAACATTGTGTGTGCCCATATTGCAGTGGTAGGTTCAACCCCCTCTATTTCCATTTAGGTGATGGCAAAAGACATTGTCCTGAAACCCTGGGGAGCTGCTGTCATTCAGAGAAGACAGTACTGGGCTAGATGGATCAAACAATCTGCCCTGGTATGAGGCATCTTCACATGTGTGACTGCGTCCACACTGTAGCTTTAAAGCACATTTGAGACACATTGTTTTCCTCAAAGAAGTCTGGGACACTCTAATTTATTCATCATGGGTTACAATTCCCAGCAGCCCTTAACAAGCTGCAGTGCCCAGAATTCTTTGGAGGGAAAGAAAGTGCCTCAGATGTGCATCAAATGTTTAGTGTGTAGACAGCTATTGCCTCAAAGCAGGGCTTGCAGCAGCCTTAATTCCTGGCCTCACCTATGCTCTGTATCTACTGCATGATTGGCAGATTGAGTTTTGTGCTTCAAGGGTGCCCTCTAGGCTGCACTGCCATCATGGTCAGCTGACCTCAGTGGCCAATCCCTGCTGACCAGGCCCTATAAAGCCACAGCCTAATATATCCATCATTAATTTTGAGAGTGCCCATGTGCTTGGGATGCCCTTCTCCCCTGCCTGTTCTTGTTTACATAGGAAATAAAAGCAGACCAAACAGCATGAAAACCTCCCTTGCAGGATCATCCTTGAGGCTTTTATGATTGAGCCAGGCATTTTTTTTCTGCCAGTGCAACTTCCCACACGGGCGTACCAAGTGTCAATCAAGACACCCTCAAGGGTGAGCCATCACTGACTTGGCCCACTCAAGAAGTAAGATCCAATTGCTAGACCAGTCAGGTTCTGTACAAAGAACAAGGAGGAGATGAGACTTTGTCCTTTGCCTCAGGCTGCAAAATGACTTGGGCTGACTCTGGGTTTCTGACTCCTGCTTCTTCATCGATGGCAGAGTTATGTCACACAGCACATGACAAGGCTAGCTGAAGGTTGCTGAACCATGGGGAGCTCTGAGTGAGCAGCGTGCTCCAAGAAAAGTTGGGAGCAGACTGAGGCCTCTTGCATCTGTCTCCAGACAACCTTCTCCAGCTCCATTCCCTTGAGAGAACTTCAGAGCCTTAAAAAGCCAGCTGTGTGGCCTGAAGATGGGCACACCTCCTCAGTTCAATAGCCTCCTTCCTGGTGTGCTCCTGGAACTTCTGCACTGCTGATGTTTGGTGAGAGGCATCCTGTTCTTCAGGCTCAGGGGAAGGTGACTGAGAGGGTCCAGGCTCTGGCCATATAGGCCCTGGTGGTCTGGGAGGTTCTGCCAGGAGTTCTTGTCCAAACATCTCAGGCTCACTGGCCTCCCTGTCTTCTGTAGTCAGCTCTGAGCCCTGGCCCAGATCTGGCTCCCCTGCAATCTCCAACTCTTGTGTCCAGATCACTGCTGGGTACAGGGGTCATGACAAGCAGCAGCAGAATGACTGGACAAAGTAGCTCCTGACATCATAAAATCTACCCATCCCCTCAGCTTATCTAGTGTGTCTGAGCTGAACAACAGTCTTCTCTCACTACACTAGAACTCAAGGACATCCAGTGAAGATGAATGAAGATGAAATGAAGCTGGAAGATTCAGGACAGACAAAAGGAGGTACTTACCCACACAACGTATAGTTAAACTATGGAATTCACTGCCACAAGATGTACAGTGGTACCTCAAGTTATAAATGCCTCAGGTTACAAACGCTTCAGGTTACAAACTCCGGTAATCTGGAAGAGTTACCTCAAGTAGAGAACTTTGCCCCAGGATGAGAACGGAAACAGTGTGGCGGCAGTGCAGCGGCAGCAAGAGGCCCCATTAATGAAAGCACACCTCTAGTTAAGAATAGTTTCAGGTTAATAATGGACCTCCGGAATGAATTAAGTTCGTAACTAGAGGTACCACTATAATGGAGGATAAAGCTGGCAGTGGCTGCTGGACACAATGCTGTATTCTCCCTCCACTGGCAGAGGCAATCTGCCTCTTAATACAGTGGTACCTCAGGTTACATATGCTTCAGGTTACATACACTTCAGGTTACAGACCCAGAAATATTACCTCGGGTTAAGAACTTTGTTTCAGGGTGAGAAGAGAAATCGTGCTCTGGCGGCGCAGTGGCAGCAGGAGGCCCCATTAGCTAAAGTGGTGCTTCAGGTTAAGAACAGTTTCAGGTTAAGAACGGACCTCCAGAACGAATTAAGTTCTTAACCCGAGGTACCACTGTACTAGGTTGCTGGAAATCACAAGGTAATGTTATTGTGCTCTGGTCCTGGTTTTGACATTCCCAGAGGCATCAGATTGTGAGAACCGGAAGCTGGAGTAGATGGGATTTTAGCCTTATCCAACAGGGTTCTCCTTAATGTTTTTAGGTAACCTGGAGGCTGTGGGGTAAACTAGTAGCCAGGAATGAACCTGGGAGGCAGGTTTGTGGAGCAATCCAGAAATCAGGAACATGTTAGAGCTCAATAAGACTAATAAAATGAATTTCAATAGGGACAAATGTAAGGTTCTAGGCAGGAATAGCCAGCTACACAATTATAAGATGGGGGACATCAGGCTTGCCAGTAGTACTAGTGAAAAATATCTAGATGTCTTAGTAGAGCACAAGCTTAACATGGGTCAAGAGTGTGATGCAGCAGCAAAAAGAGTGAATGCTATTTTACGCTGCATCATCAGAAGTATAGTGTCCCAATTAAGGGAAGTAATAGTACCTCTCTATTTTGACTTGGTCAGATCACACTGTGTCCAGTTCTGGGCACGAAAATTTTGGAAGGATATTGATAAGTTGGAATGTGTGCAGAGAAGGGCGACCAAGATGATCAAGGGTCTGGAAACCAAGCCTTATGAGAAATGGTTGACAGAGCTGGATATGTTTAGCCAAGAGAAGACCAAGAGGAGATATGATAGCCATCTTCAAATATCAAGATGGCTGTCACATGGAAGTTGGAGCAGTGCCTTCTCACCAGCCCTGCTCCATGCTGTCAACATGGGTTTTGCCTGACTAGAATGACCAATAGATAATGTCTATTGCTTGTCTAGATGGAGGAAGGAGCGGGGTATGTATTTGAGTGTATGTGCTGCATGGCTGGAATGTAGCCTACTGTAACAAAGGTGAGAGCTGCATCCATTTCTCCACCCACTTCTGCCTCCAGCCCCACCCAGAAGATCGTGCAAGAGGGAATGCGGCCCTCAGGGTGGAAAAGGTTATCCACTCCGGCTCTGAAAGATGAAAGAAAGTTTTCTTCTGGTTTTGAACCGGGTTTACAGAACTCATAGTTGCCAATTCTTCCCTGGCAAAAGAAAAGAAAAAAGTCTGCTGAATTTCTGTTTGCCCACACCGCTTGCTTCCACTTCTGGTGTTCCCTTCCGTGGCACTGTTTGGCCTCTTTCTTATTCTGTTGAGTTATGCCCAGCTAAGCCTTCCATAAACACCTCCGAGGTTCATCTTCTTCTGAGGGACAAAAGCGAAAAGCATGTCCTGGCCAAAGAGAGGTTGTTTTCGCAAACCTCCGAGGTCAGGGCTGACATTTGTCGTTCCAAAATTGGACAGAAGGGTGGGGACCCCCATCACTCACGGAGCTGAGTTTCACTGGAGCACCCCATCTGAGCCTTTTGTTTCTCCTTTTGGGAAGACACAATAGGTCAGGTCCTGACCCCTGTTGTCGCTGCAAACTCTACCTCTTTTCTTCCCTTTTGAACGTGGACAACGGGAAAGTCTGTCAAAAGGTGGAGCGCGTGACCCCCCCAACCCATGGACAATAAGGTAGGTCACTGACCTCAACACGGTATACACAGTTGGCTCTTTGTTTCTAGGTCATGCCAAAGTCCTCTGTGGGTGGGTGCTTCTGGATGGAAAAAAAAGGCAGAGGGGACACTCTCTTTAGAAAGGTTTGGCTTTCTGCTTTAGTCCCCTCTTGATAAAGACAAGGCATGGTTTACAAGGCAAGAGGCCTGTCGCCAGCATGCTGGCAAGACCTATTTGGAAGGCTGTGCAACATCTGGAAACCACATTGGGGAGATATAAATGGGGGTGGGGGAGGAGAGAGAGGGGTTTGGGGCTAGGGATGGAGAACGCCGTCCGTTTCAATTTCTCGTTTTACCAGTCTTAAGTTCAGTTCTCTACATATACACATCAGTTTGCGATTTCTAAAATAGGTCTTTGTGAAAATTCGTCACCATACACACATTTTTGCAGGCAGTTTCCCCGAATACAATGCATTTTATATGTTCTTTTTTACACACACTTTCCCTTAATATACACATTTCTGGCCCCATTATTTGGTTGGAGAACAGCAGCACAAATGTAGAAGAGTGAATTTCTCATGAAAACTGCATTTCTATTTGCACGTTGTCTCAGGAAGTGTGAATTAGGTAGGTTCGTATTAAAATCCTAACTGAAACAAATTTCTCCTCCCTCCTGAGCCCAGATACATCTGTTCAAACTGTGGAAGAATCCCACAGCAATATCATTCCTAAGATACTTCCAATCTCTGGCTATTTCCACGAAAGATTCAATCACATACCAGTAGATTCAGGTTACCCAGTAATCACTGATTGGGAGGTCTTGCGCAACAAGCCCACAAACTCCCAAATACTGAACTTTCTTATGTAAGGCAAGTGATAGAGAAACACACTGGGAAGTATGAAAGAGACCCTGCAGTAGCAGCTTCTTCTTCTTCTTCTTCTTCTTCTTCTTCTTCTTCTTCTTCTTCTTGCGTTCATAATATTTTGTGTTTATGATGCCATCAAGGTGGTCTCACATGTGATCCTGCTTTCAGTACTGTATGTGCCTGCAAAAGTTTCAGGGCAGTCACGGTGCTACATTTCCAATCAGTAACTTCCAGTTGAATCCCCATATATATACAGTGGTAGCTCTGGTTACGTACTTAATTCGTTCTGGAGGTCTGTTCTTAACCTGAAACTGTTCTTAACGTGAAGCGCCACATTAGGTAATGTGGCCTCCCGGTGCTGTTGCGCCGCCGCCACCGTGCGATTTCTGTTCTCATCCTGAAGCAAAGTTCTTAACCCAAGGTACTATTTCTGAGTTAGCAGAGTCTGTAACCTGAAGCGTATGTAACCTGAAGTGCATGTAACCCGAGGTACCACTGTATTTTTTTAACCCATGAAGGTTCTGGTCCTTGACCCACTTTTGTTGCTCTGTAGCCCCTTTAGACAGGAATAGCACGGAGGCATTGGGCAAGCATCTAAAGCAAGTTATTCCAGGACTTCCGGGGGCGGCGCGAACGGCAATGGCGGTCCTCTTCTGAACGGGAGAGGAGGCTCCGCAGGCAACGGGTCGTCCGCTACGGCGAAGCGGAGACCCACTCTGGAAAACCCCAGGCGGCAAGAGCCTGGGGTCTTGAGGCTCGGTGGGCGCCTTGAGCGACCCTCCAAGCGCAGAAGGAACCCCGTAAGGGGCTCCGGAGCGCGGAGGGGGGTTGCGGCGCTGAGAGCTGTTTCACAGCCTGAGGAGCGAAGCCGCGCTGCTACTGTCGGTGAGCGCTGATCCCTTTTCCTGCTAAATTACGGATTCGGACGAAAAAGCAACTAACTTGTGAGTAAAAGACTGAGTCACTTGAATTTGAGACTTTAAAGGGAAAATTTAAATTGGCTTGAACTTGGCTGAAAGCGGAGAGACGTGGAAGCAGGAAGTCCGTCTTCCGCAGCCATTGAACTTGAAAAAAGCAACCAGCTGGAGGAGTGGAGGCTGAAAGAAAGAGACTCTAAGTTGTACAGATCTAAGCATCTATTGAACTTGCATCTTAAAGTAAAGACTTTAAGCTAAAGATTTGGGATTTTTACTTGCACTTGACTTTCCTCCTTTTATTGGATTACAAATTAGAAGGTGAAACCCAGAGTCAGGAGCTGCCTGAGCACTAAGGGAGCTGTCAGCACTGCAGATTTGGATACTGTATATTGGAATTTGAAACAATCTGAGGGTATTGAGACCTTTTAAATTTGAAACATTCTTTTTGGAGATAAATAAGCACTGTCTGTAACAAAGTGACCATTTATAAACTCTGCTAAACATTTGTATTTGAAGGTTCTTGGACATTAAATTAGACTCTGAAAGACATATTAAGCTCCCTCTAGAGGATTGGATTAAAACAGTGATTTTACATGCACTTTTTACTTTCGATTCCCTTGCTGTTTGCTTGCTCTGGACCTTTCCATTCCCATGGGAACAACTCAGTGTGACCTTGACTGACAGATAACGTTGGAATGAGTGGCACAAGAAAAAGAGGGAGAGCTAAACAAACAACTTTAACAACTCTAACCTCAGCCTCACAGACACGTAGATCATCTGTACCTACTTTGCCCTCAGAAGTGGAGGGAGAGGGCGAAGCAGAGCAGTTACAATTGGAAGATATGGCCTCAGGAGCATCTGTTTCTGTTCTAGACAAAATTTTTGAAAAATTGGAAGCTTTGGACAAGAAAGTAGATGCGCAATCAGCAAAGATTGACAAAAATACAGAATGTCTAAATAAATTAACTACACAAGTGGCACAGAATGCACAAGCAATTGGACAGTTAACGGAGGCCTCAGCAGAAAATCGGAAATTGACTGAGGACACCAGACAAAAATTAGAAAATTTAGAGCAAGAGGTAAGACCACTCACTAAACAAGTAGGGGAACATCAGATTTATCTTTCTATGATAGAACTGCGAAACCGTGAGAACAACTTAAGGATTAGATCACTACAAGAGGCAGAAGAAGGACATCTAACTGAGTTTTTGACCAAAGAATTCTCCAAGTTCTGGAACTTGGAAGAAAAGGACTTTAAAATCGTGTCAGCTTTCAGACTTGGAAGATTCATAAAGAAGGAGAGGCCCAGAGACTGTTTGATAACATTGAGATCAAAGGAGGAAAGGGATAAGATTTTGGGACTACATTTTGTAAAATCACTGGAGGTTTTGGATAAAAGAATTGAAATTTATAAAGATATCCCAAGACTACTGCTTGATCTTAGAGCCGCCTATTCTGAACTTGTTAAACTACTAAGGAGCAACGCAATTCCATTTAGGTGGGAATTTCCCCAAGGAATATCTTTTACCTTTAGAGGGAGAAAGGTTAAAGTAAGAACACTGGAAGAGAGAGACAAATTCCTGTCTACATACGGAGAGGACCTTCAAAAAGGAATTGAACTACCTTCTGGGCCTGAGGCAACGCCAGTACCAACATCAGCATCTGTGGAACCTGAAGATCCTGAGAAGATACCACCCCTTGAAAAATAACCAGATAGTTCAGGATGTCTCTGCAACTGTTGAGCTGGAATATTAATGGTTGTAACATTCCGGAAAAAAGGAAGAAAATATTTCATATATTAAAAAAAGAACAATTGGACATTATTTGTTTACAAGAAACACATGTGACGAGGCTCCACAGAAAAGTGTTAATAAATAAAAGATTGGGCCAGGAATTTGTATCGTCCGACAAAGTTAAGAAGAGAGGCGTGGTGATATATGCAAAAGAGAGCCTGTCACCTAAATTCCTATTTAAAGATGAACATGGAAGAATCTTGGCTATTGAGATACAATATCAAGGAGAGAAACTGCTGATATTAGGAATCTATGCACCCAATGAAGGGAAATCGGAATTTTACAAGAAGTTGCAGGAGACAATGCTGGACTATCTAGACTACAACAACATCATAATGATGGGAGATATGAATGGGGTCGTATCAACTAACATGGACAAGTCACAAAGTCAAAATGTTACAAAAGACGGCAGACTACCTAAAACCTTTTTTGAAATGACTGACAATATGGATTTGATTGACATTTGGAGGACAAAGAACCCACTAGGAAGAGAGGGAACATTCTTTTCTGAAGCCCAACTGACCTGGACAAGAATCGACCAAATATGGATTTCCAGAGGCCTGGCACCTAAGGTCAGAAAAGTGGAAATCTGCCCAAAGACCTGCTCCGACCATAATGCAGTAAAGATGGATATGACACTATTACCAACTGGATCCTTTAGATGGAAGATGAATGACAATCTGTTTAGAGATCAGGAAATTACCAAGAAGGCCCAAAAAGTTTTGAAGGACTACTTTGAGATAAATATGAATGATATGGTGGAAAAAAGAATAATCTGGGACGCAAGCAAAGCTGTAATGAGGGGATTCTTGATACAACAGAATGCAGCAAAGAAAAGAACACAAAATGAGAAAAAAGATAAGATCTTGGATAAAATAAAAGAATTAGAGAAGAAATTAAGAGTGAATCCGAAGTCACAGCCAACTCTGAGAGAAATTAAACTTTATCAAACACAATATTCTAAATTGATAAATCAGGAAATTGAATGGAAGGTTAAATTAATGAAACAAAAAACGTTTGAGTCGGCGAATAAATGTGGAAAACTGCTAGCTTGGCAGCTGAAGAGAAGACAAAGATTAAATACTGTTACAAACTTAGAGGTTGATGGAAAAAACATCCAGAATCCAGTGGACATCAGAAAGTGTTTCCAGAGATACTTCAAAAAATTATACACCCAAGGGCCGCAAGATGATGATGAGATTAAACAATTTTTGGCAAAAAACGGACTACCTAAATTGACACAAGAAAATAGGACAATCCTGAATTCTAAAATAACACGACAGGAGATCGAACAAGCCATCCAGAACATGCAACTTGGCAAATCTCCAGGACCAGATGGGCTGACCTCCAAGTACTATAAGACATTAAAAGACTATTTGATACAACCTTTGATGGAGGTCAGCAATGAAATTATGGAGGGGAAGAGGGCACCGGAGTCGTGGAAGGAAGCGTTTATCACATTAATACCAAAGTCGGAAGCTGAAAAGACACAACTTAAGAACTACCGTCCCATCTCTCTTTTAAATGTGGATTACAAAATATTTGCAGACATTTTGGCAAATAGATTTAAAAAAGTTTTAAATGAAGTAATTCATAAGGACCAGGCCGGCTTTCTCCCAGGAAGACATCTGTTTGCTAATACAAGGAACATTATTGACATTTTGGAACTTTTGCAAACAGACATAAATACAAAAGCAGTTTTAATTTTTATAGACGCGGAGAAGGCCTTTGACAATATCTCCTGGAAATTTATGATGGGAAATTTAAAAGAGATGGGAGTGGGACGGGGTTTTGAGAATGGGATCGAGGCGATATATTCAGAACAGAAAGCTAAACTGATAGTTAATAATGTGGTAACAGAAGAGTTTAAAATTGAAAAAGGGACACGACAAGGTTGCCCTATTTCCCCTTTGTTATTTATTTCGGTTCTGGAAGTGCTATTGAACATGATTAGAGAGGATCGGTTGGTGGAAGGAATTCAGGTCGGTCAGAAACAATATAAACTAAAAGCTTTTGCAGATGACCTGGTTTTGACCTTGCAGAAGCCAGAGCCCAGTACGAAAAGAGTATTACAATTGATTAATGACTTTGGTCGGGTGGCTGGATTTTTGGGGAAAAATTTGACTGATACAGAGTCAGAACGGTTTCAGAATGAGACGGAACTTAATGTGGTTAAAAAAGTAAAATACCTAGGGGTAAACATAACACCAAAAAATCTAAGTCTATTTAAGGACAATTATGAAAAATGCTGGACAGAAATTAAGAGAGACTTAGATAGTTGGTCAAAATTGAAACTTTCTATGTTAGGCCGAATTGCTGCTATCAAGATGAATGTATTGCCAAGGATGTTGTTTTTATTTCAAACACTTCAGGTCTTGGACAAAACGGGGTGCTTTCAGAAGTGGCAGAGAGACATTTCTAAGTTTGTCTGGCAGGGCAAAAAGCCCAGAATTAAGTTTAAGATATTAACTGATGCAAAACAAAGAGGGGGCTTTGCCCTGCCAGACTTAAAGTTGTATTATGAAGCCGCAGCGTTCTGCTGGCTAAAAGATTGGCTACTTCTTGAGGACACTGAGGTGCTAGATTTGGAAGGGTTTAACAATGCCTTTGGATGGCATGCATACTTATGGTATGACAAGGTTAAAGCAAATAAGGCCTTTAAGAACCATATTGTCAGAAAATCATTGTTTAATGTCTGGACAAAATATAAAGACTTGTTGGAAAATAAAACACCAAGGTGGCTTTCACCTTTGGAAGCCAAGGCCCGAAAAAGACCCAATATGGAGGCTAAATGGCCAAAATATTGGGAAATATTAGAAAAGGATGGAGACAATTGGAAATTGCAGAGTTTGGAGAAAATGAAAGACAAAGTGCGAGATTGGTTACATTACGCTCAGATTAAAGAAGTTTTTAAAAATGATAAGAAACTAGGGTTCCAGGTGGAGAAATCGAAATTAGAAACAGAATTGTTAGAACCAAAGATTAAGGTACTTTCAAGGATGTATAACTTGCTGTTGAAATGGAATACACAAGATGAAACGGTTAAATCGGCTATGATAAGGTGGGCACAGGATATTGGGCATAATATCATGTTTGAGGACTGGGAGAGGTTGTGGAGCAATGGATTGAAATTTACTGCATGTAACGCTCTGAAAGAAAATGTAATGAAAATGATTTATAGATGGTATATGACCCCAGTCAAACTTGCCAAAATTTACCACCTGTCTGATAATAAGTGTTGGAAATGCAAAGAGTGTGAGGGAACGTTCTTCCACCTCTGGTGGACTTGCCCTAAAGTGAAGGCGTTCTGGGAAATGATTTATAATGAACTGAAAAAGGTATTTAAATATACCTTCACTAAGAAACCAGAGGCTTTCCTTTTGGGTATTGTCGGCCAAGGGGTGGCAAAGAAGGACCAGACATTTTTTATGTATGCAACAACAGCAGCAAGGATACTTCTCGCAAAACATTGGAAAACTCAAGATCTACCCACACCGGAAGAATGGCAGATACAGCTGATAGACTACATGGAACTGGCTGAAATGACCGGCAGAATCCGTGACCTGGGAGAAGAGAGGATTGAGGAGGACTGGAAGAAATTTAAGAACTATTTACAAAAGTACTGTAATTTGAGTGAATGCTAAACAAGATGCTAGATCAAAATAACTGAGCACCACTAAATTTAGAAGTTTTTAAGAAAATAAGTAAGATTGTGAAATTTAGCTCCTTTTGAGAATTATAAGATTATGAAATATAAGGGTTATAAGAATTTAAATAAGATGATAAATTGCTGACAAAACGTTACAACGATGAAAATGGGAGCGGGAGATGTGAGGAAGTCCAAAGAAAAAGTGAAAATATGTTAAGATCAATGTTACATTGCTTATTATGTTTATTTTTATTGTAAAACCTAATAAATTGCTTTAAAAAAAAAAATAAAGCAAGTTATTCCACTGCTAATGCACCGTTATCGTGTCAATAACATGTCAAATCAAGAAGAGTATGTCATCATAGGCAGAGGCCCATCTAGTCCAGCATCCTGTTCTCAAAGTATCCAAACTGAAGGCTCCAGAAATGCCACGAACAGGGCTTGAGGTCAATGGCAACTCTCCCCACTTGTGATTTCCAGCAACTGGTACAGAGGCATTCTGTCTCCAACACCAGCAACCCCACTAGAGGGGGACAATTAGAAGCAATTCCTTTAAAAAAGGGGGGGGGAGGAGGAGGAGGAGAAAATGCCCTGTATTTCTCTACATTCCTAGCTCTGCCCCTTTACTGCTGGGCTCTGCGCCAAAGTCCACCCCACATATCAGATTTTTCACTTTCTGGAGTTGGCAACCCAGCAACATCACCCAGCCTCACCTAATTACATCACTGTAGAGGCCACACCTAGAGACTCTGGCAAGCTCCCCAATTGCTGCATCTTCAGATTAGGTGGGTATGAGACCTCATAGAGAGACAATTCCAGCTCAGGGTTGTTGCCTTCAGAGAAAGATTTATTTATTTATTTATTTGGGGGGAGGCGTTTTTTCTACCTGCAGAGGACACATCTCAGGCCTCATGCTGCGACTGCACCGATGCAGCCTCCTGAGGTTCTCTGAGATGCCCTATTGCACTATCTAGAACAGAGTTTCCCAACCTTGGGTCTCCAGCTGTTATTGGACTACAGTTCCCATCATCCCTGACCACTGGTCCTGCTAGCTAGGGATGATGGGAGTTGTAGTCCAAAAACAGCTAGAGACCCAAGGTTGGGAAACCCTGATCTGGAATAATGGTTGATGCTGCCACTTGGTCACACTGCCTTGGCGAGAGAGCCCTGGGCTGGGCTGGTGTCAACATCTGGCATCCTTGAGCAGCCGATGGGGCCTCAGAAACTTGGCAGGGCCAACAGTGGGACAGGAAGATAGGAAGCTGCCTGGTACCGTGTCGGGCAACTGATCCATCTAGCTCAGCATGGGCTATGCTGACTAAGAGAAGCCCCCCAGTGTTTCAGGCAGAGGACATTCCCAGTCCTACCTGGAGATGCTGGAGACTAAACCTGGGGCCTTGTGCATGTGCTCTTATCACTGAGCCTTCAGTGGTGTAGAATGATGATAATCTAGCTCAATGTTGTCTACACTGACCGGTAACGGCTCTCCAGGATTTCAGGCAGAGGTCTATTCCAGCCCTACATGGAGGGATTGAACCTGGGACTATCTGCATGAAAAGCAGGAGCTCTGACACTAAGCCATGTCCCTTTCTAAAAGCCTCAAGAACAGGTTGTAGGGCTCCGTTCTAGGGGTGGGGGCTCAAAATATACCCCCCCCACACACACACCACAACTGCTTTGAGCTGCTTTGCCTCAAAGCCTCACTTGGTGCCCTTAGATCTCCTCATCAAATTCGAAACCAGGGGAGGGAATTCCTTATGAGAATTGCAACTCGGAGCAACCCCCCCCCTCCTAAATCTCAGCCTCGCCCTGGGCAGCCCTATAAGTCACTCCGGCAGCTGCGAAGAAACCCAACCTTGCTACGTTCCACTGTCATAAAAACACAATAGCATTTGGCTGTCCGAGAAGGGCAAACCTTAACCCACCCTGGCTCCCCTGAGGTTATAAAAAGGGGGTGGGTTGTTGTTGTGTTTTTTTAAAAAAGCATCCAGTCCTCATTGTGTTCCCCACACTGCAGTTTCCAGGGAAACAGGCCCAGTCCAGGCATGCTTCCTGCTGTGGTCCTTGGCAAGATACAGTATTGAAGGCGGCTGCTTCTCTTCTGTTTCCAGCTGCCTCCCATGTGCTCCCAACAGGGCTGGAGAGGTGGAGGTGGAACTGACACCATCTGGAATCTCCCCCCTCCCCTGCAAAGGGCTTCCAGAATATATGACCTGATACATTCAGTAGCTGATGAAGAGAGGCAGGAGGAGAGGATATAGGGATACCCACTGCACACACATGACATTGTAGCATCCTCAGTTGCTGCTGCAGCAAGAAGTTGTACAGTCACATCTCCATACCATAGGCTTAAAGAACACGGCTCCCTCTGCTGCAAGAATTATGAGAACTGTAGTTTACCTCTCACAAAACAGCACCTTTAACAAACGAAGAACATAATAGCCTCCTGGATCTTATGTTCATACGCAAGCAGAGAGTTTTCTTTTGTACTCAGGAGCTTCCTAGGAGCTTCCTAGGAGGCATCTGGTTGACTGTAAAGGATGCTGGCTCTTTTTACAATCTTATGCATACACTCATACACTTATGAACTACATGCAAGTAGAAAACTAGCACAGCAGGGAAATTTTTTTCCTTGGGTGCTGATTTTCTACTGACAGCGGGTTTTTTCACATTCAAAAAATGGTCATCTGACACCTGCAGCCTGAAGTACTATATATAGGATTCTACCAAGCTCTCAGGACCACCACACAGCCTTTTAAAGACCCAGCTCCTTTTGTACAAATTAACTTACTTGCCTTTGTTTTTTGGGTGGCTGGGGCTGTTCCCAAGTCACCCAGCTGGGCACTTTAAAAGCTGAGGAGTCATTTAGCAGAGGAGGCATCAGCTAAGCAGCTTTGTCCGGCTTTCGGACGGGTGCCGCCTGCCCGCTTTTCCTCCTCCGAAAACACCCTTCCAGCAGCTCTCGGACCAGATGCTCTCTTTGTCATTTCTTTCTCACCCTTTGTTGCTTTGCAGAAGATTTATGGCCTCTGGACTGTGTTTTTTATTTTATTTTTTGCAACAGCACGTGCTAATTTGGCCCCAACGGGTCAACCTGATCTGCCTCGCCCAACTGCACCCGAGACATGTTATTGCTCCAAATCTTTCTAGCCTCCAGATGACCAGGTCACAACAGCTTAAAAGCACTTGCAGTTTAATGAACTCAAGATTTATTCAAGTTTCTCTGGATTTGACCTGAGAACACTGAGGGTTCTGTACAGGGGGCTGACGGCAGGATGTGCAAGCTCTATTGCTTTTGCAGTCGTTTTAACCGGTTGTCATAGCAAACAGAATCAAGGCTGGCCAGAAGTGTTGTGCTGTTGGTGAGAAATCCCAAGCTTAAGACCTCTCTGCCCTCCCCCTTCACCCCTGACCAGGGTGGTTGGGACTGATGGTAGCAGCAGCAGCTCAATAAAATCTGGAAGTCTCTGTTAAGCATGGCTGATATAGAACCCAGGAAGACACCTTTACCAGGCAGGCTAATTTGCCTATTAAGGCTATCTAAGGAACTATCTTTCCTAGGGAATGTTGGAAACCATCTTATACTGCATCAGACTCTTAGCCTCTCTAACTCAGTATTGTCTGCGCTGATCACCAGCAGCACTCCAGGTTAAGAATGTTAAGAAGAGCCCTGCTGAATCAGTCCAAAGGCCCACCTCGTCCAGCATCCCATTCTTGCAGTGGCCAACCAGATGCCTATGGGAAGCCTGCAAACAGGACCCGAGAGCAACAGCAGCTCTCCCCACCTGCAGTTCTCGAAAACTGGCATGTTGTTTTCTGGAACATATACATTTCATGGAAATTTTGTCCCAGTGTATATGTTTTTGTACACATCGCTTGGCTGGAGACCTGCATTCCAAAATCCAAAGAAGTGCGACTTTTGAAATAATTTTTATTTGATTTTACAAATGTAAATTTATTACAATACCAAATAGATATCCATAAAAAGAGATTTCTCTGAATCTCGAGACTTCCCCCCATCCCCTCCATGGGTCCTATTGCCAACATTTCCAACTGCATATTATTTCATAGTCTATATTTTGTATCTACCCGTATTGTCCATAGTACACTATTTTAGTGTTGTTAGCCGCCCTGAGCCCGGCTTTGGCTGGGGAGGGCGGAATATAAATAAAATTTATTATTATTATTATTATTATTATTATTATTATTATTATATTACAGTGGTACCTCTAGATATGAATGGGATCCGTTCCGGAGCCCCGTTAGCATCTAGAAGCAAACGTAACTAGCGATGGCACATCTGCGCACGTGTGTGTCGTTTTTCACCACTTCTGCGCTTGCACATGACGTCATTTTGAGCATCTGTGCCTGCGCAAGCGGCGAAACCCGGAAGTAATGTGCTGCGTTACTTCCGGGTTGCCGTGGAGCGCAACTCGAACGCGCTCAACCCAAAGCACATTCAACCCGAGGTATGACTGTATTTGTTACATTACAAGTGGGGTTAAAATCCTGCTAATGTTTTCATCTGCTTACAGTTGTCTCCTAACTAAATTATAAATTTTTCCCATTCTTTCTTAAACTTTCTTAAAGTTTTTGTCTCAGAAACCAAGAAGACAAAGAAGTGCGCCTTTTGAAGGATGGATGTTTCAAGTTCTCCTCTTGTATGATTTGCATTGAAAGGCAAATTGAATCAAATCCCCACCCACCCCCACCTACAAGGGGAAGCGAGCCACTCTGAATGCTTTGTGGAAGGCAACCTCTATGGGACACTCTGGTTGTGGGATCCCCACCATCAACATCACTGCACCCACAAAACATGCACACACTCTTGGGCATCCATTGTTGGGGAAGAGTCAGGACTGATAAAAGGAAGCACTTCTTCTCATGCAGTTCAACTATGGAACTCACTCCCACAGGAGACAGGGATGGCCATTGGCTTGGATGGCTCCCAAAGAGGATTAGAAAGTTTATGGAAGTATATTAAAAACCAGAAGCATTTTTACTGGGCATTGTAGGGGAGGACATTAACAGACACGATTGTAAATTGTTTTTATATGCAATAACGGCAGCAAGAATATTACTGGCACAGAAATGGAAACAAGAATTAACGACAAAAGAAGAGTGGCAAATGAAATTAATGGACTATGCAGAATTAGACAAATTAACAGGAAGGATTCGAAACCTGCGGGACCAGAGATTCTTAGAAGACTGGAGTAAATATTTGAACTATCTAAAAAGCAATTGTAATAAACAGATTACGCTAGCAGGACTGCAAGATGTTCTGTAAGGAGGATTATGTGAAATATTGCAAAGAGAATTATGAAGAGAATTATTAGTTAATGATAATTAAAAGTAATAGAGAAATTAAGAAATGCAGAATAAGTGATATGGAACGGAAAATCTTCAGAGGTTGTTGATGGAAGTCTAAAATATTGTATAAGATAAGAATTTATGTTAAATGATTGTTGGAAATGATATGTTAAAAAACCACTAAAAATGTATTTAAAAAAAGAAAGTTTATGGAAGTAAATGCTACTGATGGCTACTAGCCACAATGACTATGCTTTGCCTCCACAGTTGGGAGGCAGCAATACTTCTGGATGTGTTGCTGAAAACAGGTAAGAAAAGGTTGTGCTCAGGTCTTGCTTACAGGTTAGTCACTGCGAGAACAGGATATAGGGCTAGATGGGTCAATGGCTTGATCCACCAAGGCTGTTCTTATGTTCATATGTTAAACTTATTGCGAGTCCCGTGGCACAAAAGAGGTAAAGAATATGACTCACTGGCCCGGTGGGAGTTTGGATGTCAACAGATAGAAAGCTGGGAAGTGAGGGGGGGTAGGAGAGGTTCAGACTGGCAGCGAGATCAATGAAAAGGCTTTTGGACATGCCCCATTGATGCCATACCATCCTGTCCCCATCTGTCACCCTCTCTCCTCCCTCAACCCATGAATGGGCACTGGGGGGGGATGTCTGCATCACAAAAGAAGAGGTTCCAATTATGTTGTCATTTGCCCTCCCCACTTGCAAGATCCATCAAGTGGGGACAGGGACCGTTCCGTGCCATGCCCAGCTTTTCTCAGGGTACCTCGGGACATGTAAGCTGCCTACTTAAAGCAGCGGGACCAGTCCAATTACAGGAAAGACAAAAGGGGAGGAGGAGCCTTGGAAGCCCTTTGTTAATTGAAGTGGGGTTTCGCGCTAATGAGGATTGAGTACAAGGAAGCGCGGGGTGGGGGGGATGTTAGGGAGCCATTGAGGGCTTGTTCCTCCCCCCCCCCACCCAAGGATCCCTCAGCACTTCCCATTCCCCGCAGCCTCTGGCTCAGATTTTGACAAAGCCCCTTCCAAGCAAGAGGCCGAACGGCTGGTTGGCGTGCCAAGTGAAATTCCGGAGAAGAAAGCTGACCACTGTGCTAACACAACGGCTTCTGTTTAGAACACAGGGTGCTCACTGCCTTATACTGAGTCAGACCATTGGTCCATCTAGCTCAGTAACACCTACACTGGCTGGCAGCAGCTCTCCAGGATATCAGAAGGGGGTCTCCCTCCCACCCCTACCTGGAGATGCTGGGCTGGGGCTTGAACCTGGGGTCTTTTGCATGAGCACTGAGCTATGGCCCTTCCCTAAAGCACTGGGTGGGAAGCCAGTTGGCAATCTTTACATGTAGCTTACAGCAGGGGTAATGTGCTTAAAGCACTTTCCGTGCAGCAAAGTTCTGTGTGCCCGATGCAATGCTATCTTTCGCCAGTAGGGGGAACAGTTGTATCAGGTTGGCTGAGAGTATCAGCGTTTGTCTTTGAGGGGAAATTATCCTGGAAAGTAGAGTGTGGCGGCGCGGTGGGGGGAAGGGAAAAGGGAGAAAGATCATGTGTTTTTAATTCTATGTGAACATTTAAAACTGATCAAAGCTAGGATGGAAGCTGAGTTTTAGCTTCATTTAATTTCTGTCCATGCTTTCCCCCGCTGCGCAAAGCATCTTACAATCAGGAAAGTTATTCATGGTCATGTAGACAATCATACTCACTCAGCCTTCGGTGCTGGTTCATGCAAAACGGCACCTTCACGTGAGGGGTGTCCATCCACAAGCCCACCTGAGCATGCCTAAGGGGAGGCAGAATGCATTAGATCATTGCACTGTAAAGATTTTCTATTTATCTATTTATTTATTTATTTATTTATTTGGGCTTTGCTTTTTATTTTTATTTTTTTTAAAAAAACTGTTAAATCTCAAAGATATGCAGTAGTTACAAGAAGTTATTAAATACACACATGCAATACCTTTTGATATGCATATATTAATACTTCCCCACCTAGAAAAGCTATTATACCCATCAACAGTTATGTTATATTTATTCCACATAAATTCAGTTAAGGGATTCCACTTATCTTTAAACTTTTCTCTCTCTCTAGCCCATCATTGCTCACTCTAATCCATTCTGGAGGTTTATACTTCATTGCTACTTTACCATTTTCCCCCTTAACCCTTTTTAAACAGATTTGGGTTTTTTTTCAATGTCTAAATTCCAGCTTTGCCACAGTGGTCATTTGCTACTGTGCCCACCAGGGGGCAGGATGACATAAACAAGGATAGATTGTTACCCGCATCCTGTGACCGGCTGGTTCGACTGAATAATTCTATCCCATTTTACAACTCAGAAAATTGCCAACATGTGAAATTCCACCCAACCATTACTCTCTCTTCTTTGTTTTGATACTGCTTCCTCAGCCAGATATTGGCTGTGTACACAGCATACATTTAAAGCACATCCCCCCTCCTCCAAGAATTCTGGGAACTTTAACTAACAGGGAAGATTAGATATCTACGAGACCAAAAGTTCATCGAGGACTGGGGAAAATTTGTAGATTATCTGGAATGTATATGTGATGAAAGAATAACGCTAGTGGCATTTCAAGAAGCTCTGTGAAAGTTTGAGGAGTATTGTAAAAAAGAAAATAAGATTGGAAGGGTATATTAAAAGGCAATATTAAATTTAGGAAATGCGAAATTAAAGAAAAATTAAATATGGATGATTGGCAGAGAAGCTGAAGGAAGTACAAAAGAGAAAATTTGTGAAAAACTTTGATATAGTATTACATGTATGTTTGTATTGAAAATTAATAAAAATTATTACAAAAAAAAGAATTCTGGGAACTTTAGTATGTTAAGGGCGCTGGGAACTGTAGCTCTATGAGGCTCAAACTACAGTTCCCAGGATTCATTGTGGGGGGGGGGTCATGTGCTCTAAATGTATGGTCTGTACACAACCTTCTTTGCTGAGCCACTTCCAATAGCCTGCAGCTGCTGTTGTTCAAGTTAGGTCTGGTGTGACCTTTCTCCACCCCATCTCTTTGATTTTTTCTCCTGCTCCCATATTCCCTCAACCCTCTGCTCAGGTTTCCCTCTGGGCTTTTATCACTTCCCATGTCAATGCCTATACGGCAGGGGTGAGGAAACTTTGGCCCTCTAGATGTTGCCAAACCGCAACTCCCATCGGCACTAACAAGCCTTGCCAATATTAAAACTATGGTACACTTTCTCTCCAGCCACCATGCCTCTGCTCTGACTACCTATTTCTTAGGCTCTCAGGCTTCTGGAATCCTCTTTCTATGCAGACTTTCAACCTTCCTTCTCCCCCAAGCAGCCCCACTGTCCAGTTCTGTAGGCACCTGAGTGTCAAGTCCTGAGCCCAAGTCCACCTAAGAGAACCTCCAAGGAGCCCTTCAAAAACAACCACACACAAAAGCTGTTTTTGCAGAGAGCTGGTATCAGCTGATGTAGGCTGACCAGGCCTGATGTGCGGTAAGCTACACCTGCCTGGAATCACTGGCTAGCTGGTTAAAGGGCCATCTCTTTATTTTATTTTTTGGCCACCTCTTTATTTTGTCATCTTTGGGGTTCAGCACAGCTGGGAGGAGCTGCAGGGGATTCATCCTCTCAGTCAGATTGTGGGTCCTCGGTGGCCACAATTACTTGCATGGGCGTGCTAAAGTTTCTGCATTCACCAGCTGCCACCATACAGTCACAGCCCATTTGCATCCGCAGCAGGCAGGCAGGAGTGGTTTTTATTCAAGCTGAGGCCAACCGGAAGTCCAACGAAAGAACTGTATAATGATGTTACAGGGAAAGGGGAAACACAGGCCAAAGGCAGGGCAAGGATTCCAAGTGTAAGTATAGGGAAGGGACTGTGGCCCTGTGGTTGAGCACCTGATTTGCATGCAGAAGGTCCTGGTTCAATCCTGTGCATCTCCAGGTAGGGCTGGGAAAACCACCCTGCCTGAAACCCAGGAGAGTTGCTGCTAACCATTATGTATTGAGTTAGACAGACCAATGGTATTCCTGTGTTGCCATCTGTTCAGGGAAGGACCATAGCTCTGTGGCAGAACATCTGCTCTGCATCATCATCATCATCATCATCATCACCTTTATCACCATTATGTATTGAATTTTTATACCACCCTTCATCCGAGGATGACAGGGCAGTTTACAATATAAAACACAAAAATGCATACCACAGTAGCAAACAATAAACCTGCCCAATACACACACACACTTTAAAAGGCCATAAATTGTTTAATCAGCCAGAGGCTGATGTTTTTGCCTGGTGCCTAAAGATTTGTAACAAAGGCTCTAAGCAAGCCCCCTGGGTAGGGCATTCCACAAGGAGGGAGCCACCACAGAAAAGGCCCATTCCTGTTTCGCTACCTCCAGACCTCTTGTGGTAAAGGGACCCCTGACCGTTAGGTCCAGTGGTGACCGACTCTGGGGTTGTGGCGCTCATCTTGCTTTATTGGCCAAGGGAGCTGGCATACAGCTTCCGGGTCATGTGGCCAGCATGACTAAGCCGCTTCTGGTGAACCAGAGCACCGCACGGAAACGCCGTTTACCTTCCCGCTGGAGCGGTACCTATTTATCTACTTGCACTTTGATGTGCTTTCAAACTGCTAGGTTGGCAGGAGCAGGGACCGAGCAACGGGAGCTCACCCCGTTGCGGGGATTCGAACCGGCGACCTTCTGATCGGCAAGTCCTAGGCTCTATGGTTTAACCCACAGAGCCAACCGCGTCCCCTTAGACCTCTTGTGGAGGGGCACACAAAGAATGGCCTCAGATGATGATTGCAGGGTCTGGATTGCTTTAAATGGGCAGAGGCGGTTCTTAAGAAGGTCCCAAGCACCTCCAGGTACAGCTGAGAAAGTCCTTTTCTGAGATCCTAGAGAGCTGCTGCTTGTAAGCACAGTCAAAACTCAGCTGGGCAGAGCAATGAATAGGCTGAACTGACAGGAGGCATGTTCTTGTCCAAAGCCAGTTAGCCACCTGGGGCATCTTAAATGGGTCTGACTCAGCCCTCCCTCCCTTCCTCTTGCAGACACAGTGTTAGTCTCCCAGCCAATCCACCCACCCTTCCTCTCCCCACCTGTCTTTTCTTCTGCAGCTGCCTCCGTTTACAAGACTTCTGGCTCCCCAAACTCTCCCTGCCTGCGCGGAAAACCCATAAGGGGATTTGAGTACACTCTGCTCTTCCGGCTGCCCGGAAGGAGCAAAGGGTTGAGCTGCTGGGAGGAGAGAGGGGGCTGCCGGGGCGGGGACAGGAGAAAAGCAATTGAGCAAAGCAGAGGCATCTGCTGGAGAAGCGGGGGTGGGGTGGGGGGTTGGGGGAAGAAACTGCAGGACTTAAAAAAAAAATGTGCCTCACATTTCCTCCTCTAAATTATGAGAGCTCGTAAACAAGAGGGAGCCCCAGCCCTCTGAGGTTTGCCACGTAAAGAGTTAGCGGCTCGCAGATGCCATAAGTGTGGTGTCCCGTCTGCTGGAGATGGGTTCTTTAAAGGGTATTTGGGGGTAGGGTTTTCTTTCCCCTCCCCCCTTTTATTTGCGCCAAAGGTTGCTTCTGGTCTCTCATCAGTTCCTCCAATGACATTAATAAAATACTGACATGCCTTCTGAGGCTAAGAAGAGACTTGCCAATGGCCCACCTACTTCAGCATCCTGTTTTCACAGTGGCCACCGACCAGATGCTTGTGGAAAATCCTCAAGGCGGGGACAGAGCACAAGAGCAGTCTGCCCTCCTGCAGTTTCCAGCAACTGGAGTTCAGAAGCAGCCATCGAGGCAGAGCATCGCAATCATGGCTAGTAGCCACCAATTGCCTTCTACTTCTGAGATCTCCTGCAGGCTGGTCTGTTATTATTGTGGGTGTATTCTGCAACTAACCTGTGACACGATGATGGGGAATTAATGGCAGAGTTATTCTGCTTTAATTTGTTTCTGTGATGCAATTGCCACCTATCCACCCGCCTCTAGATAACCTATTCGGCCCTTCAGGTATTTGAAGAAAACTATCATGTGGTCTTTTTTTGTGAGCTTTCCAAAGGGGTTGAAAACCCCTAGCTATGGGTGTTTGTTGAGCATTCATCCTGATTTGTATGCAGGGAGAGGAAACCACAGCTGGCTCTTTAAGGAGCATTCATTCTGATTTGTTTGCTGGGAGGTTAGATGACATTGCACCAGAGCAAATGTTAATGTTTGATGTTGTATTGTGTTTTAATTTGTTGGAAGCCGCCCAGAGTGGCTGGGGGAATTAATTCATTATATCAAGGCCCTTCTAGACTGGTGTCTTATTCCTGGTGTACGCATCTGAAGACCAATTGCTGGAAACATCAGGTGGTGAAAGTTGCTGTCATGCTCTGTTCCTGCTTGCTGGTTTCCCACTGGGGCATTTCATTGGTCGCTGTGAGAACAGGATGTTGGAATAGATGAGCCATTGGCCTGATCCTCTGGTCACAATCCCGTCTATTGCTGATGTTCAGGGTGTATCACCCATGCACAAGAAGAAGGCACTAGCAAGCTTTGGAGAACCCCAAGAGTTTGAAGGAGAGCGAGATGTATATGAACCCTAAGTGAGAGAGAGCTCTCCAACAAAGGCCAATGAGAAATGAAAGTGCTGTGTTGCCACAGAATGCTGACTGGCTGTTGTGTGTGTGTGTGTGTGTGTGTGTGTGTGCGTGTGTGTGGAAGGAACTGAGGGGAAGAGAAATTAAATAGCTGGAATCCCAAAGCACAAGGACTCTATGCTGCAACATTTTGTTGCAGGCTCCCTCTAGCAGACAGTTCTGTCACATTCCATCACACTCGTCCCAACTTTCCATCACACTCCTGCATGACCAAAAAACTGAGCTCAGAAATAAGAGCAGCATTTTCGGCTTAATGATGGCCACCAACTTTAAAAGAGGGCAGGCAGAGTCTTCCTGTTATATACCTGCTGGGATTCACAAGGCATCTGACCCTCACCTGAATCTCATAGCTCTCTTGACAGGTGATTTGATCTGCAGCCACAGTGTGGAAATAAAAGATAATATTGCCCACCAAATACCAGGCACTCTACTATTCAAAATAGGCCCCAGTGTTTTTGTTACAATCCCCTTCTCAATTAAGTAATCAATTTTAATCTAGAATTTAAATTCTCAAAACTTTCTTATTTGTTAAATCAAGCAAGTAAACTACTGCTCTCACTTCATTACAAACAGTATTTCTACCTGCAACACATTTGAGGAAATTTGCTCCTCTTCCTTTCACAGATATTTTGTTGCCATTTGCAACTGTAGCTGCCTCTGAGTAGTTATCATTTAACTCTTGGGGGAAATAATTAGCATCACACATCATGTTCATGGAAGTTGCTGAACCAATTAACCAACTAGAAGGGTTACTGTTAATAGCACCAGTTTTCCTATAACTTGATATTGCTGGATAGTTCTGATGAACTGCAAAAGCCTTTTTAGTTTGCTTTCTGTTGCCACCCTGGAACTTTTCTTTATTAGGGCCACTTTGTTTTGTACGATTCCTTGCAAATGAAGGAAAACAACTTTTCTGCTTGTATATGTTGATAACATAACTTTGGTTACTGAGGACAAACAAGATTGTACAAAAACAAGATTGGGTGCAGGCCTGGCCAGGACATAAGCATCCTGACTGTGACAAAGGTGACCTGTGTGCTTGCTTGCTGGATTAACAGCTGTTGGGAACTTCAAGGTCCCTGCTCTCCCTTCTTATGGTCTTTGTACTGGACCTGGAGACTCCAACAGAGAGCATTCCATGTCAGGAAGGAGTGCAAGTGGGCACCCTATCAAATGACAGGACAGGAGCTACACGGAGCAGGGCCTTTTCACTGGTGGTGCCCATTGTATGGCTCGCTCTTCCCAGACCTGCTCTCTTTTGGCCTGTATTTTGAAGCTTTATAATTTAGGAAGACTTTGGAAGAACTGGTTGACAAGTCTTATCAGTTGCTGATGTATGAAAGGGTTTTATTTGCTGCTATTCTGGGCTTCTGGTGCACCAGGGTTTACACCAGCATGATAGAGTTGGCCAGGATGCCAGAAGGGATACAATTTACAAGCTTTCTCCATTATCTCCACAGCAGGGGGTGTTCAGTCAACAGTGCAAAGGCTGAGCTGAAGCATTCCCTGGTGGTTACCTGCTTTCAGCAATAGGGGTCACTGTTTGGTAGTACCCAATTGGTTAGCTGTCAAATTCTAGAACTCCCTATTGGTGGCTCTTAGGTAATTCACAAAATACAGAGTCCATTCATAAAACACAGTGCTCATTCATTAAGAAGTAACATAAATCTCCATTGCTACATATTGGGTGTATATTTCAGAGGTTGAACGTACAGGTTTATGGCCATGCTGTAGTATAGTGCTTATGCAACTGTGAATAGAAGATGGTTGGGCTCATTGTCTCAGGGTTTGGAGGGGAAGAGGTGACAAAACTGATTTCCAATAAGTGCCCCCCTTAATTTCCATAATAAGTCCTTGAGTCTGTACTCTGAATGGTGACACCAGGGACCTAGAAGGTGCAGGGCTTGTCAGTCCAACCCCTGCACAGTCTCATCAGGGCTGACCTTAAGGCAACTGGAGCAATTTGGCCAAATTGGGCTCCGTGTGCTGCTCCTAAGGGGCCCCCCAACCAGGGCAATCTAGATGGATTTTATTTATATTTATAAGATTTTGCAGACTTTGGCTGGGAACTGGGGCCCTACCAAAAAAAATCAAGTTGTGCCCCACTGCTTCAAATTGGGCCCCACTGGCTAGCCCTGAGTCTCATATTTGCTGGGCCTGAGTTGCCCTGCCCTTGCATGAAGTCTTGGGTTTACAATTTTGGGAGAGGGAAGACTGCGGCACTCGAGAGTGGGAGGGCTGGCGAGGCCCCCTAGATTTAGAGGCCCTGGGCTTCAGCCTACTTAGCCTATACATAAATCCGGCACTGGGTCAAGGTGATGGCCACCCCTCTGCCACCGCCATCGCTGCAGCATCAACATCCCGAACGTGTACTGTAGTATTTATTTATTTAGCCACACACCCCTGGCCAACCAGATTGGTCGACCCAAGGAGTGACCCAGCTGGGGACTCCCTAATGTCACAGGGGCTATCCACACCTCCCGTGCAGAGAGCAGAGCTCCCGGTGAGCCCGCAAAAAGGAAACGGCTTTGGGTGGGCAGGCGTTCAGGGGCCGCAAGAGATTGCTTTTTCAAAATTGCCCGGGGGGGCGCTTGAAACCAGGCCAGGAGCCGCCAGTGGCCCCTGGGCTGGACTTTGGACATGCCTGATATAGGAGAAGGGTATCAGTGCCTGCTAGTCATGATGGCTGTGCACTATCTCTGGAGGTGGAGACGTTATGCCTCTGAATACCAGTTGCTGTGGGGAGAGTTGCTGTTGCACTCAAATACTTCTTTCAGGCTTCCCTTTGCAACTGGTTGGCCACGGTGAGGAGAGGATGCAGGTTCCCAGGAGGTGATTGCAATTTATCTCTGTGTGCAGAAACTTGCAGGACTCTTTGTAATATTTGAGGGTCTATATAAGGCCCTTTCTGCACATAGCTACATACACACAACCTGCTGTGTGGACAGGCATTTAACTAATTATTTTGAGGGCATGAGTTATTTTTGGGTGGGGTGGGAGGAACGAAAGAACGAGAGCTCTTTATTGTGGAGCAGCTGTTGTTTTGAAGCTCGGTGGCTGATGTGAGATCACATTGCTGCCCCCTGACGCCGCCTTGGAGTTGTGTCTCCACCTCTGGCTGTGCTGAGCGCCATAAACCCATATTGGGGTCAAACTCCTGGTGCCACTCCACCATTCAGTGGGGAGCTGGGTACGAAGGCTTTGCAAAACAGGAGTTCATTCCTTGGAGGGGTGTGTGTGTGTGTGTGTAGAATTTGAAGTGGAGAACAGCATCAGCAGAAGAAGGGCCCCTATCCTTGCTTGGAATGCCACTTAAGGCTGCAATCCTAAACACACACAGTAAGGAGAAAGCTCCAATGAGCAAAGAAGGACTTGCTTTTAAGTAAACATGCAAGGGAACATAAGAAGCTGCTTTATGAACCTAGCTCGGGTTTGTCAACACTGACTGGCAGCAGCACTCCAGGATTTCAGGCAGGGGGCATTCCCAGCATTACTTAGAGATGCTGGGGACTGAACACAGGACATCCTATATGCAAAGAGACACTCTAGCACTGAGCTATCTTGCTTGACATCCCGCCCACCCACGCATTTGACATTTAGAAGTGTGCCATCTCTTCTGAGGTTCCATGAAGACACATCCTCGACAAGAAGCCTATCAACGGCAGAAAAACATCCCTGGAAGAGACAGCTTGCCTATCACCACTGTTCTTTCTGATGCAACGCTCAGCCTAAGGGGAGCGCTTGGGGCTTGTTTGGAAAAACCGCTGCTTTAATCCACTGGCTGGGTTCCGAGCCTGGAGGTCAAACCTCTTACTGGCTGGCCTCCCCAGAGTCACATCACGGGCTTCCAGGCAGTTGCAGCTGCTGTCAGAAAGGGAGAGAGGAAGACCTGTCTCCACGCCAGCAGCTGTTGCCAGGTCAAATGTTCAGGACTAGATTCCTCCCCACCCTGCTCTGGCTCGGCTCTGGTTTCGTGTTGCCTTGGCTCCTGTGGTTCAACCAACACCCCCTTTCCTCCTGGTGGAATTAAGCGATCAGATGCAGTCAGCCAGGCGGCCTTAGCGTGCCTGGTAGATGCGTGGAAGGGAGGGTTGCTGCTGGCACCGCTTTGTAATATTTGCTCTTTATCATTTTATGCATTGCTTGTCAATGAACCCTGGTGCTTTTCAAGAGAGCACTTCTGGGCCATTGCTCTTTTCCAATGGGATTCAACCACATACACAGAAATTCAGGTTGCACACATAAAGTTGCACTAATGGAGTGGTACATAAATTCAGAAATGCAGGGTCCCTTCATTATAGTCACAGCCACACCCCCTTATAGGATTATACAATAATCTTATAATTATACTTACAATGAATGCAGCTCTCCATGTGTTGCTTTTCAGCTATATTTTACCATTTTAAGGTTGCCTACAAAAAGGGCGGAATTAGGGCTGCATGACTGGTTCCCCCACACTGGGCGCCAAGCCACAGGCGGTGCTGCAGGGCATTGCAACTATGGCATTGTGCATACACAAATGGAAGGTAAGAGGTGGCCCCCTGCCCAAAAATTGGCCTCGTACAGGGCGCTGCTGAAATTTGAAAGATCAAAGTCCACCCCTGCCTACACACACACACACACACACACACACACACACACACACACGGGGAGGACTTAGAACATGATATCAAGCAATGAGAAGATGTGACCACTTTAAACTTCCTTTGGGTGTCTATACAGGCCTTGCTTAACTACTGATATAGAAAAATAGGGTTGGTTGGCTGAATGAGGTAACTGTGCCCCCTGAAGGATCAGGTGCACAGCCTGGGAGACTGCTGTCCATGGAGACGCAGGTCAATTCTGTGTCCGGGGCAGCTGTTTACCAGCTCCATCTGGTATGCAGGCTGAGACCCTATGCCAGCGGACTGTCTCGCCAGAGTGGTGCATGCTCTGGTTATCTCTTGCTTGGACTACTGCAATGCGCCCTACGTGGGGCTACCTTTGAAGGTGACCTGGAAACTACAACTAATCCAGAATGCGGCAGCTAGACTGGTCTTAAAAGACCTACATTGGCTCCCAGTACGTTTCCGAGCACAACTCAAAGTGTTGGTGCTGACCTTTAAAGCCCTAAACGGCCTCGGCCCAGTATACCTGAAGGAGCGTCTCCACCCCTATCGTTCTACCCGGACACTAAGGTCCAGCGCCAAGGGCCTTCTGGCGATTCCCTCACCGCAAGAAGCCAAGTTACAGTGGACCAGGCAGAGGGCCTTCTCGGTAGTGGCCCCCGTCCTGTGGAACTCCCTCCCACCAGATACCAACTACCAGACTTTTAGAAGACATCTGAAGGCAGCTCTGTTTAGAGAAGCTTTTAAGGTGGGGTTACTGTGGCTCGGGCAGGACAAGGTGTGATATTCCTGAGGATCTGACAAGTTTTACATCATTGCAGTTTACACAAAACATTAGTGTTCAATAAGACAATCAGGATGCTGGTCAGACATCCCTCAATGCAGATCATCTGGGCAAACAATGACAATGAATACAAAGGAGGTTTATAGATATAGGAGAGGAATCCCTTCAGGAACTTCCCCTGATTGCTATCTGCCTACCTGTTATCAGGCCAGGGGGGATTAAGGAGGCAAAGGAAATATTTAGTCTTTAGGAGAGCCAAGATGGCTTTTGGATTGCTCTCCTGTACTATTTTAGACATGTGGTTTATATACTTATGCATGTGTGTTTACCTTGTGCAATTATCACCATTTCTTCTATATCTGAGACCTTAGAATTCCTATAACGCTACAAATGTGGCATAGTGGTTAGAGTCTTGGGAGACCAGTGTTCAAATCCTCATTTAGCCACAAGGCTCACTGGTTGAGCCTTTACTGCCTCTCAGCCTTTACTGCCATTACTGCCTCTCAGCCTAACTTAACTCACAGGGTTGTTGTGAGGATTAAATCAAAAGGGTGTGTGTGACAGACCATGAACTTCTTAGAGGAAGAAGTGGGATATAAATTTAATAGATAAGCAAAATAGGCTTTGCACCACTTGAAATATCATGATTCCCCCTCTTCCAAAGCCACAATCTGTGTTCACACATTGGCATGGACATCTGCAGTGGCTGTTAACATGTAAGCTTCCTGCTCCTTGCAGACGTCTGTATAAATGTGTCTAGACATCTCACTGATGGCTTGTTCCCCACCTACTATTCATACAATCTTGAGGAAGGGCCATAGCTCAATGGTAAAACATCTGCTTTGCATGCAGAAGGTCCCAAGTTCAATCCCTGGCAAGGAGAGCTCCGAGACACTCCTGTCTGAAACCCTGGAAAGCTGCTGCCAGTCAGTGTAGACAATACTGAGCTTGATGGAGCAATGGTCTGTTTAAGACAGCTCCCTGTGTCCCCATATTCCAGTTAACATGTAAACGGGGTTATGGTGTAGCATCAGCCCAGGGATGAACAAACAGCAGCACGTGAGCACCAGGAGGCCTCCAGGTGAGTTCCATGTGCATCTCTGAAATTCCCTGCTACCCCCCCAAATTGCCCAAACGCCCCATTGTTTTTGCAGTCTGCAAATAGGGCCACAATATCAGATGGCCAGCATTTTTGCCTAGCACTAAAGGAAGGAACTTAGCTCAGTGGTAGAGCACCTGCTTTGCATGCAGAAAGTTCCATGTTGAATCCCAGCCATCTTCAGGTAGGGCTGGGGAAGGTTAATGTCTGAAACCCTGGAAAGCCTCTGCCAGTCAGTGCGGGCAGTACCGACACAGATGGACCCAATGGTCTGACTCGGTATGAGGCAGCTTCCTATGTTCCTGCGGTCAACTATTGATGCTTCATGGTTGTAGCCTCAAAAGAGCCGTAAAGCTCTGATGACCAGAGGGAATGCTTTTAAGCAAAACAGTCTGACTCCCCTTGTGGGCTGTTGATTAACTTGGTGGAGTCTGTCTCCCAGCAATAAAACCCCCGGGTCCGTGGCAACCTAGACGAAGCTGAAAAATATCTCTGGGGAGTGGGGGTGGGGAGTAACCTTTTCTGTCAAGTCTGGCTAAGGCATATTAACTTAGAGGAGAAATAATGACTAAAAGCCATGTTAGAGGTTGATGAAATTATGAAAAGTGGTGAGTGAAAGATACCCACCCCACCCTCTTTTCTCTTAAACAGAGCTGTCAGCTGACCAGAAAAGTGTTCAGTCTTACTCTTGTGTCTTTAACTTAATGATAAAAATAAATCAGCAACAGAAACTTTTCAAAGCATTGAGATAAATGCACCTCTTAAATGCCGCTGGTCATGAACGTTAACAACATAAGAAAAGCCTTGTTAATAATTATTTTATTCATTCATTCATTCCCCAGCCACTCTGGGCAGCTTCCAACAAAATATTAAAATACAATAGTCCTTCAGATATGTTAGACCAGTCCAATGGTCCAGCTTTTGCAGCATCCTATTCTCACAGTAGCCAATCAAATCCCCCAATGGGAAACCCACAAGCAAGACTTGGGCACAACAGTACTCTTCTTCCTGTGGTTTCCAGCAACAGGTATTCAGAAACATTACCACCTCTGACTGTGGAGACAGAGGAGAGCCTTCTCTGTTGTGACAGCTATGGGGACCAGATGAACATCTGGTAATCTTTCTCATAATGCTTGAATTGTGGGGTGTCATTCAATGAGACTGATTGGCAGCAGATTCAGGACTGACTAAAGGAAGAAAACCTATTCACAATGAAGGCTGCAATCCCATTCACACTTAGAATCACAGAATTTTAGAGCCAGAAGATAATCATGGTGGTCATTCAGTCCAGCCAGCCACTCAGAGCAAGGATCTTGCATCCACAACATTTCTGATGGATGACCATCCAGCCTCTGCTTATAAAGGAGAGCCTAGCAACATAGCTAATCTTTGGAATTTGTAACTTCTCCACATTTTACAATGCAGTTCTCCAGCCAAACCATGCATTTAAAACACATGTGTTCCACAAAAGAATTCTGGGAACTGTAGTCAAAATCCAAAGCTATGATTCCCAACACCTTTAAACAAGGTACAGTTCTCAATGTTTTTAAAGGGAAGCCATGGTTTTTTTAAATGTGCACATAGTTAAGTTATGGAACTCTGCACCACAGGAGGCAGTGATGGCCACAAACTTGGATGGGCTTTGGAGGATAATGCCATCAATGTCTATGAGTCATGATGGTTTTGCTCTCTTCCTCCATAGCTGGGAGACAGGAATGCTTCTGAATACCAGTTGCTGGACAACACAAGAAGGGAGAGAACTCTTGTGCTCAAGTTCTGTTTGTGGGTTTCCCACAGGCATCTGGTTAACCATTTTGACAATATGATGCTGGACTAAATGGTCCTTTGGCCTGATCCAGCAGGCTCTTCTTGTGTGCTTTAAATGGATGATGGGGATGTGACCAGAGAGACGACAATCCTTTTAAGTGCCATTTTCTGGCGAGGGGCAGCTACCTAAGGGGATGAGAGCCTAGCGGCTTCTTCACCTAGGGGCCGAGCCAGGCTAGCCTGACATCTGGAAGCAAGCTATTGTGCAAAAATATTGCTGTCTCAGCATCCTTCTCATGCCCCCTCCCAGGAAACAGGAGCCAGGCAGCCTGTCAAGTAACCAAGCCCTGGGGCCTGTTAATAAAAAAATCCACAAGATTTGCAATAGCCTGAAGTGGTTCTCAGGGTAGAGTGTGAGATGGAGGGAAGGGGGAGATCTAGGCTCCAGGCAATACCAGGCCTGTCTCATCAGAAGATTGAAATATGCTGGGCTGGGTTGAGGAGGTATTTGGGCCATTATCTCAAGCAAAGGAGCCCCCCTACTGACTCCCGGCTGCTGGTTTTCCAACTAATTACATTCCCCCGTAAAAGCCAGGGTGGGGTTTGGTGGAAATCAAAGAAACTTCATTTAGAAGGATGGCTGGTAGCATTTTCTAATTGCTGCTCATGTGTCAAAGCTTTAACAACGAGGCTCGATATTTATAGGGCCACCGCTTACCCCCTGCCCCCTCATCAGAGCCCACAGCAATTGTTTTCGAACAGCGAAGCCCAAAATTGGTACCTCTGCAACACATAATTAACCAATAAAATTCATGAACGACGAGTTATGGTGAAAGCTGCTAGCTTAAGATGGGAACACTGGAAGCTGCTAGCTTAAGATGGGAACACTGGAAGCTGCTAGCTTAAGATGGGAACACTGGAAGCTGCTTTACTCTGAATCAATGCACTGATACTTTCTAGCTTAAAGCTGTTGACACTGACTGGCAGCAACAGCTCCCCAGAGCTTCAGGCAGGAGATATTCCCAGCCCTACCTGGAGATGCCGGGGATTGAACTTGGGACCTTCTGCATGCAAAAGCAGGTGCTCTACCCTCAACTACAGCCCTTAAAAACAATGCAGCCCTGAACATCCCTCAATACCCTGTAACAAACTACAGCCCTCAGGATTCTTTGGGGAAAGCCATGAATGTTAAAAGTTTTATGACACTGTTTGAAATACGGTACATAGTGCAGATGGGGACGGGGTGGGAGTTTCTAAGTTCTTCAGGCCCACTGAAATTTATGCACCTAGGTCAATCAGGTCCATTCATATGAATGGGGTCTCATCTGAGCAGAACCAACATTGAATGCTAGCAACCCAGACATAGGTAGGAAGATTGAGTATCAGTGAGAAGTTTGCCTCATTTTTCACACTGAGGGCTTGTCCACACTTCTGCTTTTCCTGTGCCTAGAAATCACAGGTCTGAGTGGTTTTCTATTTGTCCTGCCATTTCCTCCAGGAAAACTCTCTCTTTGGTGTTGCATTGGAGCAAACAGCAATCTGATGGCCATTTGCTCCAATTCAGCAGCAAAGATTGGGTTTTCCTGGAAGAAAAGGGCAGATTTGCTTTTAACATTGTGCTTTTATTATAAGCTGTCTTGGGATGGGGGGGGGGAGTGAGTAACCCATTGGTATGCCAGAATCGAAGTTGCACCCACGGCATATATTTAAAGCACTTCTACCACTGCCACAGTCCTGGCTTCCCCCAGAGAATCCTGGGAACTGTAGTTTGTTAAGAGTACTGAGAACTGGAGCTCTCTATGACAAACCAGAGTCCCTAGGATTCTTTTGGTGGTGGTAGTGCTGGGAGCCAGACAAGACAGTTTAAGTGGTATAAGAGCACTTTAAATGTATGATACGAATGTGACTTCAGTTTCTGCAGTGCTGCTTCCAACAGGTGTGAGTGTTCGCTTCGTGAGTCTCCAACTCCCTATTCAGAAGAGAAAGAGAGAGAGAGAGAGAGAGAGAGGTTCCTCTCTTCCCAGCTGAATTGGACAGTGTGTGTGCCTTCTACCTACCCTCCCCAGACTAGCACCTGGAGACTTTGCAAAAACTTCGTTTGCTTGAGAAGGGGGACTTTTGATTAAAATGAACAGGCAGGGGTGCTTCCTTCACTCTCTCTTTTTCTCTCTCTTTTACTTTTCTTTGAGTCAATATTGGTTTTAGAACAGATGTGGTGGTTGGTAGGGGGGCAAAGCTGTCAAAAGAGAGACGGGGAGACGCTGGTGGGTTGACTGCTGCGGGAGAAAGGACAAGGACACAGAGGAGACCTGGGTCCCCCCAAACTGCCCCGGGAGAGGCCGACAAAGGTGGTGGTGGGGGGACTTGATTGTGGCGGGATCAGAGCGCGGGTGGGGGAAGTGTTCTGAGTGCACAGCAAAAGAACCTCAGGGAACAAAGCATCAAAGGCGACGCCAATGTGGCTAATTGAAGCACTTTGAGCATCAAATGATGAGGAAGAAGAAGAGAGTGCCTTTCATGAGAAGCCAGCTTCTTCCCATCAATATCAGGGGAAAGGGTCTCTCTCTCTCTCTCTCTCTCTCTCACACACACACACACACGAGATTGTGTGTGTGTGTGTGTGTGTGTGAGAGAGAGAGAGAGAGAGAGAGAGAGAGAGAGAGAGAGAGAGAAACATAAAAAATAATTAAAGCTGGGATGCATATCACAGTGTCCCCAAAAGGGGCGGGGGGCAAGAAGATGGTCATTAGGAAATGGGGCACACCATTTGTCTTCCCTGCTGTGCCTCAAATACCTGGAAACGTTAATCACAAAGAGGACTAGGAGCTTGATATGGCCCCACTATACTAAAGTTTTTGACTATGGTGAAACACTGCATACGGATCTGAGTTCTTCCATTCCAGCCCCTCTGTTGCACACACCACCTCCATTGAAAAATCTTCTTCACACACTGATTCTTCCAGGTTTCTACTTTTCACTACATCCACACTATTCCTTCAGCCCCCTTGCCTCCTGGACCAGAACTCTTGCCAACACTGCACAGCTACTCCCATTCCCAGAAGTGTGGTTTTATTTTTGCTCCTGCCAAGCCGTTATCTCTCACTTCCGGCTCCAAAGCTGCAATTTTTTTCAACTTTCTGCCACTGAGCATCCTCCACTCCACCGTATTTAAAATATTCACGATACTGCAGAATGTCAGTCAATGGTTTGCACGTGGAGCAAGCATGAAGCTTCATCTCCCATCATATTCCTGTCACGTTAAAACTATTTGCAGAAATGAAACTGGCTCTTACATAATGAGTGTGTGGGCCTCTCCAGACTGGTGGCTTTTTGTTTCATGTTTTTTCTTTCTATTTGCTGGCGTATTCTGCAATTACTTTAGAGTAAATAAGAGCTCTTTATTCAGACTAATTGCAGGATAGACTCAGCAGCAAGCTCAGGGCCCAGAAGTCAGGATTCCAAGCTACGTGAGCAAGGAAAGAGGTTTGTAGCAGAACAGAAGTGACAAAGATGTCCCAGCAGTTAACATGCCCTTCCCACCAAGCTTTTAAATACAAGGTGGTGTACTCCATCTGGGTGGGTATATCTGATCCCACCTACAAAGGCAGCACCTGGTTCTTGGCGCTGAGAGGGTCTTGGGTTCAAGCCCCATGTCAGGCAAAAGATTCCTGCATTGCAGGGGGTTGGACTAGATGAGCCTTGTGGTCCCTTCCAACTCTACAATTATATGATTCTATTATTCTATTGGGAATGCGGGTGGCGCTGTGGTCTAAACCACAGAGCCTAGGGCTTACCGATCAGAAGGTCAGTGGTTTGAATCCCCGCGACAGGGTGAGCTCCCGTTGTTCGGTCCCAGGTCCTGCCAACCTAGCAGTTCGAAAGCACATGCTTCCCCCCTCCCTGACAAGGCTCTGATCTCTGCAGAAGGTGTAATGGGAAGAGTGGGCAGGTGTGCTTCCCCCTCTTTGATATCTACAGCCACAAGGGGAGGGTCTCTCTCCTCCATCTCTGTGTACCAGCCTTCCAGATCGCTTTGTGTATCTGCTCCTCTTCCTTCCTCCTTCCTCCTCTTACCTCTGGGGCTACCATGCCAGATCCTGACAGAGCCGAACGGCCCAAGGCCTTTTTGGGTATAAAAAGGGTGAGAGAGTATTTTAGGTATCCTGGCTTCATGTGATTGAAGAAATGAACACTGTCTTGCTTCCTCACCAGAAACAGCAGCTAGGCTAGGGAGGAGGGGAGCATCCTATAAAAGGGTTTTGTCCAAGGGCCAGCCCCTACCATTAAGCAGGCTGAAGCAGTCATCTCAGGCGGCAACTGCTGGGAGACCAGCAATTGGAGGAACTCTAGCAAGGTGTGGGGAAGACAAAGCTGTCTGGGGCCATCCACAGTGGAGGCTAGTGCATTAGGCCTGCCCTCAGCCAGGCCCTGCCTGCATGCCTCCGGACTTACAACCATTCCTGTGGGAGATCCTGGCTGCCAGCCTCCTCCTCCACCCCAAAATTTTACAGAGGGAAAAAAGACAATCTAAATTTGATGACAATTTTGTTAGAAGAGTGGTTTCGGAGAGAGGAAAATCTTGGCCGCGTAACTTTTTTCGGTTCTTGTTAAATGGTGCTATGGTGTATATGCTACACATTCCACAAGTCAAACAGATTCCTGTAAATTTGTATCCCTTTCCTTTTACATCCCACCCTGCCTCTATACCTTTCTCTTTTCCCACCCCCACACTCCATGTGTGTGAGGGGTGTGTGTGTGTGTGTGTGTGTGTTTCCCTCCTCCTCCCTGAGATTTTAATTACATTCTTCTATTTTCCACTCACTAGATCTGTCATTCTCTGGCAGACCTGATGTAATTATATTGTGGGAAGAATCGTCTGCTTTGCTGAGACTTCAGAGGCTTAGGAGCCCTCCCTGGTTGGGGCTTCTGTTTCCCCCACCCACCCCCGGTCTTTCTGCCAGGTACATACTCGGATGACAGATGGTCAAAGGGCTGTTGATTCTCCCTAACGAGCTGGCTCCTTAGCGGGTAACAAAAGGAGATGTCTCCTAAGAAAACAGAAGTAGATTCTTAATTAACTTGCACTCTCTGGCTTTCTGGCTGCGCAGACGACAGGCAGATGGGGGGGGGGGCTTTTGGTGGGGGTGTTTGGATGGGCAAGAAACAGGCAGGTAAGTGTGGAGAAGCCCTAAGTCCACTAAAGATGTCAGTTTGGGGGCACCCAGCAGGTTTTCCTTATGTCCTTAGAAAGGAAAGGTAGAAATGCAGAGCTGCAAGAACCAAACTGGCCAAACTGCTCTCACAGTGGCCATCCAGATGCCTGTGGGAATTCCTCTAGCAAGACCCAAGCACAAGAGCCCTCTACATTCCTGTGGCAGCTGGTATTCAGAAGCGTTACTGCCTCCAACCATGGAGTCATGGCTCGTAACCATCAACAATAGCCTTATTCTCCATGAACTTGTCTTATTCTCCTTTGAAGCCATTCAAGATGGTGGCCACCACTGCTTCCTGTGGGAGAGAGTTCCATAGATTAACTATGCACTGTGTGAGGAAGCACTTTCTTTCATCTGTCCTCAGCTTCATTGGATGTCCCCAGGTTCTAACATGATGGAAGAAGGCAAAAAACCTTTCTCTATCCACTCGCTCCATGCCACGCATAACTTTACAAACTTGGATCATGTCACCTGTCGCTCGCCTTTTCTCGAAACTGAAAAATCCTGAATGTTTATGTTTACAGGTGGGTTTTGAAAGGATCCCTGGCTTTGCAAAAAGCCGTATGCTCTTGGAGGTTCCCACCACTTGGAAAGGAGAGGGAGGAGGGGAGGAGGGATGCCACAGACAAAATGCTAAGTTGACAGAGGCAAGCTCAACATCCCAAGGAGCCGTCCTTTCTGATTAAACGCAACTGGTTAAAAGCCCAAGGGTCTTGACCCATCTTGGTAATTAAAGATCCTACAGTGAGAGCGAGCCAGCAAAGATCTCCTTCTCCCAGGCCAATTTTCCAGTTTGGGCAATTACTTTCACTTGCCCACATCCCTGCTCTTGTGTGCTGGGGGGTCAGCTCAAAGGCAGCTGTGATGTGAAAAAGTGCATGATGGGAGACCGGGTCCCAGTGGGGGCTGCCCTCAGCTCAGTGGAGGGGTGGGGTCAGAGAGAGATGAAAGTTGAGTTTCAGGGTGTCCAGCACATAACCCCACTCGCTCATTAGACAAGAGAATTGGTCGATCTCCCAGTTCAACTTTGTTCATTACTGGAAGGGCCAGGCCGTACCTGTCCATGATGATCAGCAACCCAAGCCAAGATAAAACTGACCACATTAGAGTCTTAACCGCCCCCTTTCTCCCAGTGCTCTTGCCACATCCACCAGCTCCCTCCCATCTAGCACAGGAACCTCCTAGTCTCAATCGCTCAGAAAAGTGCTTCCCAGACTTCTGAAAGCTGAATTGAACTAAAAGCAAAAGCATCTTTCACTCTTTCCCTCCCACCCGCACAAAAAAGTGTGTGTGTACAGCATGAAAACGATCCACCTTCAGAGGAGTATGCTGTGTAAAAACACGTTTAAGCAAAGAGCCCGTAGCTCAATGGTAAAGAGGCCCATCTCCATCTGCCTATCCGAAGGAGGTATGGAGGGTGGCCACATGAGAACGGGTGTTTTCAGTGGTGCCCCCCCCCCCATCTGTAGAATGCTCTCCCCAGGGAGATGTGCTGGGTACCATCACTGTCAAGTCTTTAGGAGCCACGTTAAGACTTTTTAGTTCGTTTAGGCCTTTGGTTAACTAAGTTGCCCTCTATGGTGGGGTGGGTGGACTCGTCCTTATTTGTATGCGATTGCATGAGTGGAACCAGCACAGGATTTAGGATGGTAGAGGCAGTTCCTTCAGACAGGGCACCAAGCCGAGGGGGTGCAAAACAACAACAACAACAACCTATATTTATGCAGGTACTTACGGAGAAGATCCATTAAAAAGCAACTGTACCCAAAGGAATTATTGTGAAAATAAGAAATGTTTGGGGGAGGGGGTGTCAAATTTTGTCCCTGTTCAGGGTGCCATATTATCAAAGTCCACCCCTGGTGGAACTGGCATTGGGACAGGTGCCAAATAACGCCCATTCCACATTTGTAAGAAATCAATCTTTTAGTGTGGCAGCACCCCTACTTTGGAACTCCTTGCCTATTGACAACAGGCAAGTGCCTTTGCTGTGGCCTTTTAGGTGCATGCTTGAAACATTTAGGCCAGCTGAACCAGAAATATAGAATACTGACATGTGTTTTAACCTGGTTGCCAGCTTATTGTTGATTTTAATTATTTTTAAACTGTTTTGAATAAGTAGTTGCTGTTAACTGTTTTTTTAACAGGTAATTTTATCGTTTTATTCTTCTTGTAAACCGCTTTGAGGCTTGATTACAAGCAGTATATAAATCTTATGAAATACATAAAATAAAATTGTTCATCATCTTATTTTTTTTCTGGTTTCACATTACTTCTATTTGCTATCGTATTAAGTTGCTTTGAGAGTTTTGTATAAAGCAACTGACAAATGTAAATAGCAAGAATAGGCTCGTACAGGTGTGTTTTTTTCCTTGAGTCATTCTAATGATTGTTTTGCATTGTTTTTAAAATGTTCACATTGCTGTACCCTGCCCTGATACTTTTGTTATAGACTGACTGATAAATAAATAAATAAGGAAATAAGGAAATGTTCAATTTTTACAATATATTTTGATTGTTTTATTGTCCTCTTTTCTGTGGGTTGCTTTTATGTACATTACTTAGAAATGTGAGTAATCAAGCATTATATAAATGTCCTAACAACAAGTACTTTGCATGCTGAGTGTCCCAGGTTCAATCCCAGGCACCTCCAGTTAAAAAGACCAAGTAGGATGTGATGGGAAAGACACTTCTTTGACTAAGGCCAAGTGGACAAGTAGTATTGTATCAGGCAGTTGTTGTGGAAAGAAGGAAGCCTAGAGCACGGGGGCCGGATCCAGCCCAATCACCTTCTAAATCCGGCCCGTGGACGGTCCAGGAATCAGCGTGTTTTTACATGAGTAGAATGTGTGCTTTTATTTAAAATGCATCTCTGGGTTATTTGTGGGGCCTGCCTGGTGCTTTTACATGAGTAGGATGTGTGCTTTTATTTAAAATGCATCTCTGGGTTATTTGTGGGGCATAGGAATTTGTTCATTTTTTTTTCTTTACAAAATATAGTCTGGTCCCCCACAAGGTCTGAGGGACAGTGGACCGGCCCCCTGCTGAAAAAGTTTGCTGACCCCTGGCCTAGAGCAATGCAATGGGCAGCAGATAATTTTCCGGCATCTCTGCAGTGGGAGTGATAGTCTGATCCATTCAAAGACATGGCAGATTCACCAGTCCCTTATTGGGGCTCATTGGAAATAAGGAAAGCCAACCCAGTGGGGTAATGCAGATATGCTGTGGGTGCCCTCCTCTAAATACACACCTGCTTGCTTTAATATTAACACCAACAAAATAAACAGGATTGAACTTCAGAGGAAATATACAGAAGCATAGAATTGGTAGAGTTGGTAGGTATTCCATGCATAATCTAGTCTAATCCCCTGCAATGCAGGAACCGCAGCTAAAGAATCCCCAACAAGACAGCCACCCAACTTCTGTTTAAGAACTCTCCAATGCTGGAGACTCCACCACCCTCCGAGGGGGTCTGTTCCACTGCCCAACTGCTTTAACGGTAAGAAAGTTCCAGCTAATGTTTAATCAGCATCTTCTTTCTTGCCATTTGAATCCATTGGTTTGGGTCCTACCCTCCAGAGCAGGAGAAAACAAGCTTGCTCCATCTTCCTATGTTGACAGCCCTTCAGATATTTCAAGAGGGCTATCATATCATCTCAGTCATGTCTTCTCCAGGCTAAATCCCTCATCCATTCCTCATTATTTCCAGGCCCTTTATCATCTTCTTTGTCACCTTCCTCTGCACACATTTCTGCTTGTCAATATCCTTCTTAAACTGTGGCGCCCAGAACTGGGCACAGTACTCCAGGTGTGGTCTGATTAGAGAGCGCTACTGTTACTTCCCTTGATCTAGATACTATGCTTCTGTTGATGCAGCTGAGAATTGCATTAGGGGTTTTTTTGCTGCTGAATCACACTGTCAGCTTGTGTTAAGCTTTATGTTATTTTATCCTATTATGACAATTTCTATCCTGCTTAATTATTATAATCTCTGGGCAATGTACAAAAAAATACAATGAAAAATAGAATCAGTTAAAGTAAATACATCAAAATTCAGTTAAAATGCCTGCTGGAATAATAAATAAAAAGTACAGTGGTGCCTCGCAAGACGAAATTAATTCGTTCCGCGAGTTTTGTCGTCTTGCGATTTTTTTCGTCTTGCGAAGCACGGTGTCGGGAAAGTTTTGGAAAAGCTTCAAAAATCACCAAAGTCTTTAAAAACCTCAAAAAAGGCTACCACATCGCGTTCTATGAGTTGCTCCTCGAAGTCAAGTCGCAACTGTATTAACAGTGTTAAGAAAAAGGAAACAAACTTGCAAGACGTCTCCGTCTTGCGAAGCAAGCCCATAGGGAAAATCGTCTTGCGAAGCAGCTCAAAAAACAAAAAACCCTTTCGTCTAGCGAGTTTTTTGTCTTGCGAGGCATTCGTCTTGCAAGGTACCACTGTATTCAGTAGGTGCTGCAGTGGGGGGGCCTGTCTGGTCTCCTGCAAAAGGGAGTTTCATGAAATTTGGGTACACAATACTGAATGCATGGTTGCTGGCGGATACGAGCCCCACTTCTGAGCCACAGGGGAAGCAATAACATTTAATCCCCCAAAGGCCTTAATATGGGAGACTTACTGAAAAATAGACCACTCTTTTGCTCTCAGAAATCTGAGAAAACACTCCTTTCTACCCCAACCCATATACAATGTACCTTTTCTGTGCTTCCTCCTTTATCTCCCTCCCTCTCCCTTCTCCCCTCTGTGTGTTTGTGGTGCCACTTTCTGCATACAATTTGTAGATTATTGGCTCAGAATCTCTCAGACTATTGACCAATTAAAGGATTTTGAGCTGATGAATCATCCGCTTTTAAACAATGAACTGATTTGTTGTTGTTTTTTTAAAAAGAAACATCTTTGCAAATCAGTGAAACTTCAGTACAGGTACCACCCCACCACCCCATTGGGAGAGAGATATTGAAGGAAATATAAGCAAGCACACAGTTTAGCAAACAAAATGTGCATACCTGCAATGTAGGGAGACTATCCTTCATATCTCCTCCTCCCCCGCCAACCACAATTCATTCTCAGTTACAGGTAACACCGGCAGAAGACAGTCTCAACATGTTATCAGATATTCTCCTGATTGCAGCCCCACCAATTAAAACCGACCCTCAGCAATGAAAATTGACCTTCATGGTTTAATCAACTAAGGCTTTTAATTGATCCATTAACTGATTACATCCCTGCTAAGGAGGAGGGAAGGGTTGTGTTGTGTTTCCTGCCTGGGGCTCCTGTGTGCTTTTTGACAGCATCTCTTGGGCAGAAATTCACCAGGAAAGCTTCTCCCAGCCCTGAATACGGTTACTGAGTCATTAGAGAATGGACCAGACACTCAACAGGTCCAGGATCTCCTGAATCCAATGCTCTTGCAAAATTTCACCAGAACCTGGAAGTTGCTGCAGCCATTTCTCCTTGCTTCTCTGGTGGAGGTAAAGAGCATGCCCACCCCTTGGATTCTGCAGCCCAAGGAAGCCACCTCAGTCTACCTCATGAATGGGATGGCCTGCCCTTAGTGGCTCTGTGGATTTATACCTGATGAAGAGCCCTTGGAACTGTCAGAGGAGAAGGTAGAGCATCCTTGAAAGAGCCAACACCTAAAGCTGAGAGGTCCAGGCTGAAGAGCAATGACAGCATGAATCTACAGGTGCAGTTGCTGATCTACTTGTGCCTTGTGAGTATGCAATCCCTGCTGCTCCTTCTCTAAGAGGAGCAACGGTTAGAGTATGGTTTAGGAGGCCAGCAAACCTAAAGCTGATTCTGTATCCGTGACCTTGTTGAGACTATGCTGCACATGGAACCCCACACTCTTGTGGGTTTTAGTAACAGGCGTTCACCTCCTGGACTGAGACCCTAGCCTCTGGGGGCACCTCCGGAGCATTACATACGATGGAGAAAGATGAGCCTGTCAAATTTGCAGCTGTTCTGGAGCAATTGTGGAAAGAACGCCTCTGCCCTTAAAAAGAGCTGGCCACTAATGCCTTGCCCCAGAACACTATGGTATTTTTCTGCTGCTGTAGCCGCTGAGACCCACAGGAAGAGAGGAAGCTGTCTTATACTGAGTCACACCATCCCACCGAGTCAGACCAGCAGCTTTCCAGGGGTTGCAGGAGCCTGGATCACCGAGCTTCCTGACTATCAGAAGACTTGGCATCTGTTTTCAATAGAATCAGCATCATTTTGCAGTTTTGTGGGATCAAAGCATTTTACCTTGCATTTTTACAATCATCTTGCAAGGTGGAACAGTAGTGAGTGTAATCTTCATATTTCAAACAAGTGGAGGAGATGAAGATTTGCCCAAGGGTACTTAATCAGCTTGTAGAGATTTAAACCAGGGAAGGGCACCTCAGGCGTTGGAGCCAAATGCTTTTCTATCTTGTTCTTGGGACTCTTCTCTGGCTGCATCCTGTCCTCAGACACACTTCTCACCTGCCCTACTTCACACCCTCCTTGAGTTGTTGTTTTTTTAACCTGGCCTTGACCTCCGTTAGTGCCTCTTGCTTGCCTGGATGGAGGATAGAGGCAGGGGTGAGCATCTGCAACAGAAGCTTGCAGGGAGATAGCATTTGCATTCGTCTCTCTGCCCGTTTAAGAGAACACAAGGGGCTTCAGTTTCAAGACATGCAAGTTTTGTTATGTGCAATGGAAAACACAACTTAAGTCACACCGAAAGAAGCACTCCAGTGCAGCACTCTAGTTCATTTGCCCATCTACAGAAAATCTCACTGAAAGGCAGTGCATGGAGATCTGCACTGATTGTTGCAATGCATCCCTAATTATAATTACTGTTTAACTATAAGACAATTGTATAATCTCAGGTTGCATATTCTTAGAAGGGAGCATGGCCAGGAGGAGGTCTGGCTGTGAGGGGCCCTGGCTGTATCCTGCAGGGACCCTGCGTTTGGAATTTGCCACTGCGCTCCTGGCTGATAAGGCAGCTTCCTATGAATCTGGAGCCTTCTGCCTGCAAAGGAAGCTGCTGCAGCACCACCCCCATGATGTTTGCCCTTGCCATCCGGCTTGAGAGAGTTGCATTCGCATGGGATGCATTAGGAGGGATGCTTGCAAAACTCTTTCGGGTAACTTTAAGCAGCTATGAGCCGTTAGTTCCTTTTCTAACGTGCCTGTCCTTTGTCAGCAGAATCCAGGCTCTGTTTCCCGGGCTTCTTCTTCTTCTTCTTCTGGGTTTCCGTTACAGCCATGTGGTGTGGCATCTACAATTAAGCTATCATATTAATTATTTACTGAGCAGCATCATGCAGTGGGGAGGGGGGCAATAAAGGGGTTTGATAACAGGCTTGAGAAACTGTTTCCCTTCTGTCTGGGCCACTTCTTCAGTCGCATCAGAGCAATTGCAGCAGCCATTTGTGTGAGTGACAAAAGTGGTCTTTGTCTTGCTTCATTTAAAAAAAGAAGTCATAATTAACAGATAATGGGATTGGCAAAAAAAGAAGATGGAGAAAGATATTGAGGAGAGAAATGATGAGGAAGACAGCTTCTTGGGAAGTTTTTCCTGTTCTTTAAAAAGCAAGAAAAAGTCAAAAGTCTTTTTTTTTTTTTTAAGGATTTTGCTGTTGAGTTTGTTAACACGAAAAGAGAACTTACTTGAAAGTTTTGAGAACTTTTATGAAGGTTTCTTAATCTTAAAAGGAGGGTAGCCAATATAGTGCCCTCCAAGTGTTGGATTCAATGCCCATCTGCCCCAGTCAGCATGGCCAATGGCACTGGAGCCCAACAACACCTGTAGGAGTTGGATATCCCTGTTTTAAAGGCTCTATAATTC